>NW_020838027.1:5765863-5973068 GCF_003676395.1 Aethalodelphis obliquidens | reverse complement strand
TGGGGAGGGAGGCCGACAGATGTGGGTTCAAACCTCAGCTCTGTCACTTACTTCCACTCTAACTTTTAACAGGCCTCTTTTCTCTGAGCATGCTTCTTTATTTATAAATTGGGGTTCTTACTAATACCTCCCTCAGGGTTGTTTGAAGGTCAAGTGAAGTAAGGCCCAGGCAGAGCGTGGGGCAGCGTCTGTCTCGTTGTCAGCCCAGCATATGGTCGTTGCTTTATCATCATTGCTGTTATTATTGTTAGTGCTGTGGTGAAGTCCACTCGGATGGACTTGAACTTTGCTGCTGTCGCGGCTCAACCTTTGAGCCAATGGGGAAACCTCCATTCTTATTCCCTAGCCTTGAGGAACCTTCTAGAGATGCGAGTGGAACTGGTGCTTCAACTTAAACTCTAGGCCTCTAGGGGCGGCGGGAAGGATTTGTGGCACCTGGGAGGAGGGCCTGTGGGACGAGGCTTGCGTGCGCGTGCGATTCTCGTGAGCCCTCCTGCCCGAGCGAGCGTGAGAGGGTCCTTGCCATGCACTCTGACTTGGGGATGAGGCTGGGGGCCTCTCTCCGAGCCCACTGCCCTCACAGCGGCAGTGGAAGTTGAGGAATTATTTTCCTACATCCTCGTTCCCCCAGCGCACATTAGCCGGCCCTGCTCCTTTCAGCAAAACCTGCTTTCATTTTTTTTGCCCGGGCAGACAGGTGCTCACTTTTAAAGGCACTGCTGGGGACTTCCCTGGCAGTCACATGGTTAAGACTCCACACTTCCACTGCAGGGGGCGCGGGTTCGCCCCCAGTTCGATCCCCCCGCCAAGTCCCGCATGCCATGTGGCCAAAAAAAAAAGAAAAGAAAGACACAGCCAGCTGTGCGCCACTAGCTGAGGAGCTGGGAGGGGGAACTGCACTCCGCTCTCCCGTTTACACCATCCCACTGTCCTCCTCCTCCCTACGCCTAGAATGGCATGATGGGAGGTGTCAGCGGGGCGGACACGGTGGTGGTGGCTGCAGTGTTGCTCCTGGACATCCAAATGGGACACCTGAGGTCCCTTCAACTCAGTGACCTTTGATCTCTCAGGGGCCCTGGGATGGAGGCAAGGACCATTTCCACCACTGGATGGTGAGACCAAGGCCCAGGTGGAGGGTGGGCGGGAATTCTTTCCCCCACCCCTTCCCCTCCATCTGCTCCCAGCCTCACCCCTCCGCCCTGCCCCGCTGCCAGCGTGCACGGGGTTTGCAGTGTGGCTTTTGGGGTTGTCTCCTTCCTGCAGCCCTGCTCTGAATGTGTAGAGACTGGTGGCCGTCCTAGCCTCGTATTCTCCTGGAATATGTTTGGTTCGTTCCCTTGTTCCCTGCCCCGCTGAGCGATGGGCTCCAGAGCCCACCCCTCCTCTTTAATACCGGGGGGCTCTCCTGAGGTGTAGGGATTGGGGTGTAGGTGGCAGCCAGTCTGGACAAGAGCTGGCGGCACCGTATTTCCCTCCTGGACTGAACAGTCAGTGCGTCCTGGCCCTGCACATGCTCTTGCTGCTGGGCCCCGGCTGGGATCCCAGCTCTGGAACCAAGGCTGGAGTTTGAGCCGTGCTCACTAGGGCTTCTGATCCACCTGGGCTGCCGTCTCTGTGTCTGGCTCTGTGACTATTTTCTTTTCTCTCCGAGTTTCGCATCCTCTCTGCCCAGTTCAGACCGGTCACAGGTGGCTTCCCGCCCTTTCTCTTTGCTCTCAAGCAGTCAAGCACGTCACCTCCGATCAGTTTCTCTGCCTCCCCTTGTGCCCAGAACAGAGAGAGGCAGCACACTGTCTGTGGCCGGATCTTTCACCGCCTCTGCGCCTGGCTCTCAGCTCTACCTCTGAGCCTGTGGCGCAGAGGCGGGGTCTGGGAGGGAGACTGCGTGCCCTCGACTCTGGGCCACACGTCATGTCACGCATGACGTGTCTTGAGTCGGGCTACATCTCAGAGCCCGTCGGACATTCAGCGAGGCAGGCAGTCCTTCCGTTCATCTCTGAAAAGGACTTACAAGTGAGAAAAGCAATGAGAGGAAATAGGTGGTAAGAGAGCAGAGTGCCTTTCAACAGGGCCCAGCCGGCCTCTGGGCCATGAGTCTCGTGGACGCTGCTTGAAGTTAACTAATGACTGCCGTCGAGGTGTGGGGTGTGCACGCAGGGATGAGTAGGCCCCGTGGCCAGCCCTGCCAGGAGCTCCCAGCTTGCAGAGGGGGACAGGCTGGGGGGACAGCGCTGTGTTGGGAGTGAGGACTGGAGCAGGCCCCGGGGGGGCCCCAGGAAGGGGCAAGGTCATCCCCACGTGCTGCCCACGCACTCAGGAACATCCGTTCCTCACGGCTCTCGTTGGGAGTCTGTTCCGAGAGTGCAGGCCCAGAGCAGATCGCTTAGTGAAAGCCTCTGTGGGAGAGACTCCCGGGGAAACTAGAAGGAATGATGGGGTATTGGGCACCTTCTGCCTTGAGCTGGTTTAGTTTAAAATCTGAGTCCTTCACTTCCACTACGGCTGCCTGTGCCCCGCCCGGGGTGCTTGGCAGTTAGCCTCCGGGGGGCGGGGGACAGGCCCTGCTGACCCGGCGGCCCTGCCCTGCCCCCACCACAGCTGGAGCTGGCCACGGCCAAGAATGACATGAACCGGCACCTGCACGAGTACATGGAGATGTGCAGCATGAAGCGGGGCCTGGACGTGCAGATGGAGACCTGCCGCCGGCTCATCACCCAGTCCGGGGACCGGTAAGGGCCCCCCGGGCACAGGCGGGAGGGGACAGTACCCAGCGCCCCTCACTGGGGAGCCCTGAGACCCTCCGGCAGTGACTCAGGCCCGTCTTGCCGTGGGGCTGCCCGTTGGAGATCGCCTGGTCTGCTCGCCCCAGCCCGGCAGCTCCCTCCCCCTCGGCAGTTGTCCATTCGTGGTTGGACTGCCGAAACCTCCCGATGCGGTTCCCCTGGTTAGAAAGGCAGCTAAAGACTGACAGGGAGCACAAGGGGCAGACTTTTATCTAAAGTCAGCGCCACAATTTGTGCCTTTGACCCTGCGTAAGTTTTTAAAAATCGCAAAACTACTTCATAGACGTGAAGCTGGGGCCACAGAGCCGGTGCCCTCCGGCTCCGGCGGCGTCTCATACTGTGACCTCAGATACTTCTGAACTCAGCCTCTCCGGGTCCCCAAGTTAAAGTGGGGACCGTTTCTTACCCCCTTCCCCCCTCCCTTGCCCTGCATCCGCCCTTGCCCTGTGGTCCTCCTGCCCTGCCTGAGATGCTGCCTGCCAGGGGATCAGGCCAGGGGCGGCGGGCGTGCCGGCCTTGTCAGGACTCCTCCCGCCCCGAGGTTACAGCTGATGCTCTTTTCTAGAAAGTCTCCTGCTTTCACTGCGGCCCCGCTTAGCGACCTGCCGCCCCCGCCGCCACCAAGCGAGGCTGAGGACTCCGATCGCGATGTCTCATCCGACGGCGCCGTGAGATAGGGGCCTCCTCGGCCCGCTGGGACTCGCCGAGGCAGGGGGCTGGGTGGTTCCCAGAAGGGAACGCGTTTGTCCTGCAGCACCGAGCCCGGCCCCGGCCACGGGGTGCTCCTCCCCAGCCTCCCCCCTTGGTCCTTGGCCTCTCTAGGGGTCTGGGGTGTCTGGAGCAAGGCTTGGCCTGCCCTTCCCGGGCGACCCCCTGCACAGCCGGCTCCCCTGCCTTCCTGCGTGGGTGAATGCTACTTCCCATCTTTAACACACTGCCCGAGCGCTCGTGGCCCCTCACCTCCCCACTGAGTAAGGAACATGATGGATTGTCCTTCCTGCCGTCCCTGTGGCCTCAAGCCAGCTGGCCGTCTTGATTCTGTACTGGTGCTAACTGGCGTGGGCACTGGTATGAGGGGGATTAGGCTGGACGTTCTGTGGCTCGTGCACCAGAGAGGGCTTCCCTCCGTGTCACAAGCGGAGGGAGCGGGCCTGGGCAGGGCGCTCTGGAGTGCTCACGGCCAGCACGGCCGACAGCAGTGACGTGGCTGTGAGCCTTCCCTGGTGGAGGTGCCGCGCGTCGCAGGGGCCCTAGTGCGTCCGGTGCCGGCGGCTTCTGGGTCTGACCGGGTGCGGCGTCAGTGTCGTGGAGGGAGACAGAAGCCCCTGCTTGTTTCCCAGTCACCGCCCGGTGACAGAAAGGTGAAGCTGTGTGTGGGGGGGCGTGTGTGTGCACATGAGCATGTATGGGCGCATGTGCCCTCAGGGTCCCAGTTTCTTCAAGCATCAGCTGCAGGTGTGTCTCCTCCGTGTCTGTCACACACTGAGACCAACCGGCTGAGTGAGATGTCCTGGACTCGGAAAAGCTTGGTGAACCGGGGCTACGAGACGGAGGGTCCCTCGTCGTCGCCGCCTGAGGCGGGCTGGGCTGAGCCGATGTTTGTGTGGAATCTAATGACAATGAAACTGGCGACTGTTTATTGAACACGTCTGTGTCACTGTTTCCAGCACTTTCTGGTCTGGTGGTGGTTATGCAGTCCTCTGCACAGAGTGCAGAGTTATCACTTTAAAAACATGCAGGTGCAGGGTAGGTGCGGAGATTGTAAGTAACCTGCCCAAGGTAACGGTGCCTCGAGTGGCACGGCCGCAGCCTCAGCCCTGGTTCCCGGCACCAGCTCTGTGCTTCTACCGCCAAAGCCACGTGCATCCACAGGTGACAGATGACATGGGAGCAAAGCCATCCCCACCCTTCCCATGGACCAGCCTACTGTAACCCCTCCGGTGACACTAGGGCACCCACCCAGCTGCACTGCTGGTGATCACCGGGGCACTGAGACTTGCAGCCACTGGGCAGAGCTGGGGTCTGCACCCGGCAGGCTGGCCGTGCTCCATGCTGCTGCAGAGGTCAACCAACTGGTCAGAGGCCAGGCACACTCTGCCCTGACTTCCTGTGCCAGTGTCACCCTCGGGGAGCTGCAGACAGAACGGCATCTGGATACGTGGAGCCAGGCCATTCCTGGGCTCAGCCACAGCCATCTGGAGCACAGCGAGTCCCCAAGGCACCCAAAGGCCTCAGAGAGGAATCAAGGTGACCTGAGGACACGTGGCTCTTCAGGGGAGCAGTGTCCGCCCTGGGGCGGGGCTCCTGCCTGGTTGGGTGGTCTCAGCAAGATGTAGTTCTCCTTGGCCCCAGCCCAGCTCCCGTCCCCTTTATCCTAGACCCTGGAGCAAGACAGAACAGTAGCCTGGGTGCAGTGTACTTTATTGATGGTACATGACAAGGTAGGGCTCCCTAAGCCCCTCCTCCTCCCCTTCCTCAGGGGGTCTGGGATGGAAACCGCATGGAGGTCGGGAGATTCTCAAGTGTGTTGGAGGACGGAGTTGGGGCAAGGACTCCCCAGCAGCGGAGGACCTCTCTCTTCCTCTTGTGTTCCTGCTGGGGCTGGTGGTCCAGGGACTCTTACTCCTTGGAGGCCATGTGGACCATGAGGTCCACCACCCTGTTGCTGTAGCCAAATTCATTGTCGTACCTGGAAGAAGAGGGAGTTAAGGGTTGTTTTCCCGAGTCGGCCGCCAGGGGGCAGCAGACTCAGTCCCACTCTGGCGCACCAACTCCCACACCACCCCAGCCACACACCAGGAAATGAGCTTGACAAAGTGGTCGTTGAGGGCGATGCCAGCCCCAGCATCGAAGGTAGAAGAGTGGGTGTCACTGTTGAAGTCACAGGAGACAACCTAGGGAGGGAGAGGGCCAAGAATAGAACCCAGTCTTGCTCACTGGGGCCACGTGGACACCAAGTTCCCTGACCCGTCAGTACCTGGTCCTCAGTGTAGCCCAGGATGCCCTTGAGGGGCCCTTCGGACGCTTGCTTCACCACCTTCTTGATGTCCTCGTATTTGGCCTGAGGACGTAAACACAGGCGGTCATTCAAGCTCCAGTCTTGCAAGCCCCAGCCCACCAAGGCTGCTCCAGCTGGAACTTACAGGTTTCTCCAGGCGGCAGGTCAGATCCACGACGGACACGTTGGGGGTGGGGACGCGGAAAGCCATGCCAGTGAGCTTCCTGTAGACACAAGGAAGCAGAGTCGGCACCAGGCGTCCCGGATCCCCGGGTTCCCAGGGCAGAAAAGCAGCAGCGAGTCTCACCCGTTCAGCTCAGGGATGACCTTGCCCACAGCCTTGGCAGCACCAGTGGAAGCAGGGATGATGTTCTGGGCAGCGCCTCGGCCATCACGCCACAGCTTCCCAGAGGGGCCATCCACGGTCTTCTGGGTGGCAGTGATGGCATGGACCGTCGTCTGGAGACAGGAGGGGGCGTGAAGGCCCTGCCTAGTGCTCACCATGCCACCCCTTCCCCCTCCCTCCTACTGGGGGAAGAAGTGACCTGAGCAGATCCCTTGGAACCCCGGATGCCCCTCAGCCCCTCAGCCCCACAGCCCAGGGCCATGCTCTGGGAGGGAGAAGGGTCCCACCCTGGGTGTGGACTGAATGTGCCCTGGCAAGCCCCGCATCACTCATACCATGAGTCCCTCCACGATGCCGAAGTGGTCATGGATGACCTTGGCCAGCGGGGCCAAGCAGTTGGTGGTGCAGGAGGCATTGCTGGAAAGAGAGAGGCAGGTCAGGGGCACGCCCCTCGCGTAACACGCAGCGCGATCTGCCCACTTCTCCGCATGCTCACCTGACGATCTTGAGGTGGTTGTCATACTTCTCATGGTTCACGCCCATGACGAACATGGGGGCATCGGCGGAAGGGGCAGAGATGATGACCCTCTTGGCTCCACCCTTCAAGTGAGCCTGCGGCAGAGGAGCACTTACAAACCCAGGCTCCCCCTTCCCGGCCTAGGTCCGCCCCACCCAATCTTCCTGGCACACCAAAGCCCGGGGTCCCCTCCTCTCCCGCCTCCCTGTGGCTCACCCCGGCCTTCTCCATGGTGGTGAAGACGCCGGTGGACTCCACCACGTACTCAGCGCCAGCATCACCCCATTTGATGTTGGCGGGATCTCGCCTACAAGGGAAGACAGGACAAAGCTCAGGGCCATGGGCTGCCACGGACCCAAGGAAGTCACCCCATTCCAGCACCTCCTCCAAGGCAAACTTCTTCCTGTTCCGTCTCCCACACTTACTCCTGGAAGATGGTGATGGCCTTTCCATTGACGACAAGCTTCCCGTTCTCAGCCTTGACTGTGCCATGGAACTTGCCGTGGGTGGAATCATACTGGAACATGTAGACCTGGGGGGACGAGGGAGGGCATCAGGGGGCCGCGCCTCAGCCGGGCTCTGCTCCCCGCCACCGGCACGGGTGGCACTCACCATGTAGTGAAGGTCAATGAAGGGGTCATTGATGGCGACAATGTCCACTTTGCCAGAGTTAAAAGCAGCCCTGGTGACCAGGCGCCCAATACGGCCAAATCTGAGGGGGACAACAGGTGAGAAGGCATGAGAAGGGAGGAGAGAGTCCTCCTGGGTATGCAAGCAGCCCCAGGCCCACTCACCCTCTTTCAGAGGGAAGAGGATGCCACTTTGCTACCACCAGAAAAGTCCCAGGAGAGCTCACTTCACCTTCCTAAGCAACTCTGCCAGGCCAGCCTGGCTTCCCAGCACGGCCACAAAGTGAAGGCTCACATCCTGCCCAAGAGGTGATTAGGCTCAAAGACTTGCCCACCCATCTGAAATCTGTTGAGGAGCGACAGGGTAGGGTGGTGCGCTGCTGCTGCCACCTACAGTCTGGGCACGTGACAGGCACATGGCACTCATCTGACTGTAAATGCTTGTTCCTGCCTGGCCCAGCTTCGGGCTACACCCTCTAGAGAGCAAAGACCTGTACACTCAGCATCACCAAGCTCAAAGGGCAAGAGCAAAGGTCAGAAGTGAACTGGCCAGGGGAAACCCACCCCCCCTTCCCCAAGTCCCTCCTACAAAAGGGAAAGAGGGAAAAGGAATGGTTTCTCAACCCCTAATCCCAGCACTCTGATTTGCTTAGTACTTGTCCTTCCTAGCTCTTTCCCAAAAACCAGGAGTGGGAGCAACAGACGTTTGGGTGTGGGGAGGGCAGGGGGAGGAGGTGGAAAAGAGCAGAAGCCCAGGACCCCAGCTGCAGAAAGGTCAGGCAGCTATATTTAACCCCAGCTTAGGGTGGAGTGGGGATCTGGTTTCTGGAAGACGGGATGGGGAGAAGGGCAGGATGCCTGAGGCTCACAGACACCTAATCCCTCCTGGTGACCTTTACAGCCTGGCCCTTAGGGTTGGGTCACCTCTACGCATGGATGGAAGAAATAAGCTTCGAGGAGAGCCGCTGTGAAGACAGGGGCTGCAGCTCCGGGAGCCATTTTGTGGTGGAAAATTTCTAAGTACCCATGACTCAGCTCCCCCAGCATGGCGCCAAGCCACGGCTACCACACCTCTACGGAAAAAGGAAAGGAAAAAAACCCCAACATAACACAAGACCACCCCCATAAACCCACGTTTTTGATTCATCAGATAACCATCTAGGAAAAGCGTCCTATCATCCCTGGGGGGAAATGTGGCTAGCGGTTTAAGGGATGGTCAGAGTTGAGGTCTAGTTGAACAAGAACGGGAAAGCGTGGCCTCACCTGGCTCAAGGGATAAAGGCGACTCCACCCCACGAGACAGGGGTAGGAGGGTCAGTTATAGGCAAGGAAGGAGGAAGGCTGAAGGGCTAAGGAAGGTTTCCTAACGGGCGGTTCATTCATTTCCTTCCTAGTTGCAACATGGCGGCTGGTTACCGCAGATGACCAACAGCCCCCACCCCCCCGCCCCCAGCTGGTTCTGCGCGCAGCTGTGCCTCCTGCATCCCGGGGCTGCGCCCGGCCGGGGGCACGGGCTGCAGGTGGGGGACCGGCTCCTCCCCAGCACGTGACCGCGAAGGGCGCGAAATGAAAGAAAGGGCCCGAGCTGGAAGATTAGAGGATGGGTCCACATCAAGAATCGGAGACTCCTGGGTATCTGCCGCAGGCGGAGTGGAAGGCTCCGCAGAGGCGGAGTTAACAGGAGGCGCAACAGCCGGGGATGGGGGACACGAGGACTTGCGAGGGCCTCCTCCAGGTCTGAGCACCGACCTTGAGCTCTCCTTGGGGGGCGGTACGACCACCCCCATCCAGGTCTCCCACGCGCTGGCAGAGACCCGGTAGGGCAAGACCCACAGACGCAATTCGGTGGGGAGCGCAGGACTTACTGCCCCACCCCGCGCCACCCCGCAACTCACCCGTTCACTCCGACCTTCACCATCTTGTCTCCGGGACGCAGCTGCAGACAGAGGGAGGTGAGCATTAGAACGCGCGGCGAAGCGGTTGGAGTCCGGCGCTGCCCTCCCCGCCCCTCCCCCAGGCCTCCATCCCGGACCTGCGCTTCCGCACGTCCTTCCTCCCGCCCCTGCAATGCGGGGGCCCCGCGACCCGGACCCCGGCCTCCTCAGCCGCACCCCCGGCTCGCGCACACCCCTTGTCCCTTTCGGGGCCATCCCCGAGCCCTTTGTGGACCCTCTCCGCCAGGCTTTACCTGGCACTGCACACAACACACGGCTGCCTGTCGAACGGGTAGGAGCAGAGAGCGCAGGGGAAGGCTGCAGCCGGAATTTATAGGGCAGGGGAGGGGCGGGGGCGTGGTGACGCAGGCCCGCCTAGCCCAGTCCCAGCCCCCGGGTGCGGAGGCTTGAGCTACGTGCGCCCGTAAAGTCGCGAGTAGTCGGCTCCCCGCTTCTTTTGGACCAGCCTGGTTCTTCAAATGTGCAGGCACCGCGCGTGTGGGCTGAGGGAGAGGGGGAGGGGACCGAGACTGGCCCAAAGGAGGAGGGGACCGGTGATGGTGCTTGGCGGGGATTGGGGGCGGGGGGTTACTGCGGGATTCTGTGGACTCGGGGCCGTGGGCCCTGGTGAGAACTGAGGGATGCTGCACGGATGTAACGGGAGAACTTGGGGAGCCGGTTAGATAGGGAATTGGACCCGGAGCCAGGGACGGCTCGCGGCTGCAGGGTCCCCCTTCCTCCTCCTCCCCGCCCCCGCTCCCCTACTTTCAAAGGCTGAGAGGCGGGAAGGCTGAGGAACTTCTCGAGGCTCTTCGGTAGTGACACTGGAACAGCAGAGGAAAAGGCTCGGGAGGGGCCTCCCGCAGGACCCTGCCCAGTCCTCCTTCCCCCTCCCCCTCCCCCCCTCCAACGGCCCGGATTCTGGGCCGGGGGCCGGGGGCCGGGGCTGGGCCCTGGGCTGTGGGGGCCTGGAGAGGAAGGAGGCTCCGGAGGAGGCATGAGGGGGAGGGGTCTGCACTGAAGGTCACGATGTCCTGCGGCGCAGGCAGCCTGGAGACCTGAGAATCGAGGCAGACAAACCAGGCCCTGTGCGCACCAGCTGCTCTCCCCTAGGCCCGGGCTGGGGCCCCGGGGCGGGATAGCATCGCTGCTGGGGGCTGGCCCGGTAGAGGGCCGGAGGCCTCCCACAAATTCTCTCCTGGGAAGCCTGAGGGCTGTGCCGCCCCGGCTGGAAGACAATGCCTCTTTCACCCTGTCCAGCCCGTCCAGCCCTGGGCCGAGAGCAGGACGCTAGGGCGGAAGTCCCTCCCCATCCTGGGACGTGCAGGCCAGCCCTGCAGCCAGGGCCTCCCCTTCACTGGCTGCGTCCAGGGGATGTTGGGGGCAGGGTGAGGAGTCCAGAAGAGGAAAAATATTGGGAGGTCTTGGGCATATGGTGGGAACAGGCCCCCAGCCCCTTCCCACACGTGATGTGGAGGAAGGGATCCATTCCTCTCCAAGACCCGTCAGTCAGAAGCTGGCACTGTGCTGGGTTTGTAAGCTGAGGATGGAGGAAGGGCTGGTTCTGAGGACTTGAAGGGTTGAGGATTTAGAGGGGGGTGGGGTGGGATGGACATTGCCCATCAGCAGGTGCTGGGGGACAGAACTGGGGCCTCTTTGCTGGCCCAGCGTAACCTGAGACCAGCCCCCTTTTCCAGCTGAAAAGCCTGTGGCTAAGTTTAGCCCCGCACGGCGACAACCTTTGCTTAAAAGGCAGAGAGCACTGCCCTGCGCCCCGACTCCAGCCCGTCCCTTGCCTTTCTGGGACTGCCCTCCCTCTTGGGGCCCCAGACCCAAGGCTGGCTGTGGCTGGCAGCCATCTGCATGGCCCATGGCCAGACTTCTGCAGGAGCAGGAAGAGCAGGGCCACGGGGCAGCTAATGGTGGGGGAGGCGGGAAGCGCCGCACTGAGGGGTCTGCTGGGTAAGTGGAGGGGAGACGCCACCTCCTCAGGCTCCACCAGGACGGCAGCGCCTTCCCTGACAAGGGCCTTAGGAGCCCCTCCACCCTACTGTGCTACCCAAAGCACGTCCCCCTTTGCCACGTGCTTGTCATTTCTCATTACTGTCCTTTGCTGAAAAGGGAGCTCAGTGCTCCGAGAGCACGACTGACTGATGCAGTGTGCTGTTGTCATGACAGCAAAGACACCACTGTAGCCATGACAGCAGCCTCACTGCCTCCAGTTCAGGTGATTCAGCAGAGAGGAACTGGGGAGTAGGAGGGGGTGGACGGGGCCTGCATCTGAGGGGCTGACTTGCTGCAGACCCTGTAACGTGGTGAGGAATCCCTGGGAGACAGTCCCCAGAGACACTGTCTAGAGCTGACGGGGAATCATGACCTGATCTCCCATCAGCCTGGCCAGGTCAGTCACCTGTCTTTAGAGATGGGGTCAGGGGCACGAGTCGGGGTGAGGGCAGGACAGAAGCCAGCCCTTGCTGGAGAGGAGGGTTTCTCAACTTCAGCTTCACTGACATTTTGGGCCGGAGCATTTTCTGTGGTGGGATCTGTCCTGTGCATTGTAGGATGTTTAGCAACATCCCTGGCCTCAGCCCCCTAGCTGCTGGTAGCACCCCTCCCTGCTGGGTTGTGACCACAAAAATAGTCTCTAGATGTTGCCAACTGTCCCCTGCAGGGCAAAATTGCCCCCAGATTGAGAAGTGCGGATCTGGAGTCTAGACGCTGCCTAATTCTGCACAGCGGAGCAATCCTGCCACGCGTGCAGGGTGGGGAGGTCGAGAGGGAAAGATGAGGCACTGAGGGGGCGTGAAACTCAGCAGATGCTGGACGGGCCCCAGACTCCTGGGCTCATCATCTTCTGGATCAATAACCCTCTATCTGCTGCCTGCCTCTGGGCTAACGAGAAAGGTGAAACAAAGATGAGCTTAGGAAAAACCTCTAAAAGTATATAAAAATGTTTATTCATTGGAAAACTAGGAAACTGGCAAATGTATATTCCAAGGAAAGCAGCTCAACTCAGTTCAGTTAGGCTAGTTTAAGAGCAAAGCCATCTGTTACAAAGACCATTTATGCATTAAAAAAACAAGGAGACAGGCAAACAAGTATTTTACAAGGGGAACAGAATTCAAGGTCACTCCACAAGACACCAGCACAGCAGGGTTGGGAACAGGCAAGGCTGCCCCTAGGACCTGTGCCTGTGAGCAGATGCTCGGCGGCGGATGGGGGTGGTTTTCTTGGGTGTCTCATCTTCTGTCATCTCTGCTAATGGTTCTATTCAAAGAATTGGGGGAATAAGAAAAAGCTGAGTCACAAAGATGGTGAAACATAGGTCTCAGAGAACAAATGGGACAGTCCCAGGCCACACTGCACAGGGAGGAAGAGGACCTTGGGGGCAGGGGGCCTATGCAGCAGGACCCCATCAAAGCCAGCCTCCCCCCCGCCCCGCCGAGCTATGCTTCTTCTGGGCTCGGTGTGGAAGGAAGCACCATACCTTCCTCGCTGGACTCATCACTTGAGAAGACGATTCTGAGTTTCTTTCTTGAAACTTGCCGCTGGGTGTCTGGATGCCATCGGGTAGTACGGCGGGGCTCAGGTGTGACAAAGTCACTGTGTGACGCTGCAGAAGCCAGACGCCGGTGTCTAGAGACTAGAAAAGGCAGAGGCATGAGTCCAAAAAGGAAAGACAAAAGGAACCTCTATCTGAGAGGAGGGCCCCGCCTGGTCTGTCCCGCGAGGGGCTGCCTCACGTACCAGCAGGCTGTTTCCTGGCTGATGGGGCTCTCTGGCTACCCGCTTGGCCAATCTCAAGTTCCTCTATTGCATCCAAACCTCTGGTGTGACAGGCCCGAAGCTTCTGCTCGAATTCATCTATTACAGCCTGGAGGCAAAAAGAGGTGAAAAGCAGGCCTGGAAATATAGTTATTTCTATGATTAAAAAGAAACAAGTTGGGGCTTCCCTGGTGGTGCAGTGGTTAAGAATCTGCCTGGGGGCTTCCCTGGTGGCGCAGTGGTTGAGAGTCCGCCTGCCGATGCAGGGGACACGGCTTCATGCCCTGGTCCGGGAAGATCCCACATGCCGTGGAATGGCTGGGCCCGTGAGCCATGGCCGCTGAGCCTGTGCGTCCGCAACGGGAGAGGCCACAACAGTGAGAGGCCCGCGTACCGCAAAAAAAAAAAAAAAAAAAAAAGAATCTGCCTGCCAATGCAGGGGACAGGGTTCAAGCCCTGGTCCGGGAAGATCCCACATGCCGCGGAACAACTAAGTCCATGTGCCACAACTACTGAGTCTGCACTCTAGAGCCTGTGAGCCACAACTACTGAGCCCGTGTGCCACAACTACTGAAGCCCGCACACCTAGAGCCCAGGCTCTGCAACAAGAGAAGCCACCGCAATGAGCAGCCCCCGCTCGCCGCAACTAGAGAAAGCCCACGCACAGCAACGAAGACCCAACGCAGCCAAAAAAAAAAAAAAAAAAAAACAAGTCCGTGAAAAGACATGGAGGAACCTTAAATGCGTATCACTGGATGAAAGAACACAACTGAGAAAAGCATATACCGTGTGGGTGCGATGATATGACACCCTGCGAAAGGCAAAGCTGTGGCAACAGTAAAAAGACCAGTGGCTGCCAGGGCTTCGGGGAGGTGGGGTGAACAGGGGAGCAGAGGATGCTCAGAGCAGGGAATCTACTCTGAATGTCGCACAGCAGTGGGCACAGGTCACAATACATTCTAAACCCTCAGCGCGCACATCACCGAGAGTGAACCCTCCCGGAAACCACGCTCTCTGGGCGATGGTGATGTGTCCAGGCAGGTTCATGGATGTCCTGCTCTAGCCTCTGGCGGGGATGCGGGTAACCGGGGAGGCTGTGAGGCTGTGCCTGCCTGGGGGCAGGGGGCACATGGGGGAACTCTATATTTTACTCAATTTTGCTTTGAACCTGAAACTGCCCTCAGTAAAGTCTACTAAAGAAAAGAAAAAAGAGAAACAAAGAATCAGGAATTGGAGACAGAAAGATCTGGTCTCAGGTCACTCTGGTTACTTGGTTGCAATCAGCTGGGGCTAAGTCAGAAATCCAGAGCCTCAGAACAGCGGAATGAACTGTGGCTGGAATGCGGGCGGGCACCGCTCACCTTGCCCTCGGGCTTGGCTCCACGCCGCAACTTGCCCACAGCGGACAAAAAGGCGCTGAAGATGGACTCGTCTGACAGTTTATCTCCAAAGCAGTCAAAGTTTTCCAGCATCTTGCGGAGACCCCGCTCTGTGAGGGGCAGCTGTGACACGCAGTAGGCCAGGTCCCGGTACTGGCGCTCGGTCCTGCGGGCAGGATGGCTCTGTGAGGAGCAGTGGGACCCAGGAGGGAAAGGCCTCCTTCCTCATCAGCCTCCCACAGCCCCGGGGAGGCCCCTGGGTGGGAGGGCTCTTTCCCTCTCGCCACAAAGAGCCCTCAAGGCAGGCAGCGTACTGGGCCGTGCGGAACCGCTGACACAGCTTCTCCACCAGGCTCTCGGTCTGCTTGTCCTTGGTGATGTAGCAAAGGAGCTGCCTGCAGGAGGGGAGATGCGGATGTGCCGTCTCTGGGGGCAGCTCCGAACCCACCCACTGCCAACACCAACCCCGTACCCTCCCCAGCACCAGCCTTCTGTCATCCTCCTGACTCCGTAGCAGGCTCTTCTCTGCCGCAGCCCACGCCCGGGCCTGTACCTCCTGCCCTCTCTCACGCCTCAGGGAAGGGCCCACCCCACCCTCCTGAGGAATTTCACTGAGACGCAATTTATAACAAAAGCAGCTGCTGTCCAGTGTCAGGACTTTTGCCTTATTGAACCTTTTCAAGAACTAATAAAGGGGAAGTATTTCTGGCCTCATTTTACACAGGAGGAACAGGCACAGAGAGGTGGTTATTGCTGAAGTCCACAGGCTAAAGAGTAGCAGAGCCAGAAATCACATACAGGTTTGTCTGATTCCTAAGGCTGCTCTACAATGGAAAACGTGCCCCAAGGCCCAGGGAACTGTACTTCATGATGGTGTGGAAAGGCTCCTCCTCCACTCCTCCCTCAGGGGCTGACAGGCGGCTGATGATATCTGGAAGGAGGTTATAGATCGCATTGCCCTGTGAGAGAGAGAGAGTCATATCAAAGAGACGAGGTGACCTGCATGTTCCCCCGGCAGCAAGCTCTAAGCTGCCCCCCACCTCTCACCTTGTGGGAGAGCTCGTTGAAGAAGTTCTTGGCCAGGGCAGCGATCTGAGGGGCAGGGTCGATGAGCAGCACGGCCATCTCGCTCACCTGCCCCTTCACCTTCACCATGTCCTTCAGGATCAGGTGGGTCATCACCAGCCCGGCTGTTTTCCGCACTTGCTGAGCGGGGTCCCGGAGGCTAAGAATGAAATCCGAGTCATTAGGACCAAGACCATGGGCTAAAGCTGACGCTGGCAGACAGGCCCTCAGTAGGACTCTATGGCCTCTTCCTAGTGCCATTCTAGAAGCAGTTAGGGGATGTTTAGAGTTGAAAGCTGGGTTTGGGGAAAGAGGCCAAGGCTGTAACCAAGGCTTTAGAGAAGAAACATCAATCCCTTTGGGGCCACACTCAGCCAGGGCCTGCACAGATGTTCAAGGGAACATTAAAGACCAGGGCACAGTTTTGGGGATTCTCACACTGACTTCACCACAGCCTCCAGGGCTGGCTGGGACGGCGAAGGTGCTGTGAGGTGTCCCTCACCGAGCATACAGATGAGGTGTCCAGGGGTCCACCAGGTTGGGGAAGCGGATGGCCAGATCCCCAGTAGCAATCATGAGGTTAGATCGAACGATGGGGAGCGAAGACTTTTCTAGCATGGTGAACAGAAGACGAAGCTGGGAGTCACAGAAAGTGGCACTAGGGGCAAAGAGAGGATCATCAGGGAAACCATACCATCCCCCATCCTCCTGGAGAAGGTGATGCCCACCCCAAGGCCTACCTGATCATGCAGAACTTGCCGAGGGCAAGTGAAGCAGCTGCAGAGAGCTCTGGGTTGCTATAGAGACCAGGGTTGTTGCAGACTTTAAGCAGAAGTGGAACAAAGGCAGCCAGTGTCTGTTTGCCTGGTGAAGGAACAACTCTAGGTTTGGGACAGCCTACCTAGCCAGGGAGAGGGCCACTCAGCAATTCTTCTCACCATCTAGCAGCTCCAGCTCACAGATGCCGCGGATGAGTTCTGCCTCGGTGTCATCAGCTGTAGCCCCAACCAGCCCCATCTCCTCCTCCATGGTGGCCTCAGAGCTTGGATTCTGATGGGAGAGCAGCCAGGTCATGGGTGAGCAGACCGTTTTGATTCCAGCCTACCCTTCATTTCGCACAAATGGATCTGGGGAAAGGCAAATTCTGCAAAACCAGTCACAGGCGTGTCACGTGTATCCAAAGAAGGACTCTTGAATTAAACCGGAAGAGAACTAGGTCCGTTTGTGTTCAAGTTGCCGAAGCACCCCACACCTCTTCTGAATTCCTCCTCAGAAGCACATAACTTCCTAGACACAGTCAACAGACGGAGCCTGCCAGACAATGGTTCAAGGTCACAGAGAAGGGCAGACTTTATCTCACTGCTGCAGGGCTCTGTCAATCATTTGTCTGCCAGACATCACTGCCTCTAGTGGAGAGAACACAAGGTCCCATCAGGTGCTACGCCCAGTCACCAAGGCTGCCGGAAAGGCCCTGGGAGTGTGCTAACAAACACTGCCTAGGGCACAGCCTGTGTCTTATGCCAAGGTCCTTATCTCGATGCTCTGTATTTACCTAAAACTTTCCTTCCTGGGTGATCCATCTTTGTTCTCACTAATCATTTCCAGAGTAGTTGCAGCAAGGAGGCAGTCTCCATCAGCTCATTTAACAGGAGAGAAGCGGAGATCCCCAGAAGGAAATGTGAAGGACCCGAGGGCCGGAAGCAAATCTGGGAAACGCCTGGGACTCGAACCCAAATGCGCAGGCGTGCCACTCACCTTCTCCTTTGGCTCTTTCGTCTTATGCTCCTGTTCTTCCCGAAGAACTCGGCGCCGACAGAGCTCTCCACTCACTGCCTGCTCCAGATGCACCAGCTGCTGCAGAGCCACATCCCCGGCCAGGGACAGCAGGTTCATCAACAGGAAAGTGGGGAGCACAGGCGTGTCCTCTGCAGGAGGGGGAGCGGGAAAGCACGGAGAAAAAGACAATCAAGTCTCACAGGCCCCCGCCATACTGATGGCCCCCTTGCTCACACGCTCTACACCCCAGTGAAGAGGCAAGAGCTGGGGGTGGAGGGTGTGGTAGCAGTGACGGGCCCGGCCTGAGTGACAGAAAGGGACAGCGGGGGTTGAGGGGATCGGGAGTGGTTGTAGGAAGTGGTAGTATCAGTGGCTCCCGGCCGGCAGGGACGGCAGCAGAAGCTGGCTGCTGCCTGCGGGCCCACCGACCCTCTTGCCTACTTACTCGTGGCCTCCTGGGGGGTGCTTTTCTCTCCCAGCTTCTCCAGGGCCTGCTTTGCACAGCCCTGCAGCATCCGGGCACAGATCACCTCGGGGCCCTCTGCCAGCTGGTAAATGAGGGTCACTGCCGCCTCCTTGAATGGGATCCAGAGTGGGTCTGGGCAGACAACGCCTGCGCAGCAGAAGGGAGAAGTTGCCACTGCAGACAAAGGCCCAATTCTGCCCGAGGCCCTTCATGGTAGCTCACCTTTCGTGACCGTCTCCTGTAGTCGCTCAAACAAGCAGTGTTCCTGAGGCAGCCGGAAGGGAGGGTGACGTTTGCCCAGAGAAGGCTGTCGAAAGCAGGGAAGACAACGCGGGTGTGTGTTGACGGTGGACAGGAGAATGCCCACTCTCCTTAGTTTGGACGTACCCACCCCACGTACCTTCCTCCTGTCAGAGATGTTGGCAATGGCACGGCACACCTGTTGGGCCAACCTGTAGTCCTGTGGAAGCTTCTCATCCAGCCCTATGCTCACCAGTGTGTCTAAGTTGCTTCCTACAATTTCTGGTTTTCCTCTAGGAGAAGGAAGCCATAGAGTTAAAGCCACTCACGGACCCCTCTGTGTGGGGGACAACACCAAGGGGGTAGGAACCAGCACCCAACTCAGGGCTTCGAGAGCCTTGGAGCGCTACAGAGAGGCTCTGGCATAGGGCTGGCCCCTTGGCATCCCTCTTGCTCTGTTGACCCCACTGTTTCTGCTGCCTGGGGGTAGACTGGTATGGTCACTGTTTTATTCTCCATTTAGGTGGCTGATGCGTGCACAGAGCTCAGCTGGGCCTGACTGCTATTACTGAAGCAGTCTTTTTTTTTTTTTTTTTTTAAAAGAAGATGTTGGGGGTAGGAGTTTATTAATTAATTTATTTATTTTTGCTGTGTTGGGTCTTCGTTTCTGTGCGAGGGCTTTCTCTAGTTGTGGCAAGCGGGGGTCACTCTTCATCGCAGTGCGCGGGCCTCTCACTATCGTGGCCTCTCTTGTTGCAGAGCACAGGCTCCGGACGCACAGGCTCAGCAGCCATGGCTCACGGGCCCGGCCGCTCCGCGGCATGTGGGATCCTCCCAGACCAGGGCTCAAACCCATGTCCCCTGCATTAGCAGGCAGATTCTCAACCACTGCACCACCAGGGAAGCCCCACTGAAGCAGTCTTAAGAGAACCTTCCCTTCCTCTCTCGTCCTACCGCCTGTCTGGATCTGAGCCTCACCGTGCCATCATCCCGAGAAGCATGACAGAAGAACAGCGCTCCAGAGCAGAGCAGGGCACCTTCTTCGTTGCCCGCTCCCACAGCACTTGGGTCACTGCTGGTTTCAATTCATCCTTCTGCACAAACTCACAGAGCTGAAGAGAAAAGAAAAAGGGCTCAGGCCAAAAAATAACAATTCCCCTGATGCTTGGTCCACCTCCTCTGAAGAGAATATCGAGAACCTAAGTAAGTAAAGGCAATGTTGAGGAGTGGGAGAGGAAGGAGGAGGCTCGAAATGTAAAGTGGGGGCTGGAGAGGTACTTCCATCTCTGTTACTTTTCTGCTTTCATGCCTTCAAATCTACGTTCATGAAGATGACACACTGAAACTGACCTCGAGTTCCTGTGGATCTACAGTCTGGACTACATGCTGGAGATTTCTAGCAGGTTTCTTGCTGTAGCCACTAGCTCAGCATGTCTGAAATGGATGCCATCGTCCTTTCTTGCCTTTTCATTTTGCCAACGGCACCAACACCAACAGTCACATATGCTTCAAACTTCATAGTCACCTAATATTTTATGTATCAGTCACTTAGTCCGACCTATTCTTCCTCTTAAAATTTATCTTCCATTAAAGTGCAATTCTCCAGATTTTCCTCCCACCCCCAAAGTCTAGACCCCTGTCACTGCACATCTACAGCAGCCTCCAGGGACATCCCTGTCCCTAGCCTCTGCTCCAACCAACCTGTATGCTGTGACCTCCCCAGACGTCTGTTTCACCATGCCACAGCTCTGCTCACCATGCAGAGATAGCTCTCCTTTGCCCGCTGCATGGGCTCCTGGCCAGCAGCCACTCTACAAGATCTCGGGCCAAGTGCCACCAGCAGGCTCTTCTTTCCCGCGGTGACGCTCCTCCCAGTGGACGCTGGTATGCAGCACCACCTCTGCCTTCTGTCCCATAATCCAAACCCTTCATAGCAGCTCTGCCTCACTAAAATGCTGGAGTCCCTGGCTGACAAGGTTCAGGTCCTAGACTCTTGAAAGGCATCCCGGGATCTTCCCGATTTAGTTCCAACCCATATTTCCAGCTTCCTATCTTTTCCAGATGACAGTTTTGAGCCAGAACACAATCGTCTTCATTCTACAACATAGGCAGTGCTCTTTCGTGGCTTTCTGTCTGAAATGTTTTCATTTCTTTTTCATTTCTCTTTAACTCCTTCCTTTCTTTAATTCTCTAAATCCTACTCATCAAGGCCCAAATTAAGTCCTGCCACCTTCAGGAAGCTTTTCCCTCGAGTATTCCACCTCACACTGCTCCCTTTCCCACTCTACTTGTCAATATAATATACCAGGTAAGAGTATGTTTTCTGGAACTCTTATGCCCGAGTTTGAATCTCAACCTTTGCTCCTAAGTAGCTGAAATTAGCCAACTTCTTTAAGATCTCTGTGCCTCAGATTTCTCATTGTAAAATGCTGATAATAGCATAACCTCCTAGGGCTGTTGTGAGGATTAGCAAATTAATATGAGCAAAGTGCTAAATACAGTACCTGGCATAATGTGTTACTATTATTATATTACTATCGCTACTATAATCATTGCCTGGGCCACTTAGCAATCTGCTGCATTGCTCTAGAAATGTGTTGTGTTTTGGGTTGCCAACTAGACTTGAAAGCGAATAATCTTATACTTCTTTGCAGGGCTGAGTAAGTTGCTGAACACATAGTAATCACTCACTAATACTTGCTGAATGAGTAAGTCAAAGTGAGGAGACTTACAATTTCCTCAAGACACTGAATGGTCCCAACTGAGGCATCCACTAGCAGCAAAGAGAGATTGTGAATCAAAGTCTGGGCCTTGGCTCTGTGGGAACAGCAGAGATCAGGGGTCATTAAAAGACCAAGAAGCTGAACCTGGCAAACAGGTTATTAGGCAATCCCACCACAGTGTCAAATAATAAATAACTGCTTTAGACTCACAGATATAGAGAACAAACTAGCGGGGAGAGGGAAGGGGGAGGGACAATACAGGGGCAGGAGATTAAGAGGTACAAACTATTATGTATAAAGTAAGCTACAAGGATATACTGTACACGGGCAATATTTCATTACTCTAAATGGAGTATAACCTTTAAAAAGAGTGAGTTACTATATTGCACACTTCTAACGTTTAATATTGTACACATCAACTATACTTCAATAAAAAGAAAAACAAACCAAATAACTGCTTAGGATGGGTTTCACTGTAAGTTCAGCCCCACCCCGAGCCCATTACAGACCTAGTGCCTCTGGAGCTAGAACGCCTCTAGAAGAAGGGTGCCCACTCCCCCCAACTCCTTCAGGAGGCGAAACACAGCCCATCTACCTGGCAGAGTCCCCCTTAGGTTTGAGGTAAAGTTGGCGGTAGGCGTTCAGCACAGCTTCCCGGACACCAGGCTCCTTCGACCAGATGAGAGGCAGCATGCGGCGCACCCCGAACAGGGCCTGGGGTACCCCAAATTGGAATACCATCACAAAGAATTCAATCACCTCCTGTACCACTGAGAGGACAGACACAAATGTCACCTATCTGCTTGGCAAAACTCCCCCAATACTTAAAGGCGGAACCTTTCTTAATGTAGCAACATGCGAGCGGAGGCCTTCCTCCTTTTTCCCTGAGGATGCCAACTCCCCTAAATGCCCTGTGAAATACTATATGCACACTCCGCAGGGCTACACAAAGCAAATTGAAGAAAGAATCCGGGCCTTTCAAAAGAGCGGACAGACATCAATAAAGTACGGACAAGACTGGTTCTTCCAACTCCAAGACCCAGTCCTTGCAGAGGGGATGCCGGCGTACCTGTAGTTGTGTGTTCATACATCATCTTGCTTATGATGCCAATGGCCTCTGTGATCTTCAGAGAGAAGCTGTAGGCATCCTGCAGATACTGCACCAGCATCTCCTGCTTCACCAGCTCATCGTTTTCCCTGCATTTCTCAGGCTCTGACACACTGGGCTTGTCTTTGCAGCCAGTCTCTCCTGGGCCCAAGTTCCCCGCAGCCCCCTGGGGATTCTTCTCCTGTGTGGGAGCTGCTGGGCCTAGAGTTAAAGAATTACAGGATGGTTTTCGTTCAAGGGTATACGGGGAAACCCAACAGTTCTAAACATCGCTGAATATTTGTTTCTACAATAGGAAAGCTTTTTTTTTTTTTTTTTTGCCGTGCTGCGCTACTTGCGGGATCTTAGTTCCCTGACCAAGGATCGAACCTGTGACCCCTGCAATGGAAATGCAGAGTCCTAACCACTGGACCACCGGGGAATTCCCACTAGGAAAGTATAAATTTAGAATTTATTCTAAAATATGTTGGTTCATTTCTCAAAAAAGATTCCTCAAGTCCTCTACAGTTTGGAAATAACCTTTTATACCCTGTGACTAAATCTTAGGCCCGTAGGCTGCTTCCATTCCAGAGCAGAAGCACCACTAACTCCCCTCTGGCCTCTTTCAGCACCAGGCTGCCAGCCAGGACAGTGTCTGACAGAAAGTAAATGGTCTATAAATACAGTTGAAGTGTCTTGTTTGCTGACTGAAGAAGGAAAAGGAATTTACCTTTGAAGATAGTTCCTAAGAGATTCAAGAACGCAGTCTTCTCTGACTCCTCTGGATCCATATGACAGAAGGGTTCAGATTCCTGGAAGTGGCCTATGGCTTCTTGAGTGAGAATGATGGCCTGCCTGACAGAACATCACCTGTCACCAATCAGGCACCCATAAGAGTGTCACTGCAGCCTTGTGTCAGGGAGCCTGTGTCATGATTCCATCAAGAACCTAGACCTACTGGTAGAGAACTCTGTCACTTGTATAAAAAGGGGGAAAAAATGTAGATATGTCTGACTGTGTGACTACATATTATCTCTAGAAGGAGGCTCGCTATGGGAAGGGAACTAACTGGCTGGAAAGCAGGTTTGGAAGGGATTTTTCATGGCACGTCCTTGTTCAAATTTTAAATACTGTATGATGTGAATATATTGTCTAATTACGAAAAAGTAGCTTCCTGCTTAAAAAAAAACCAAAAAAATCCCCCCAAACTCTGCTATTAAACTGTTAAAAAGTTACGTTCTAACACGTTTAAATTTGTAACTGGCAGCCAGAACCTCCGCTGTTAAGAACTCCGCCCAGCACTGGCCGGGAGGACTGCTGAGGGAGGAGGGGCATCTTTAACATGAGAAGGAGCCTTTTCCTAACTCATCACTAGCACGCTTGGAGGCAGAGCAGGCTGCCTTTTACGCTTCAGCAAAGAGAGACACCAGAGAGACGTAGGGAATTAGCCAACTAGCCACCCTCTCTTCAGCCTTTCTGAGCAGCCTAGTTAGGTAGGAAGTAAACTAATGACTTGTGGTTGAGGTTTAAGAATACCTGTGGACAGCTCTAACGCTTTTGTTGCCAAGGTGCTCTCAAGTTCTAGTCACAAAAATCTTTCCTCTAAGATCAGGATTCATACCAGGTTGATTTAAAAATTAAGGTACGATTGAGCACGTTTGTTATTATTTATCAGCTCACACATTTTGGAATTAAAAAGCCACTAGAGATCTTATGGCCTAATCAACTATTTTTAAATAAATAATGAAACTGAGACCCAGAAAGTTTAAGTAACTTACTTTATAGAAATAGGATTATACTTATAGGTCGTCTTCTTCAAATGAAGCAGGACTTTGGTCATATTTAATTATAACACGATTTATGTCTAGTTGTTTTAGTAGTTTTTTTAAACATTTGTAAAAGCAGAAAAGCATGCTTAATTGTAGACTTTGCCTTTGGCATATATCTGGTGTTCAGACTATTACTGCAATGAAAACACCTACCACCATCTGATGGCAGCATACCCTAAGTGCAGTTCATTTAAAAAAAACATTGTTAAAGAATGTACATATGTGTATTAACAGTCACTTTGCTGTAAAGCAGAAATTAGCACAACACTGTAAATCAATTATACTTCAATTAAAAAAAATATATTGTGTCTCAAAAGTTAACTCTAAACCTGACAGGTCATGAGAGAATATCCCATTCTTTCACATACTTGTAACTAGCTTTGGCTAGCAATCGACGGATGCGTCCTTCCACCTCTTCCGCTGTCTCTGTTTCGGCAACCTCCTCGGGCATCCCCTCTCCTTCCTGGGGAAGCTTCAGCAGCTGCTGCAGGGTAGCCTTCAACTCTGGCAGCATGGCTTCCCACTCCTCCCCTGGGTCCAGCACTGCGGCTGAATGAGAAAGTCTCACTTAGACTCTTGCACTGAGTTTCCAGCTGCAAGGAGAAGGATGTCTGGGGTGAGAACTCCCCCACAGCAACTACTCACAAGCAGCTGCAGCTCGCCTCTGGGCCCTCATCTCTTGTAATTTCTGGGTTTCCTTCTGCAGCGGTCCAGCAAGGTCAGTATCACTAAGCTACCAAGGTAAAAATGAACATCAGGGTCACTGAGTCATGGAATTTCACTGCTATTTCCATTTAATTCCTTCTCTTTTGGGTGGGCCCAGACTACTTACCTTGCAGGAAAAGGGATTATTGGCAAGAAAACTGGCAAGGAGCTGGATGGCATTTTTACAAACCAGCACCGACTTGTCTGCCAGACGCCCCACTGCTAAGGCCACCACTGCCTGGAAACGTGTCAGGGGCAGAGCCTACGTGGAACAGAAAGACAGGATCAGATCCCGCCCCACACCTTCCATTCTGCTCAAGATGATCGTGAAGAACACTCTACATGAGCTAGCCACTCATTCTAAGGAAACTTTTCTACGGGATGTGAATAGCTCAAGAGGACTGTCTGTAGTGGTTAAGACATACTGTAGTCCTTAAATGGAGCCCAGAATCCTTGTCCTTGATAGAGGAAGACCTTTATTACTGGTAGTAGAATCCTGAATTCTAGACTCTTCTTTGACATAGCTACTCTTCTTTTGACCCTGGATTCCTTTTCTTCGGCCTGTACATAGAGGGGTACCGTGTATCTTTATCACGTCAAAGGACACTCACCTTCTGCTGGACGATTCGGGTAAAGAGTTGCAAAACACGGCTCCGCACAAAGGAGCTGACGTCGTGGCCGTGGGCCTGCAAGGTGTCCAAGAACTGGTCTCGGGTGTCTCGGGCTGCCGCCTCCAGCTGATCTCCATTCAGAACCTGCAGCACCATCTCCGCCATGGCCGCCAGCACGGCATTGCGCATCATGTAATTCTGAGAGGGATATGAGGCTGGTATGAGCCTCTGCACCCCCATACTGACTGTCGTTTTCCTAAACTCTTGTGCTCATCCAGGCATAAAGAAGGGGTAAGGCCTTTAGGCAAGGTTAAGCTTGCTTTTCTTAGCTCTGACTTTCTCTGGTCAACTGCCCAGCAGGTATTCATTGACTCCTGAGGTCACTAGAAAAAGCTGAATCCCAGAAGGGCCTTGTCTGGTCAGGAGAATGTAGGGACAAAATAAACAAGAGCCCAGAGCAGTTTTTCCCCACAAGGCTCACCCAGGTAACCATGGTGGCAGCTGAATATGAAATCACATCCATCCACCAACACATGTTTGAAAAGCATTAATTACTACCTTTCATCTGAGGCCTCAAAGCCTTTGATCCTTACTAATAAACACCGCCTTTCTCTCACACTTCCCTTCCCACATCTTACTTACAGGGAAGCAGAAATCAGCCCTGGTGCCAACCATGTCCGTTACAGAATCATGGGGAACAGTGTTTGGGGTTTTTGCCAGGCCAAGAGCCTGAGAATGGGATCTTGCATAAAAGGTTATAGTACATTAGATGAACAAGCAGACTGCCTTTGTTCCTGACATTCACCGAGGAGTGCCAGCATCAGCTTGGGAAGCAGTCAGGCTAACACTGAGGGATAAGACAGATGATGTGGGTGGATCTGAGAACCAGGTGGGCAGGAAGGGGCTTCATCCTGAGGAATGGGTGGGAACCAGAATCACAGCTGAGTCACTCTCACTAGACTCTCCCCTTCCAGACCTGGGTGAAACCAGTGTGATACTGAAATAGGATTAATAAGTGGCTCTTTATTTAATTCAATAAACTTCATCTGCTTCTCTATAGGAAGGAACTGCCACAGTGATTAGCCTAGACAACTTGACTTCAGTGAAAGCTTCCTTCTTGTTAAGAAACAGCCTTTCAACAATGCACTTAAAACCCCTAAAAAACCCTGAGATCCCCAGGGGACTGCCTACCTCTCCATCCAGATGATCTAGTAGAATGCACACACTGGACATCAGGGTGGCCGGGACACGCTCCGCTAGTTCTGTCAGGAAGGCGGCAAAGCCCTTGGCCCCTGAAGGGTCCCGACTCAACTCCTGGGGACACTTCTGTCCAATCTCTCTACACAGGGGAATAAACACAGCCATAGCAGCATAACTTAATTACTCAGGTCCCAGTAAGGGAAGGTAAAGTTGGCATCTAATATCTGAAGGAATCTAATGTTACACAGAGAAGCAATTTCCAATCTTTATACTCTCCCTGAGGGAAATGAGAATTAGAAATTAGAGAAGGAAGGGTCACCTTACAATCTCTCCTACTATGCTCTTCATCCCATAATCAGTTGCCCACAGACTCACAGCCGCCACCAGTACAGATGCCAGGTGTTCAAAGTGCTGCAGCATCTGGATGATCTTCACAGTGGCACCTGTGGAAGTGCTACACGTGAGAAACCATGGGCAAGATGAAAAGGGTGGGGCAAAGCGGAGGGCTAACTTACTCAGCATATGGTTATAACGTGTCAAGGCGACACCAAGCAGGTGTGTTATGGCTTCCCGGGTGGAGCGGTTCTTCTGGTGACTAATGGTGGGGTTCTCCAGGAGGCGGTAGCAGCAGCCAGTAACCAAACTGAGAAAGGAAGAGTAGAGATGGTGACATCAGCGGTCTGGACTCAACTACATTGGTCTTGTCTCATTCATTCCACCTCTGCTGCCCCAGTCAGGGTCTTCTAGTTTTCTTTATTCTATCGCCTTCCACACCAAGTTGCTTTGCTTTGCTGACCCCCAAAGGAGGAAGATAGGTACTTCCTCCTTCTGGATTACCAACTTTCAACCAGTTATAATGTCTACAGAAGCTGAATATATGATAAAAGACAGGACAAAGTCACCACTGACTTCTCATTGTTAAATGGCCAACGCAGTCCTCATCTTAGTTGACCTTTCAGCTGCATCTGACACAACTGATCACTTCTTTCTCCTTGAAACATGCCTCATTTGGTACCAGGAGGCCAGACTCCCTTCTCAGTTTCTTCAGCTGGTTCTTTCTCCTCATCTCACTCTCCTGATGCTGGAGGGCCCCAAGGTACAGTCCTTGGATTTCTGCCCTCTTCTAGCTATGCTTACTGATTTAGTGATCTCATTCAGTCGCATGGCTACAAATACCATTTATATAAATGCATTATATTCCCAAATGTGTGCTCTAGCTTAGACCGCTCTCCTGTCTTCCTCCAGCTTTGTACATTCCACAACCAAATCTGACACTATTTGGATGTCTAATAGGCACCTCCAGCTTTCTATGTCCAAAGCAGAACTTCTACTGTCCCCCCAAACACGCTCCCACAGCCTTCCCCATTATTTCAGTTACTGGCAGCTACATTCTTCCAAATGCTCAGGCGAAAACCCTGGGTGAGTCACCCTCGACCACACCCTCCCTCAAACCTCACGCATCTGTCAGCTCACCCCGTAGGCTCTCCTTAAAAGAACAAGTGCAGACTGCATGCACTTCTCCCCATCTCCAGCGCCCTCTCGGGCCTAAGCAACTGTCATCTCTTGCCCAAGTGACCGCCACAGCCTCCTTACTGGTCTCCCGCTTTCCTCCCTTCCCTCCAGAGTCTGTTTCAACACAACAGCCAGGATGACCTTGTTGAAGACAAGCCAGACCACCTCACTGCCCTGCTTGGAACCCGAGGGGCCCCATCTCACTCTGATAAATGCCAAACCGTGACGGCCTATGAGGATCTGCAATTGGCTCCCTGTTGCCCCGACCTCACAGCCTACCCCTCACCCTGTCTCAGCTGCCAGCTCTGGCCTCAGCGCTATTACTTATATGTGCTCAACACACTCCCTCCCTTGTCCTTGCTGTTTCCTGCCCTTGCCCTTGCTCTCCCTCCAAATATCCTCATGGCTCTCATTACTTCGAGGGCTTTGCTCAAATATCACCATCTCAAAGAGGTCTTGCTAGAACAGCTGATAAAGATTACAACACTTTCCCATCAAACTTCCCACTCCCTCCACTATCTTTCTCCACAGTAATAAACTATAAGACGTACTATATATTTTTACTTATTTAAAAAATTGTCTTCTGATCTAAAATATAAACTCTAAGAGGGCAGAAACGCTGGTTTTCAGTGACTTTAATGACACCAGCCATGCACCTAGGAGATTCTCAGTAAATACTGTTTCATGAATGAATAAATGGCATTAAAGATGAGAAATTCAACGCAGTTTCTAATCTTCATTATCTACTTCTGAACAATTCAACGTAATGGGAATACTTCTGTGTATTACAGACAGAACTGAGGGATGAAATGAAGTATTTAAAAGGCATATCTAGTAAAGCAAATGTGGTAAAATGTTAACATTTGAGGAGTCTGAAGGGTATAGAGGATTCTTTGTACTATTCTTGCAACTTTTCTGTAAATCTGAGATTATCTCAAAATAAAAAGTTAAAAAATTGAAAAACAACAAAGCAAAACAAAAAGCATATCTAGGGCTTCCCCAGTGGTGCAGTGGTTAAGAATCCACCTGCCAATGAAGGGGACACGGGTTCGATCCCTGGTCCGGGAAGATCGCACATGCTGCGGAGCAACTAAGCCCGTGTGCCACAACTACTGAGCCTGCGTTCTAGAGCCCACGCACTACAACTACAGAGCCCACACACCAGAACTACTGAAGCCCATATGCCTAGAGCCCGTGCTCCGCAGCAAGAGAAGCCACCACAATGAGAAGCCCATGCACCGCAACGAAGAGTAGCCCCTGCTCGCCGCAACTGAAGAAAGCCCGCGCACAGCAACAAAGACCCAACGCAGTCGTTCATTCATACATACATACACACGTAAATATATATATATATATATATAGAGCATATCTAGCAACAGAGCCCTCATTTCTCACAGCCAATATCACCTATAGCAATCAACTACCCACCTGACAAACTCCTCTTCGATTACTGAGTGACTCCACAGGTGACGGATGTCCAACTGGAGCAGCTGTGTTAAAAGCTGAAGAATCGGTTGCCTCTCTTCTTCCCAGTCAAAGCCATGGGTTGCCTTGGCCCGGGCTTTCCTACCCTAAAAAAGGATATACTTAAGAAAAAATAAGGAAGCTGAAAGGATCATGATCTGCTAGTCTGAGTGCCCAAACTATCCAGTATTGAGACAAGGTAGAAGGTAAGACGGAAGTATTACAAGTTCCAAAATATAAAAGAGCTGCTTGTCAGCAAAAGATACATTGTGATACTTTTGAGTACCTCCTCATAAACCTTAAACATGGGTCAAGGGCAGAAAGGAAAAGATTCTCAGAATCACTGAATTCCATCTTTCCCACCAATTCCCGTATCTCCCCAGATCCCATATTAAGTAAGCCAGGAACAACAAATTACCTTCCCACCAAGGGCCAGGTCCATGAGGCTTTTCTGGCTGGCCATGGTCTCAAAGGATTCCAAGAGGCATATCAGAGCATAGCAGTTCATCTTGAGGGCATTTAGGTGTGCGCTTCTATCGGACCCACTCAAAGTTGCATCATCCAAGATGGCGGGAAGTTCCTGGGTGTGGCGAGATACCACTGCGAGGGGCAGGATCTGGAGTCAGTTTCATTCACTTTCCTCATACAACCCAACTTCAAAACCCCTAGCACTTGCAGCCATCAGATTACCAAAGATCTGTGTTTCATCTCTCAGTGGCTACAACACAAGCTAAGTCCTCTGGGACCCCTGACCCTGATATCCTGAACATGCCCTATCCCTACTCTCTCACTCCAGTTACCCCAATTTCTCTCTGGCAACAGGAAGAACTGCCTCTATTGAAGAGAGGCAGTTCAAGAGTGGGAAGAATTTATTGTTGGTCTGCCCTTACAGTGAACACACATAACTCTGTATTGCCCACCAAGATTACAGACCTATAGGTCAGAGGTCCCTGGGCTTAGCCAAACCAACTGAATCACCACAGCCTTGATATCATCATGTGGCAGGAAACAGTAAACAAACAAACAGCAACACACACCTTCCATCCCCCACCCCCGACCCATAAACACCTTTTATCAGGAATTCCAGAGTATCTTCCTTGAGGCCAGGGTCTATACTTCGAAAGTGACTATGAGGGAAAGAAAGTGCGGGGGGTGAGACAGGAACCTGCAGAGCCCATTCTAATAGATCAGATCAAACCTGAGGAATCTAATACTTAAAACAAAAAAACACGTGGAACTACTCGACTGAATAAATATGGTGGCAAGCTGGGGTAAATGCTCATGAGTAGAAATGTCAGCACCCAGAACCATTTATCAGTGAACTATAAATTGGAATTTCAGGACTAACATGCAAAGTTAGGGCAAAGAGCCACCAGTTCTTTTTAAAGTATCAGAGGGTACTTACTGCAGAATGCTGTAGATGGTATCAAAATGCTCCAGCATAGCCAGGGGCCCCTGAGCTCGAAAGGCAGCCTGAAATGCTATAAAGATGAAAGAAACTGATCAATACAGAGGGACAGGCCTTTTTTTTTTTTTTTTTTTTGCTGTACGCGGGCCTCTCACTGCTGTGGCCTCTCCCGTTGCGGAGCACAGGCTCCGGACGCGCAGGCCCAGCGGCCATGGCTCACGGGCCCAGCCGCTCCACGGCATGTGGGATCCTCCCGGACCGGGGCATGAACCCATGTCCCCTGCATCGGCAGGCGGACTCTCAACCACTGCGCCACCAGGGAAGCCCGGGGACAGGCCTTTTTGGTAAGTTCTACTCATGGCAGAAAATGGAGTTAATTGCTTTTCTTGGTAGAATCACAAAAGTAGACACTTCATTTCAATGTAATCTAGTATTATAACATCTGACACTTTGTCCTGTTTTACAATTAAAGCCTTACTTGAGTTTTATTACCACATCTCTGAACTAGATGAAGCAAACAGTACTGTGCCTATTTTATGGGAAAATAAATTATGTGACTTGTCCAACTGAGTAATGAACATAAACTCAGGATCTTTTTTTTTCCAATTTTGAAATTACAAAAGTAGCAAAAACAGTACAGAGTTCTTGTATTTTTCACCCAGATAATGGTAACATCTTATATAACCATAGTACAAGGATCTATTCTAAACCAAGAAATGAACATTAATTCAATGTTATTAACTAATCTACAGATCTTACTTGAATTTTGCCAGCTGTTCTATTTTTGTCCTTTTCCCAGACCAGGAGCCAACCTAGGATACCACAATGCATTGATTTGTCATACCTCCTTAGTCTCCTCCAATCTTTGTCTTTCATGATCTTGACACTTGAAGTGTATTTGCCAGTTATTCTGTAGAATGTTCCTCACTTTGGGTTTGTCTGCTATTTTCTCATGATTAGATTGAGGTCATGCACTTTTGGCTAGATCACTGAGAAAGGGAGGATGGGTCCTTCCAGATGCATCAAACCCAGAAGGAGGTGATGTCAATGTCTTATTACTATAGCGATATTAACTTTGATCAGTTGGTAGTGTTTGCCTGGGCGTCTCCGCTACAAAGTTACTATTTTCCCCTTTGCAACCAGTAAGTATCTTGTGGGGAGATACTTTGAAAATCCTGTTTCTCACCACATTCTGCCCACTTATTTAAGCATCTATGGATGATTCTTGCCTGCCACAATTATTACTTTTACTAAATGGTGATTTGTCTGTTTCTATCATTCCTTTTATGCTTACTTAATGGGAATGCCAGGCTAAGATGAGCTGTTACTTTCCCTTCATTTATGTATCCAATTATTTGTTTATAACAGAATGGGCTCATGAACGTTTCTTTTATTCTGTGTTTTAATCATTCTTCTTATTATTAATTTTGTTGCTCAGACTGTCCCATACTTGACCACTGGGAGCTCCTTCAACTTGGCCTGTGTCTCTGACATGCTCCCTTCACTCTTGTTCTCTTACTTTCTTGTACCACAAGATGTTCCAGGCTCGTCTTGTACCTTCCTTGGCTCAGTCCTGGAATCAACCATTCTCACTGGAGTCCGGTTTCTTTTATGAGAGAATGGTATGTAGAAACCAAGTTCTAGGCCCTAGTTAAAATCACTGCTGTTGGAGCTTTTAGGCCCTGTCAGTAGAGAAAAGCAGGATATACATATATGTAGGTATAAATGCACACACCCCTATATTTTTATCTGTGTATATATTAAAAACATAAATTCACTTATATATTTGCTTGATCCTAGTATACACATAATACAGTTTCAGAATTGCTAACCCACACCCCTTTAAAAAATAAATTTACTAACTACCTTATGCTAATCGTGTAAAGTTCTTTCATACAGAGTTTACAGTCAAAATGCTGGACTTCCCTGGCAGTCCAGTGGTTAAGACTCCGCACTTCCGCCGCAGGGTGCACGGGTTCGATCCCTGGTTGGGCAAGACGCCGCATGCCACACAGCGCAGCCAAACAAAAGACCCAAAATACTGGGTCTCCTGGTTGCTTGTTAGTTATGTTCTCCTGCAATCCTTTAGTGCGATTAGGTCAAACATCTGTAACACACTTAGGTTCATGTTACCACAGATTTTCCTTGATTTATGATGGGGTTACATCTTGAAAAATCCCCTGTAAGTTGAAAACACTGTAACTCAAAAATTTAATACACCTAACCCACTGAATATCATAGCTTAGCCTAGCCTACCTTAAGCATACATTAGCCTACAGTTGAGCAAAATCATCTACTACAAAGCCCATTTTATAATAAAGTGTTGAATATTTCTCGTAATTTATTGAACACTGTACTGAAAGTGAAAAGCAGAATGGCTGTCTGGGTACAGGATGGCTCTAAGTGTGTGGGTTGGGAGCTGCGCTTGCTGCCCAGCATCATGAGAAGAGTATCCTACTACATGCTGCTAACCCAGGAAGAGATAAAAATTCAACATTCGAAACATGGTTTCTACTGAATACATATTGCTTTTGCACCATCATAAAGCTGAAAAATCATAAGTTGAACCATCATAAGCTGGGGGACATCTGTATTTCTGTTACATTTAAAAAATCCAGCATTTGTTTTTTTTGGGGGGGGCTGCAGTTCCCCGACCAGGGACTGAACCTGGGCCACAGCAGTGAAAGCCTGAAATCCTAACCACTAGGCCACCAGGGAACTCCCTGAAAACCCAGCATCTTTTGACTCTCAAACTCAGTGCTCTTTTCATCTTCACTGTACTGCTTCTATATAAAAACTTCAGTATAAAAGGGAGTAGCAGAGCTTCCCTGGTGGCGCAGTGGTTGAGAATCCGCCTGCTGATGCAGGGGAAACGGGTTCGTGCCCCGGTCCGGGAAGATCCCACATGCCGCGGAGCGGCTGGGCCCGTGAGCCATGGCCACTCAGCCTGCACGTCCGGAGCCTGTGCTCTGCAACAGGAGAGGCCAGAGCAGTGAGAGGCCCGTGTACCGCAAAAAGAAAAAAAAAAAAAAAAAAAAAAAAGGGAGTAGCACCTAATTATGACTTACAACATGCAAGAGTAGCAAGGCAGTATGGGAGTTAATTTTTTTTTTTTCCTGGCTGCGTTGGGTCTTTGTTGCTGCGTGTGGGCTTTTTCTAACTGCAGTGAGTGGGGGCCACTCTTCATTGTGGTATGCGGGCTCCTCATTGTTGGCTTCTCTTGTTGTGGAGCAGAGGCTCTAGGAGCATGGGCTCAGTAGCTGTAGCACGTGGGCTCAGTAACTGCAGCATGCAGGCTCAGTAGTTGTGGTACATGGGTCCTAGAGTGCGTGGGCTTCAGTAGTTGTGGTGCATGGGCTCAGTAGTTGCGGTGCGTGAGCTCTAGGGCAGGGGGGCTTCAGTAGTTGTGATGTGTGGCCTCTAGAGCGCAGGCTCAGTAGTTGTGATGCACAGGCTTAGTTGCTCCGCGGCATGTGGGATCTTCCCGGACCAGGGCTCGAACCTGTGTCGCCTGCATTGTCAGGTGGATTCTTAACCACTGCGCCACCAGGGAAATCCCGGGAGTTAACTTTTGAACCAAGGTGTATATCTAGTTCTTTCTGTGGATGTGGAGGGAAAGAATTCCACCAAATTCTTCTTTTCTGCAGTAAGAAATGGGTTTGCCTAGAAAGCAAGCTTGAACCTTGTACTACATTATCACTGCTGGCTCACTGACCTGATTCATCATATTGCAGTGTTATGCTGTCCAACTACAACCTGGTCCTCTGCGATGCTTAACAAACTATTTTATTTCTCCAATTCCTATTGACTCCCTAGCGCTATACCCATAGCATGTTCCCCCCTTTCTTTATACCTCTTCTTATGCTTTGCCTCTCTTCTTTTAGCAGATGACTGCTTTCTACTTTACCAAAAAGAATGAGACCCAAAGCTCCCTCATGTAATCCTGCCTCTCTGTCAACAAGTCATTCTGCCAACACCTTCCCATTCTTTGCTTCAGTCTCAAGTGAAAAGATTTTCTGTTCTGAAGCTAAGCTGTCTCACTGCCCCAAAGACTTGTCTCCTTTCTTTCACCTCTGGCTTCATCCTCTCTAGGGAATGCTCTTTTCCTGACAATGTGCTTAGGCCCCTACTTCTTTAAAACAAACAAACCAAAAACGATCAGTGCCTTTCATTTATGACTTTGCTCTCATATCCCTTTAAAATTTTGTGTAATCTTTCTCAATTCCCTGAAACCTAGTTTCTGAGATTTACCAATCTAACAGCTATTCTCTCAAAGATTACCCATTACCTATTTTTTATTACATCCAATGATTCTCTCCATTCCCATCCCTCTTTACTTCTCCGAAGCATCACCTGCTGATCTAGTCCAGTCACCCTGCTTAGGTTTACATGTGGCTTGAACATTTACTAGGCTAAGCTACTTAGCTTACCAAGTCTCAGTTTCCTCTTTTGTAAACTGGGAATAATAACAGATCATACCTCATAGGGCTTTTCAGAACTTTTTGGTAAAGATTAAGTGAGATAATCCACATGAAACAGTCAGGACAATACTTAGCACATAATGTAACTCAGTACTTGAAAGCTATCTCCCACTCTTACAAACCTCCTTCTGTAATCTGGAAAATACGGTAAAATGAAAATGAGAAAGAAATAAACACTGTTAACATCTGGCTAATTTTTTTCAGTTTATTTTCTATGCATACTATTTCTATTGTTGAGGTCATGTCACATATTCAACTCTCTGTTCCGTTTTTTAAAACTTAATATTACAATAAGGATATTAAAAAAACCTTTGTCTTTAATGACTGCATAACATTCCACTGAATGTACCTCAATTAACTTACTGTTCCTCTATCATTAGACATTATGATATTTCTAATTTTTTCCACTAATTATTAACACATTTACTCCCCTTGTAAATCTGGATTATATCCCACTGACTGATTACTCCATTCATGTAACTACACAAATAAAAGTGGCTCAAAAAAACATAAAACCATACCAACTATTCTCACTTTATGACCTCAAGTAGGCCCTTAGTATTTCTTAGTAAGCCTATAACAAGTTCCCAGGCCTATTTGCTTTCTTCTAGGCAATTATTTCACACCTTTCCTCTGTTCATAACATCAAGATCATTTTCCCCCAACTCCCCTTCAGTTAAAGGCGTCACTTCCTATCTCACTGAGAAAACTGAATCAGACAGAAGAGAAACTCCAACTGCGCCAAGGTCTGTATTTATCAGCACGACCTGCACCTGTGCCCTAAGCTCTGCCTTTTTTTTTGCTGCTGTGGATAAAGTGTCCATGCTCTAATAACCCACCTCCTCCCCCAGCACCAGATCGCTTACTCTGACTCCTTAAAGGATACTGCTCCCAACACTCATTCACTCTCCCTCTGGAGCGTCAGCTTTCCCCCTCTCTGATTATTCCCATTCAGCACATACACATGTGATGTTGCCCATCTTAAAAAAAAAAAAAGTCCTTCCTTGACTCTGCCTCCCCCTCCAGCTACGCCCTATTTCTCTGCTACTCCTTAAAGCAAAACAACAAGAAAGGGTTATCTAAACTCATCATCTCTAACCTCTCTCTTCCCATTTTCTCATAAACTATTCCAATCAGGCTTCATTCCCACGGCTCTGAAATAGTGTTCAAGGTTACCAGCCATTGCCACATTGCTAAGTCCAGCAATTAAATGTGTAGCTGATCTCTCCTTTCCCTTTTGAAACTTCTCTTAATTTAGCGTCTTTGCTCACTTTCTGCCTCAACAACTAGTCCTTAGTTTCTTCTACTGGTTCTCTCTCATTTTCCCAGCCTCTAAATGTTGGACTGTCTTAGGTCTTATGTCTTGAAACTGCTTTTCTTCTCCATCAATACTTACTCCAATCTCACAGCTTTAAACACTCTCTACATGCTGAATATTAAATCCCAAATGTGTATCGTTAGCTGGAACCTCTCCCCTGAACTCCACAATCATATAACCAACAGTCTAAACGTGCTCCTCTCATACTCTACCCATCTCAGTAAATGACAACTCCATTCTTCTAGTTGCTCAAGTCAAAAAGCCTTATTTATAATCATCCTCAATTCTTCTTTCTTGAACCCTGTAAGTCCAATCCAGTCCATCAACAATCCTGTTGGCTCTACTTTCAAAATTCACTCAGGATCTAACCTTTTATGATCACCTCCACCGCTATCACCCCAGGTAAGCTGCCTGGTATTATTATATTAGCCTCTTAATTAGTCCCCTGCTTCTTCCCTTCCCCCTTACAGTCCCTGCTCAACACAGCAGATATACTTTTTAAATGTCAGACCATGTCACTCCTGTGCTCAAAACACAATGGCTTTCAAGCTCACTCTCTCTGAAGCTAAAGTCTTTACCATGACCCACAACACCCTAGATCAGTGCTTCTCCAACTGAAATGTACATACAAATTACCTGGGGATCTTCTTAAGAAATGGATTTCTGATTCAGTAGTTTGAGGATAGGTCTTCCTCCTGCATTTCTAATAAGCTCCTAAATCATGATACTAATTAACGCTCCTGGTCTGAAGACCACTCTGAAGAGCAAGACTCTAGAATAATCTGTACCACTTCCCACCTGACCTCTCTTTTCCTAGAGTTCTCCCCTCCAACCACATTGACACTTCCCCACCTCAGGGCCTCAGCACTGGCTTTCCTGTCTGCTTACAATGCCCTTCCTTGAGAATCTGCATAGGTAACTTCCTCACTTGTATGGTCTCTGCTCATATGTCATCTATCAGCAAGCCTTCTCTGATCATCCAACATAAAATGCTCGTCCATAACCTGGCTCACCGTAATCTTTTTTATCTTGCTTTATTTTTCTCCTTGGCATTTACAACCATCTGACATACTCCATATTTATTTATTACTTGTTGAAAGCCTTGAGAGAAAGAACTTTGTCACCTTGGCTGCTTTATTTACTGTTGTATCCCCAGTGCCTAGAACACTGCCTGGCACATAGCATAACACCAGTAAATACTTGAACAAAGTAAATGACCTGATCTTGTGTATTTATAGTAGAACTTGTATTTAGGGTTCTAAATACCAAAAGCAATGCAATTGTTATAAAAAGGACTCTTTTTTTTTTTGCGGTATGCGGGCCTCTCACTGCTGTGGCCTCTCCCGTCGCGGAGCACAGGCTCCGGACGCACAGGCCCAGCGGCCACGGCTCACGGGCCCAGCCGCTCCGTGGCACATGGGATCCTCCCAGACCGGGGCACGAACCCGTGTCCCCTGCATCGGCAGGCGGACTCCCAACCACTGCGCCACCAGGGAAGCCCTAAAAAGGACTCTTAAAAGGAACGAGCACTCATGTAACAAAGCGATGCATAATAACAGCTGAAGAACAGTTTGCTAGAGTGTGCAGCTTGTGCCATTGGCGATGCACAGATCCACACAATATGGAGAGAATGGTCTCTCTGTGGACACCCATCAGTCAACTCCACACTCTGTTCTCTTCCTTGCTTACCAAATGGTGATATGTTCGGGTTTAGGGAAGCCTAGGTAATGATCTTGATCAATTTAGCCAATCTGGATAATTCCATTTCCCCTACCAGTAGTTAGGGAAATAGGCACCTGATCCAATTCTGGCTAAGTCTGTTATAAGACTTCTGGTAGTTTTAAAACAAGAAAGAAGAAAAAGCACAAGATAGAAAAATCCCTTCTTCTACTTCTGCACATCAGAGCAAGGAGCTGTCATCTGGCAACAATGATGGGAAGGCCAAGAAGAAACAAGCTGAAATTATATTATCAAAGTGCCTGATAATTAATGAAACTTACTTGTTGTAGGAGATAACAAACAAAGTAGGTTACTATCCAGATGAGGAAACCAAGGCACAGAGAGAATCAGTAACTGTCCAAGGTCAGAGTAGTGGAGGCAGGATTCAAATCCGGGCAGCCTGGCTCCACAGCCTTAATCTCTACTCTCTATAACTCTCCAAAGCAATCTAACTGACACAAGACCCTTCCAAGAAGTACAGTGACATTATGGATGGGGTCTTGTTGATAATGCATGAATTGTTCTCGGTCATCTCTAGGTTTCAATGGGCAACTGCACTGTACATATATTGTACAGTGTTGCAACTGTGCACATATGCTTTTTTCCATTATTGCACTCTTGGAAATGTGATCTAGACTCTAAAAAAGTATTACCTGAAACAGGTCAGGTCAAGTCCCAGACATTCTAGGAGCTATCTTCTCCTACAACTCTTAAAACCACCAGTACTTTATTTTGGCATATGGTAAGAAGTCAGGATCTAAAATAAAATTCTCCCCAAAGACTAACCATACACACCAAGACTGTTTATTGAATAACCTAGAGAAGATGGTCAATGAACATACTCTTCGTGTAATGCAACGCTAGGGAGAAAACAGTAAGGAATAGGAAAGACATGTTCCGTGCCCCCATGGAGCTTAGTGGTGTAGTGGAACAGACAGACACAATATAATCACATGTGGGTGGTTGTTCTGAAGTGCTAGGCACAGTGGCAGCTACGGAGTCTTACCTTTAAGGTGCGATGGAAGATGTCTGATGGACAGTACCTCTTGCACGACATACTGATTCACCCCTCCACTTTTCAACAACTCCTCTGGGGATAAGGGCAGATGGAACTCATACAGTTGGGGAGACATCTTTCCCCCAGTGGCTCACAGGGCTAGAAGCCAAACAGCAAACACATCAGGGTCTGTATCTAAGGGTCGTCTTTTTAATCTGGCTCTATTATTCCCCTCCTCCAATACATAACACTTTTTAGTCTTACATCAAGCTAATAATATTATCTTAGAGCGTGTGAGATTAAGCCTGGACTAGAATCTAATTCTAGTTGTGACTCTGACACTTGGCCATGTCACTTAACCCCCTGAGCTCCATCTGTCAAGCAGGATTACTGATCTCTAATTACTTTACCAAATTTCTCAGGATCAAATGAGTCAAGGGGTATTAAAGTATTTAAAGAACTGTAAAGTGGCATATCGATGCGTTAAGTTAGCATTGTTATTTCTGTTTTTATAGGCAAAACTTCTTAAGTATATAGACACTGCCTCATCTGAGGTCAGAACGGTGATCCAGTATGGGCTAATGGGCTTCCTGTCTCCAGAATGAGAGAACGTGAATATTAACTATTTGTTTACTCTGTGCCAGGTTCTATTCGGCTATTTGAACGTCCTATCTGATCTAAGTCTCCAAATGCCAATCTCATGAAGTGCATGGTAATATAGCTCAATTTACAGATGAGGAAACTGAGACTAAGAAAGGTTAAGCGATTTGCCCAAATTCCACTGCGGATCTGTGAGACTTACTGTTTCTACCACGTCGTACCACAAGGACACACCCACTAGACCTCCCAGCCCAATACCGCGTCCTACAGCCCGGTGGCCGATTTTCCCGGCCTCTCCTTCCCCGCTCCCCCTCAACACCGCACCTTACAAGAGCACTTCGCCAGCCGTTCCTCCAACTCGGGACGTAGGGCTGAAACGAAGGAAAAACCAAGGAGGGCACAAGACGCACCAATCTGCGACGCGGCACTCCCGTGGGTAGAGAGACCGACCAATACCCGCCAGGCGGAGGCAAAACCCCGCCTCCGAGCCGGGCGCCGCGCGGGCAAAGCCACAAAAGTGCAGTTCAAATCTCAACGGCCGCAAGGGAGCCAATCGCGACGCTCGCTGCAGACACCGGCCAATCAGAGCGCAGGAGCCGGAAGGCCCGAGGAGGGCGGGGCCTAGATTCCTGCTCCCCCCCCCCCCCCCCCCCCCCTAGTCTCGCGGCCGCCTCTTTCCCCAAAGAGTCTTCTTTTTTGGCGGTCGGTGGAGAGGAAGCTCTGGCGGTGCCTGCTGGAGATGCCGCGTTTGTAGCTGGGCAGTGGCCGTGCCCCTGGGACCGTGACCCACTCCGTCACCCCCAAGACAGGAGGCAAGTTCAGGCCGGCAGTTAGAAGGCTTAGGCTCTAGTCCAGGTTCCGCCATGTCCTCTGCCTTATGACGTCCAGCAGGTCACTTCACTCCCTCAGCCTCAGATTTCCTCCCCTGTCGAATAGGGGAAATAAAAACAGCTACAGCGCAAAACTGCTGTGGGGCACAGAGAAAGGAAGCTCTGGGTTCCAGGTTCTGGACCTTCCTCTCGCTCAGTTGAGGGACGCCCACGGAAACAGGAAAGGGTGAATTTGTTTGACCTTCAGCTTTGGAGGGCCCTAGGCAACGACACGAGTCCCTCAGCTCTTCCGGAGCTCCAAACCTTCCGGCGGGCAGACCGGAAGCGCCTCGGCTGGGCGGGGCGTCAAAGACCTTCTGCAACGGAACCTGGAGGGCGGGGCTCGTGGCTGGGGAAGGCGGGGCCAGGCTGGGTCTCACCCGGAGCTGCCTGCGTAAAGCCCAAGATGGCTGCGTGCACGTAGTATCCTTGTGAGCCAGGCGGGGACGGTTCTTGTTCTCTCCTTGAAGGCCACGTCTGGCCCTCCCTCCTGTGCTTGTGAGGTGGGCTGTTGTAGGGGAGTGATGAGAGCAATGGCAGGGAGCCTCTCTTGGGTGGTAGGCAGGAGCCTATGGGGCCAGGTGCCGCTGGCCTGCAGAAGCTTCTCTCTGGGTAAGTGGCTGATGCAGAAGGACGCCCCGAGAACTACTTCAAAGTAAGCGGCTCAGATTCATTCCTTTTCTTCCCCATCCCTAGGTGTTCCCAGATTGTTCCATGTGAGGGTCACCCTCCCGCCCCGCAAAGTGGTTGATCGTTGGAACGAGAAGAGGGCCATGTTCGGGGTATATGACAACATCGGGATCCTGGGTAAGACTCGACTCGGTAGTGCAGAATTTCAGAGCGGCAGTTATGCCGTAATGATTATCTTTTTTCACCTGTGTAGAAATGGTACCTTCTTCAATAGTAAGAACAAACACGTGGCTATTTACGTTGTGTTCGGCACTGTTCTGTGTGCCCCGCATGCATTAACACATTTAATCCTCATAACCTTTTCACTTTGCAGGTGAGGAATCTGAGGCACAGGGAGGTTAAGTAGTTTTTCCAAAGCTAGTAAATGGCAGGTCCAGAATTTGAACCCCAAGCAGTCTTGCTCCAGAGCCTGTGCTCTTGTTACCCTAGCGTAATGTGTTTTGTCTCTAGGTGCTGCTAGGGAGATGCAACCGTGTTGAAGGCTTAGCTGGTGGAGGCTGGGTTCTCTCCTCTTGGAACTAATACCTTCTTTCACATTACACAGGAAACTTTGAAAAGCACCCCAAAGAACTGATCAAGGGCCCCATATGGCTTCGAGGCTGGAAGGGGAATGAATTGCAGCGTTGTATCCGAAAGAAGAGAATGGTTGGAAATCGGATGTTCATTGATGACCTGCACAACCTGAACAAACGCATCAGCTATCTCTACAAATGCTTTAACCGACGTGGAAAGTACCGGTAGAAGAGAATGCTTGGAACTGTGGAAGAGGTGTATCTATCACCCAAGAGAAAGGGAAAGTACTTTTCCTTATGAGGAAAGGGATTTGTATGCACTCAGGAATAAAATGGGACTTCTTTGAAATCTGTTATCCACATCTTTATTTTCCTCTAGATGCTACTTTTACTCATTCATGCGACTAGGAAGTGGAACTCATCCCTAAGTCTTATAGTCTTAGGTTTGGACTTCACCGCTTGCCCTTTGCAGTCTAGCCATACCTATGGTGTTTAAAAACTAAAAAATTATTGTTGGCATCTGTTGATGTTTGGCCCTTCATGTATTGAAAGTGGTAATTTTAAACTACTCCACAGTGCCATCATGTTAAATGTATTTTCTAAAACCCTTCCGCACTGAAATGAAGTATAATAGAAAAATGGAATTATACTTCTGCACTAATCTTGTCAAAAAATATTTATTGAGTACCTTTTCTGAGCTGAGAACTGTAGGAAAGCCAAAATGTAATATATCCTCCCCCCATGCTTTTCTAGTTATGTGTATAAAGTTATAGTCTCACATGTACACTTTAATATGAGGCATTAAGTACCATATGAGTGGTTTGCTTGAGTGGTTCCTAAGCCTGATTGATCATCAGAATCTCTGGGTAGTTTAACAATTTAGAAAGTCTAGTCCCTGCCCCCAAAGATTTGTGATCTGTAGAGCTGAGCTGAGTCTTGTGGGTCTATGTGGGTGTTTTGTTTTTTTTTTTAATAATTTTTAAAAAATGTATCCATCCATATAGGACATATGGACATCCATATAGGATATATAGACATTTCAAATTAAGAGTAATCAGGGACTTCCCTGGTGGCGCAGTGGTTAAGAATCCACCTGCCAATACAGGGGACACGGGTTCGAGCCCTGGTCTGGGAGGATCCCACATGCTGTGGAGCAGCTAAGCCCGTGCACCACAACTACTGAGCCTGCGCTTTAGAGCCCACGGACCACAACTACTGAAGCCCGCGTGCCTAGAGCCCGTGCTCCGCAACAAGAGAAGCCACCACGGTGAGAAGCCTGCACACTGCAACAAAGAGGACCCCCACTTGCCATAACTAGAGAAAGCCTGTGCGGCAATAAAGACTGAACGCAGCCAAAAAAAAAAGAGTAATGAGATGAAAAGTTTTCTCACAGGTTGCTTTTTGTGCTCCTTGAGGCAACCACTCTTATGAGATTCTTTTTAATCTTTCTGGATATATAGTGTGCACGTACAAGCTTATATTATCTATCTATCTGTCTTCTTTATTAAAAAAGTAGGATTCCATGCACACTAAGTTACATTTTCACTTAATGTAGCTTAGGTATGGTTTTCTATCCTTACGTTATATACCATAATGATTTAACCAGTTCCATTTTGATAGACATTTAGATTGTTTCCAGGCTTTTGCTTTTGTTTTCTCAAAGTATGACTCCTCTAATTTTAAGTAGTTCTAATTTTAAAAGCCAGGTGATTTTAATTAGCTGTGTTTGGAAACCACTGATGCGGGTGATAAATAACCTAGATAAGAGAGTGTGTTTGGCTTAATCAGAAGAGGCTTCATAGAAGAGGTTGGATTTCAGTAAGCAGAGAAAGAAGTAGAACATTTCAAGTGGGGAAGAGAAGAGTGATCCGTGGTGCACGGTGAGGGAATATAGAATGTGTTGGGAGATGGCTGGGTAGGTCTAGCTATAATGACACTGTCTGCTTTTTCACCTCTTAATGATTTGCTTGGCCATAAATCAAGTTAAATAAGTTTGACATTACTCGACTGAGAGGAGAAAAATGTTGCTACAATTTTAGAATTGTGTATTGATTAGAGTTAAATTCAGTGTCTCCAGAGCCTAGCCTATGTAAGGCTCTCAATAAATATTTGCAGAGTGAAGTAGGGAAAGTATTTGAGGGGCTTCCCTGGTGGTCTAGTGGTTAAGACTCTGCGGTCCCAATGCAAGGGGCACAGATTCGATCCCTGGTTGGGGAACTGAGATCCCGCATGCCACAAGGCATGGAAAAAAAAAAAAAAAAAAGAAATGGGCAAAAGGAAAGTATTTGACATATTGCTTTTAAAGAAATCTTTTATGTGGGTTAAAAGTGCTATTTGTGTTTCTTGGGAGGGTTTTTCAGGTTGATTATGAGTCTCTAGTATAGTGTAGACTGTTGATTAAAAACGTCCTTTGGAGTCAGACAGGTCTGGGTTTAAACTCAAGCTATACCACTCTATTTGACCCTAGGCAAAGTAGGTAATTTCTGAGCCTTAGTTTTTTTAGCCTGTCAATTAAGAACAATACAATACTTTCCTCATAGGGTTATGTGAAGAATAAATGAAATTATGCATGTAAAACAGTACAGAGTTTGGCAATGTAAATGGTAATGACACTCCTCTGGAGTGTGTGTAGTTGCCAAGAATTAGAAAAACGTGAAGAAATGAATGGAAATAGGTTTTTTAAATTAACTTTTCAGTAAAAGTATTGCAAACTAAAGAAAGTGAATTAGTTATAGATATAAACTGAGATTTGAAGGTAAAGGAATTAGGGTGATTAGGTCTCTTATTTGATCCAAATCCTTTAAAACTATCAGTTTTGATAATCTATTGTTACATAATACTCCATCCCCAAACTTAGTGACTGAAAACAACAAATTATGAACTCATATTCTCTGGGTTATCTGGGCTCAGCAGGGCGGTTATGCTCCATTTGGTGTTGGCGGGGGTCAACCATGTGGTTGCATTCAGCTGGGAGCTTGGTTGAAGCAAGAATGTCCAAGATGTCTTCACTCACATGTCTGGTGCCTCAATTGGAGTGGCTGAGATTTTTTTCCACGTGATTTCATTATTCAGTAGTCTAGCTAACCTAAACTTCTTTACATGGAGGCTTGACTCCAGAGGGCAAAAATGGAAGTTGCAAGGTTTGATAGACACAGGCCAAGGAGTGACATGTTGTCACTTGTGCTGCATTCTACCAGTCAAAGTAAGTCACAGGCCAGCGCAGATTCAAGGCTATGTGGAAATGCACTCCATTTTTGGATCAGAGAACGTGCATGCAATTACAGGGATGTGAGGAAGTGTCCACAGACATATTTGCAGGCAATCTACCTCAGTAACATTTTGTGTCTTTGTTGGGACTTTATCTTTTGGAAGGCTCAATAGAAGTGAAGCTAATTAAGTACATGTTAGATGAACTGAAAAGTAGATTTTGGAGAAGTGGATTGATGGGTATACATGACCATACATTATGATCCTGGGTCTCATGTAAATGTATATATGAGAGTGTCAGGACTCAAAGGGAGTGAATTTTTAAAGGGATGGCTGGAGAGGAGCTGGATATGAGAATGGAGAGGTTGGTGTGAAGTATGAGTGGCTCTGGGATACTTTACATGATTTGGTGGGACTGGAGAAGAGAAAATCAAATGTTTGAGATTCTGCTAAGTGCAAGGTGCCCCAAAGAATATGAGTACATGTTTTAGTAGGATGTGTGGTTCTTGGTAAAGAGGAAAATGATCATTTAATTCAACGAGCAGCGAATCTTCCTGCTGTGAAGATTTATAAGATCATGTTTTCAAGGACAGAACAATCTTGGTTTTGGTGTGAAACAGTGTAATATTTTTATTCAATAAACACTGAACCATTATGTGCAGTGTTATTTGGAGGGACATAAATCACTAAGTCAGGGTTGGTTCCTGACTCTCAGTAGCTTTCAGTCTACTTAAGAGATACAATATGTAAACAATATAAATTTGGATATGATAATTGCATAGGAAAATTAGTTCTTTTTTGGCTGGGGGGAGATCAGAAAAGTTATTTGTTGAAGAGATGACATTTGAACTAAATCTTGGAAAATTTCAGCTGATGGAAATGGGAAATCCTTGTTAAATATGGACAGTAATATCTATAGGGAGGAGCTTTGAAGAATATGAAATAATTCAGAATGTGAAATAATTCAGAATATGAAATAATTCAAATAATTCAGAAATAATTCAGGTGGGAATTACACAAGTCCATAGGACTAGTTAGTGATCATTAACACACAGTAGGCTTTCTCTGATAGTAGGAAATAAGTTTGGATAGGAAATCTAGTGCCAAATAACTAGGAGTCTTGAATGCCAGCCAGGATGAAGAGCTTAAATTTATTTTTTCCCCTGCAGACGAGTGCTGTTCAATCCTGGCAACATGTTAGAATTCTTGTCAGAGCTTGAAACCCAGCGGGACCCCGTGGGGCCTTCCTGGGGACTGACACCCCACCACCACTTGTGTCCCCTGCCTCTTGTTTGTAGAACATCTTTAGCCTCCTAGGCCTGCCCCAAGTTCCAAAGAGCAAATTTAATCAGAGGAGTGAGAAAATGCAGAAACAAAGGGAAACAGTCAAGCAAGACAAAATAAATAGCCTTAAAACAAAATCAAGGACCTTTAGTTCCTCCCTGAGGGTTATAAATAATATCCTGAGCCGTATCCTTGAGCTGTTTTGCAGATACTAAACCCCCACCAGGTGTAAGAAGTTAACTACATGCTGACCACAGGCACATAGACCCCAGACTGGCTGGAACCAGAAGTTGATGATTGAGATTCCTGAAACATCACCCTGTTACCTCACCACCAACCAATCAGAAGGACGTATACGAGCTGATCATGCACCCTGTGACTCCCTCACACCGTCTTTAAAAACCCTTCCCTAAAAGCCATTGGGGAGTTCGGGGAGTTCTGGCCTTTTGAGCTTAAGCTACCCATTCTTCTTGCTTGGCCTTGCAATAAATGCTTTACTTTCCTTCACCACAACCTGGTGTCAGTAGATTGGCTTTGCTGTGTATTGGGCAAGTGGACCCAAATCCAGGTTTCATAAGATTAAAAAAAAAAAAAAAGAAAAAAAAAAGATTAGAACCCAGACCAATGAAATCAACCTGAGCTGCTGTCCCAAGCATTCATATTTTTAAAAGCTCCATAAGGGATTCTAAATCGGGGTCAAATACCACGGCTTTGGGAAAGTGGAAGAAGACAAGGGAATACTTTCCAAGGTCCATTTGCTTTGAGATGTCTGAGCCTCTGAACTCATAGTTTTGCTTTTCGATCTTGCTTGGTTTTATGTATCTCTTTGTCCACCTTCCCCACGGACTAGGCCTCATTCCCACTGAGGGCAGGAACTGTCTTGCACATGTCTGTTCACTGTAGTAGTCTAATATCTGGTCTCTTTGTGTACTGGCTCTTAATAGGCCCTTGGTAAATATCTGTAGAAGTAATCCATTCAACAGCCATTTACTGAAGGTCACCAGTAGTTTCCAGGGATACAAAGAAAAAAAGATACAACTCCTGCATTTAAAGAATTCCATGTAATGCAGGAGGTAGACAAAGAAGCATACTTATAAGGGGAGGGGGGAGGGAGAGGGATGGACTGGGAGTTTGGGGTTAGTAGGTACAAACTATTACATTTAGAATGGATAAACAACAAGGTCCTACTGTATAGCACAGGGAACTATTTTCAATCTCCTCGGATAAACCACAATGGAAAAGAATATAAAAAAAGGATGTGTATATGTGTATAACTGAATCACTTTGCTGTACAGCAGAAATCAACACAACATTGTAAATCAACTACACTTCAATTAAAAAAATAGCAAAGAGGGCTTCCCTGGTGGCGCAGTGGTTGAGAGTCCGCCTGCCGATGCAGGGAACACGGGTTCGTGCCCCGGTCCGGGAAGATCCCACATGCCGCGGAGCGGCTGGGCCCGTGAGCCATGGCCGCTGAGCCTGCGCGTCCGGAGCCTGTGCTCCCCAACGGGGGAGGCCACAACAGTGAGAGACCCACGTACCGCAAAAAAAAAAAAAGAAACATAATTATAAAATATATCATGGCATTTAAAGCTTGTTAATTACCTACTGTGTAGGTTCAGAGAGGAGGGACGCTAATCCTGGGGGAGCAGGAGTGGGGCAGGGAAGGCTTTCTGGAGGAGGCCATTACTGAGATATCTTAAAGAGTGGAGGCTAGCAGGCTTTCCAGGCAGATGAAACAGAAACAAAGGTCCAGAGGTGAGAAACAGCATGGTGTGTATGGGAAAGCTGTAAATGGTATCCGTTGGTGCGTGATAAAGAGGGCAGGAGATGGAGGCAAGAGTCAGATCACAAAGACGACTCTAGAGAACCATTAAGACTGAACCTTTAGTAAAAGGATGCAGACACTTTGGAAAACTGTTTGGCAGTTCCACAGAAAGTTACATAGAGAGTTACCATATGACCCAGCAATTCCACTCCTAGGTATACATATACCCAAGAGAATTGAAAACATATTCACACAAAAATTTGTGCACAAATGCTCATAGCAGCATTATTCCGAATAGACAAAAAGAAGAAACAACCCAAATGTCCATCAGCTGATGAACGGATAAACAAAGTGTGGTCTATTCATACAATGGAACATTACTCAGCCATAAAATAGAATGAGGTACTGCTACAACATGGATGAACCTTGAAAACACTATGGCAGAGGAGAGAAGCCAGTCATAAAGGCTACGTATTGTATTTCCACTTACAGGAAATGTCCAGAATAGGCAAATTCACAGAGACAGAAAGTAGATTAGTTGTTGCTAGGGGATGGGGTAAGGGGTGAGGGATGGGAGAGGACTACTAACAGGTACAGGGTTTCTTTTGGGGTTGATGTAAGTGTTCTGGAATTAGTGGTAATGATTGCACAACCTTGTGAATATACTAAAAATCACTTAGGTATATACTGTATGAGTGGATTCATATAGTGCATGAATTTTATCTCACTTAAAAAAATGGGTTGGGAGACTTGAAGACTTATTTCTAAATTAAGCTTTATTTTTAAAAAAATCAAAGTAATACATGCATATAGTTAATCAAAAAGAAGGGAAAGTTATATGACAAAAAGAGCCATCCCCTGCCTAACCCCAGTCTACCCTCCAAACTAGCTTCCCAGAATGAAAGACTTTCACTTCCTTGAACTATTCTAGTATTTGTCGTCATAATTGGAAATAATATGCCCTCCTGCTCTTCATGGCTTATCAGCTTTAGACATCTGTTAGCTTCCTGTTATGAAGGGTGAAGGTTTAGTTCTCTGTGATGATCTTAGTTGATATAGAAAAGAGAATTTAAGTAATTCAGCTCAATAAAACCCTGGGAACAGAAGGACATTTCCTTAATTTGGTAAAGGTGACATACTAGAGATCAACAACAGATGTTTAGTGGATATATATTCCCTTAAGATCAGCAACAAGGCAAGAATGCCCACTATTACTGTTGCACTTTAACTTAGTACTGAAGGTACTAGTCAGTGTTATAAAAACAAAGAAGGAAAGAAAGGGGGAAAGGAAGGAAGAGAGGGAGGGAGAAAGGAAGGAAGGAGGGAAGGAATTAAAGGCATGCGAGGATTGGAAGGAAAGAGCAAAATGATCATTTACAAATTATATGAATTTCATCTTTAAAAATTCATGCTGAGTGAAAAAACAATGAGATTTAAAACATGATATCATTTATGTAAATTAAAAATACATACGGGACTTCCCTGGTGGTACAGTGGTTAAGACTCCGTGCTCCCAATGCAGGGGGCCTGGGTTCGATCCCTGTTCAGGGAACTAGGTTCCACATGCACGCCACAACTAAGAGTTTGCATGCCACAACTAAGGAGCCCGCATGCCACAACTAAGAAGCTCATGGGCCACAAGTAAGGAGCCCGCCTGCCACAACTAAGACTGAGTACAACCAAATAAATATAATTTAAAAAAAAATCAATCCATTTGGGGCTTCCCTGGTGGCGCAGTGGTTGAGAATCTGCCTGCCAGTGCAGGGGACATGGGTTGGAGCCCTGGTCTGGGAAGATCCCACATGCCGCAGAGCAACTGGACCCGTGAGCCACAACTACTGAGCCTGCGCGTCTGGAGCCTGTGCATCTGGAGCCTGTGCTCCGCAGCAAGAGAGGCCGCGACAGTGAGAGGCCCGCGCACCGCGATGAAGAGTGGCCCCCACTCGCTGCAACTAGAGAAAGCCCTCGCACAGAAACGAAGACCCAACACAGCCAAAAATAATAATTAATTAATTAATTAAAAAATCAATCCATTAAAAATAAGTAAATAAATAAAAATAAAAACACGTGCAGGAGACAATACACATTTTGCAAAAACACAAAATTATAAATATCAAACAATTTATAATGTTCTCTATGGCTGGGGAGGGGAATAAGGAAAAATGGAATTATAAAATGAAATGAAATCTTTCTATGCATAAGTGGAGATCATGTGTCATGAATTGATGAGTAGCAGTTAACTCCACCTTCTGTACCTGAGGTCCTCCAGAAAAACAATGTTCTATTTTTGTCTTCGGGGTGACTCATGCTTTAAGAAACACTCATATTTGTTTACTCCTGTTGGTTTCTTAAACTTATCAGTATTCATGACAAGTCAAACACTTTAGCACACTTGCAAGTCCCTTTTGGTATTTTCATCACATGTATGTGTAATATCTATGTATGATATTTGTTGTTTGTTTTGGGAATCTAACACATGTGCTGGTTCAAGGTAGCTGTGTTAGTTTTCTGGGGTGGCCGTAAGTACCGTGAGTTGGGCAGCATAAACAACAGTAATGTATGAACTCACGGTTCTGAAGGTTAGAAGTCTGAGACGAGGCCTCACCAGGGCTGTCAGGCAGAATTTGTTCCATGCCTCTCTCCTAGCCTCTGGTGGTTTGCTGGCTATCTTTGGTGTTCCCTGGCTTATAGACATATCAGCCCAATCTCTGCCTTGATGTTAACAAGGCGTTCTCCCTGTGTGTGTGTCTCTCCAAATTTTCCCATTTTATAAGGACACCAGTCATACTGGAGTAGGGGCCCACTCTACAACAATATGACCTCATCTCAACTAATTACGTCTGCAACGAACCTGTGTCCAAATAAGGTCACATTCTGAGGTCTGAGTGTTAGGACTTAAACATAAAAACTTTTGGAGGATGCAACTGAACACATAACTAGAGCCTTCAGTCTCCCCAAGGTATTCTTATGCCTTTGTCTTTGTTAATTCTTGAGATTCATGATTCCCTATAGCTTCCATGGATTCTTCACGTGTGATTTTGGAAGAGGGAGCTGGTGGCCCTTACTAGTTACTTTGTTAGGAAGCTGGATTTACACTCCCCAATGTCCTCCTGTCTTATAACCCCTATCCCTCACGCCTCTTCATTATAGTTATATCAGCATTTTGCCTTAAATCAGTAGACAGTGTTTACATTATTAGGACTATTAAATATTGTTTACTACTGAGCCAAATGGTGTACTGTGGTATAACTTATGTTTCTTATATTCAAAAAAACCTCTTGGTATCTTTATTGAGATACAATCCACATACAATTCACCCAATTCAATGGCTTTTAATATATTCGCAGAGTTGTGCATCCAATACCACAATCAACTTTAGAACATTTTTAACATTACCCCAAAATGAACCCCCTGCCCCTTAGCTGCCACCATCAGTTCCCCCTTCCTCCCAGTTCTAGGCAACCACTAAGCCACTTTCTGTCCCTGTAGATTCTTGCCTGTTTTGGATATTTCATCTAAACAGAATCATACAACATGGGATCCTTTGTGACTGGCTTCTTTATCTTAGTGTAGGTACAAGATTTCCCCATGTTGTAGCAAGTATTAGCACTCCACTTCTCTTATTGCTGAATAGTATTCCATTGTATGGCTATTCCACACTATATTTATCCATTCATCAGTTGGTGGACATTTGGGCTGTTTCTACTTTTTGGCGATTCTGAATGATGCTGCTATGAACATTCGTGTATTAGGTTCTGTGTGGGCATTTTCATTTCTCTTGGTTAAATACCTAGGAGTGGAATTGCTGGGTCACGTGGTAACTCTGTGTTTAACTGTTCGAAAAACTACAGGCTCTTTTCCAAATTGGCTGCATTATGTTGCATTTCCACGAGCAGTGTATGAAGGTTTAATCCTCATCAACATTTGGTACTACCTGTCTCTTTGATTGTAGCCATCCTAGTGGTTATAAAGTAGTATCTCATTGTGGCTTTGATTTCTACTTCCTTGACGGGTAATGATGTGGAGCATCTTTTCTTGTGCTTTTTGGCCATTTGTGTGTCTTCTTTTGAGAAATGTCAGTTTAGACCCTTTGCCCATTTTCAAATTGGGTTATTCATTTTTTTAAATTACTGAGTTGGAAGGGTTCTTTGTATATTCTAGATACCAGTACTGTATCAGATATAAATATTTTCATTTGCAAATATTTTCTCCCATTCTGTGGGCTGTCCTTTCACCATTTGTTTATTTAAATATTTTATTTATTTGTTTATTTATTTATTTATTTACGTTGTGCTGGGTCTCAGTTGCTGCACTTGGGGATCTTCTTTGTGGCACGTGGGATCTTTGTTGTGGCATGTGGGATGTTTTAGTTGCGGCATGCATGCAGGGTCTAGTTCCCTGACCAAGGATCGAACCCAGGTCCCCTGCATTGGGAGCACTGCGTCTTAACCACTGGACCACCAGGGAAGTCCCCCAGCACCATTTATTGAAAAGACTATTCCTTCCCCCATTAAATGGTCTTGACACTCTTTTTTAAAAAATTAATTATTTATTCATTACTTTTGGCTGCGTTGGGTCTTCGTTGCTGTGCGCAGGCTTTCTCTAGTTGCGGTGAGCGGGGTCTACTCTTCTTGTGGTGCGCGGGCTTCTCGTTGCAGTGGCTTCTCTTGTTATGGCTCTAGGCGCGCGGCCTTCAGTACTTGTGGCATGCGGGCTTGGTAGTTGTGGTTCGCGGGCTTGGTAGTTGTGGTTCGCGGGCCCTAGAGCGCAGGCTCAGTAGTTGTGGTGCATGGGCTTAGTTGCTCCGCGGCATGTGGGATCTTCCCAGACCAGGTCTCAAACCCCTGTCCCCTGCATTGGCAGGCGGATTCTGAACCACCGCGCCACCAGGGAAGTCCCGTCTTGACACTTTTGTTGAAAATCAATTAACGTAAAGGTGAGATAATTTCTAGTTCTTATTCAACTTTTTGTTTTCCCCTAAGTTTATAATTACCTCTTTTTCAAAATATAATTTTCTATGTATCTAGCTCTAATTTTTTCCGCACGTCGCAGCAGACTTGTAAAGTACTTGTTCATATTCTTTTTCAAATATTTAAACATGTCAGATGCTTTACAGGTTTTTTTCCCCCCCTCTGGAGACTGTCCTGCAGTTTCCTCCTTCTCCTACTTCAGGCAGGACAGGTTGTTTCTGGGTCTGTGGTGTAGCTTTCATTCCAAAGATTTCCTCCACCAGTTTTGTGTGTGGATCCAGCATTCCATTCCCTAGCTCTGCTGCCTTTCTCTTTCCTGCTTACCAGAGCACATCTTATAGTAGCCTACTTGGAAAGAGAAGTAAAAATGTTCACTCCTTGCATATCTGAAAGATGTCTATATTTATCTTATATTGGTACGTATTGGTCTTATATTCGTTTGGCTGGTATAGAATTCTAGGTAATGATCATGTTTCTTCAGAATTTTAAAGGCACTGTCACATCATCTATCTTTTAATACTGTATTGAGTTGCCATTCTCATTCCTGTTCCTTTCTCTCTCTCTCTCTCTCTCTTTTTTGGGGGGCCATGTCATGTGGCACGCAGGATCTTAGTTCCTGACCAGGGATCCACCAGGGAAGTCCCTTTCTCTCTTTTTGAAATCTTTTTGGATCTTCTCTTTTCCCCTAATATTCTGAGATTTTACAAAGATGTGTCTTGACGTGGTTCTTTTTCTTTCACTATGCTAGGCACATAGTGTACTATGTAATCCAGAAAGACTTGTTCAGTTCAGAAATTTTTTCTTGTATTTCTTCTGTAATCTTGTTCTCTCATACCTTTCTCTCTTTTTAGAACTCCTATTAATCAGAGATTGAGCTATTTGGCTTGATTTTCTAATTTTCTTACTTCCTATTTCCATCTTTGCTGGCTCTTGCTCCTGGCTCTTTGCTCCTTATTTGTTTCCCATTTTTGACCAAAATCTACTTTTCTTGGAACCGTATCTGTGGAAATTCCCCAAGGCCTAGATTGAAGATCAGCTCATCCAGAGATGATCTGCATTGTTTCAGCTGGTGCTTGGTGGCACTGTCAACCTGGAACCATTTTAAATTCTTGCTATTTTGTTTTTCGGACCAACAAGGCATTCGGGCAGAAAAGTCACAGCTTTGATGATAAATTATCTGCATATATTTAAAAGAAAAAAGAAAAGATCTCTAGGAGGCACTTAGATTCCAGATGAGCACATTTTCTATGCAGTCCCCTAGGGGCAGTTCAGGTGTTAGCATATTTTAAATCCACTCTTACATGAGGATATAGTCTTCTGGGGTTCTGGTGTTATAGTGGGGGTCTTCTATTAGATTTCCAACCCTATGCAGGCCCTGGGTTCTGTCTCCTATGCCACAGTGGCACCCTATGAGGTCACCATGCCTAAATTCAACTTTTAAGCAAACGCCCTCAAGGCAAAACAAGCTTCAGTGCTCAATTTACCTCTCCAGGTACCAGCTTTCACTTAGTTTTTTGGTCCTTGAATAGTCTATTTTCTTGCCAGTTTACACAAATGCATTTTTAAAATGATCTATTAGGCAGAGGACCTAGAATAGCTAAACCCATTTTGAAAAAGAACAATAAAGTGGGAAAAATAATTCTACCTTATATTAAGGTTTACCATAGCCACAGTAATTAAGACAGCATGTTATTGGCAGAAGGACAGACACATAGGTCATGGATCTGAATAGAAAACCCAGAAACAGACCTGCACAAATATGCCCAACTAATTTTTGACAAAAATGCAAAACAATTCAATGGAGGAAGGATTGCTTTTTCAACAAACAGTCCTGGAGCAATTGAACATCCATTGACAAAAAAAAAGGAACCCCGACCTAAACTTCACACCTCATACAACAATTAACTCAAAATGGATTATGGACTTACATATGAAACAAAACTGTACAACTCTTAGAAAATAAAATAGGAGAAAATTATGAGACTCTAGGGCTAGGCAAAGTGTGACATTAAAAGTGATGCATTAAAGGACAAGTTGATAAATTGGATCTTAAAATTAAGAACGTTTTCTCTACAAAAGATTCAGTTAAGAGGATGAAAAGACAAAAGACAAACTGGGAGAAACCACTTATCTGACAAAGTACTTTATCTAGAATATTTAAGGAATTCTTAAAACTCAAAGGTAAAAGAAATGAACAAGCCAATTAGAAAATGGGCAAAAGACATGAACAGATCTTTCACCAAAGAGGATATATAGATGGGAAATAAACACATTAAAATATGTTCAACATCATTAGCCATCAGGGAAAAACAAAAATTAAATCCACAATGATATATCACTAAATAACTATCAGGATGATTAAAATTTTTTTTAAAAAAGTGACAACAACAAATGCTGGTGAGGATGTGGAAAAACTGGATTCCTCATGCGTTGCTGGTGGGAATCTAAAATGGTGCCGTCATTCTGGAAAAGAGTTCGGCAATTTCTTATAAAACTAAATATGCAAAATTACCTTATTACCCGGTAATTGAACTCTTGGGCATTTATTCTAGAGAAATGAAAATTTATGTTCATGCAGAACTGTACATAAATGTTCATAGCAGCTTTAATTTGTAATAAGCCCAAACTGGAATCAGCCCAAATGTCTTTTAAGCAGGTAAATGGTTAAACAAATTGTGGTATATCCGTACCACGGAAATACTACTCAGCAATGAAAATTATTTATACACACAACTTGAATGGATCTCGAGGATATTAAAAAAAAAAGCCAATCTTAGAAGGTTATAGACTGTCTGAGTCCATTTATATAACAGTCTTGAAATAAAGGTATAGAGATGGAGAACAAATTAGCAGTTGCCCAGGGTGCGGGATCGGGGTGGGTGTGGCTATACAGGGATAGCACAAGGGAGCCTGGTAGTCATATAATAGTTCTGTAACCTGATTGTGGTGGAGGTTACAGGAATCTACACACACATTGCATAAAACTACACACACACACACACACATGCACACACACAAATGCATGTAAAAGAGGCAACATCTGAATAAGCTCTGTGGATTGTACCAATGTCAATTTCCTGGTTTTAATATTGTACTGTAGCTAAACAAGATGTTACCATTGGGGGAAACTGGGTGAAGGGGTACAGGGGAACCGCTCTGTACCTTTTTTTTTTTTGCCACCTCATGTGAATCTGGTGGGCATACTTAGCCATTCATGCTGCCTGAAACAATTCCCTCCATTCTGTTTGTCTTTGAGGGTTTATAATTTGTTTTCAGTATTTACCAATTTTCATTTTGATGTAGTTTCAGAAGGGGCATGGGATAAACACATATGATCAATACATTGTGTTTCTAATTGTTTAAAGGTTTTAAGCAGGGTTGTAACATTTGGGTAGACCACCCTGGTGGTTTCTTAGAGGATGGTTATAAATGAGGGCAAGATGAAACAGAAAGATATTATATTTCATTAATTTTAAGAGGCACTTGGCACTTTTTTTTTTCATTTTAACATCTAAATTGGGATGTTTGACTATAACTATTAGCCAGAGTCATACTGTATTTGTCATGCTGGCTCATAAGAATCAAACTTTGCCAAATGGGTGTCTGAGGCTTGGAAGAAAATTCCAGACAGAAAAGGAGCATTCCTTTAAGAAATGCTGCATCACCAAAGCCCCTGATGGCATGCACAGAGGACTACATTGTGTGGAAATCATGCACATGAGTAAAAAAAATGAATCATAAGAGTCAGTGTCTGAATGTGAAGTTTTATGAACACTGTTACCATGTTACTCTTTTCTGTTTTCCTTTTTATGTATTTTCACGAGAGTGAAGTATGATAAAAATCTACATTTATAGACACCTGCACTTTAAATAAATATAAAATAAAAATTCGAAGTGATAAGAAAGCATTATGTCACAGTTGATTTGCTACCTTTTTTACTTATCGGGACATAAAATAATAGTTTTACAACCGAAGGCGTCCAGGTAAGGGATAATAATCTGAAGCAGGACAGTGAGACGAGGGGAGAATCCTTGAAATGCTAAGAAGGAAAACTTGAATTATTAGAGGACAGGTAAAGATGAACGGGGAGGAAATCTACGATAGTTTCCAGGTTTCTGGTTTGGGCAACTGAATCGATGTAGTAAGCTACCTGGGAGGGTTAGGAGGAGCAGGTTTGGGGAGGGGGAGTTAAAATTAGGATACACTGCGTGAGGGGCTGGTTGGCTGTGTAGAACGGATGAACGGAGCTCTCGTATTTACTTTGGCCACGGGAGCCTGCGGCTCTGCCTTGATGGATTCAGCCTCCTCAGAGCTGTCAAAGGCGGGGAGGTGGGGTGGAGGCCGGCCAGGTAGCGCCAGCGCAGTGCCTAGGCCACCGAACCTCCGCCGCTCCCCGGGCTCTAGAGTCCAGGCCATAGCGAGCCGGAACCCGCCCCCGCCGCCGCCCCCGCCCACCGCTGTCAGCGGAAGCGGCGTGATTGGCTGGAGACGCCGGCGCCGGCGGCCGCGAGCGGGCCCCGACTTAAGGAACTGCTTAGCGATTGGCTGGGAGGCACCAAAAAGGCCTAATTCAAATTGTTGGAGCCGCCCTTCCAGGGAGCGGGCGCCTAGTTCCACCCCGCCCCGTCGCTTAGTTAGACAGGTACGCAAACCAGAGCTGTATTGGTCAGATCCTTCCGGCACCGCTCCTTACCCGAGTCAGGATGAGAAGAGAGCTGTGACTGGCAGATTTTCAGGGGCGGGCACTCTAGGCCTTATCCGGGCTTCGCTTCGGGACTGGCACCTGTCCTGGGCGTGGATTGGGCCGCAGCGTTGTCAGCGTGATCTGGGGGCGCGGCCAGCGCTAATAAAGACGAGCCGGGGCTGCAGGTGCAGTCAGTTCCACCGCAGCTAGAGCTCAGAGTGGCCGTCTGGAAGCGGAGCTCGGCGGTGCGGTCGGTTTCACCGCAGTGTTCCCCGGCCGGGTGTCTCGCCGCAGCCTCGGGAGAGGAGACGGACCTCTCCTCTTCCTGTCAGAGACATGTGAGTTGACCCTGGTGTGGGGGGCGCGACACCTTGCCAACTCTCACCCCAGCGCCGGACTCTGCGGGACCGAAAATGGCGCATTGCAGCAGCTGCGGCGACGCGGGGAACCACCGCCGCGCGCCGTCCGCAGGCCGAGCCACCCCCGGGGAGGGGAGGCAGCACCCCATTCCTGCACCAGCCGCAGCCGGCACCCCATGGGCGGGGCAGGGGCGCGGGGGTCCCACATTCATTGCCCCCTCTCCTCTCACCTGCGGGGATCCTCAGTCGAGTCTCGGGCGAAGGTGGGGCGCGGAGACACCCGGGAGGGGGCTCCAGGCCCTTTCTTGTCGTTGATTGAAGCTGTGCTTGGGGCCTCTGGAAGGACAGTCATGGGTGCACCTGCCAGTTAGTAACTTGGGTTGCTCTGCAGTCTCTAGCTTTGTGTACGCCCCTCACCCCGACCGTGACGAGTAGCCCCCGCTCTTGGTAGTGAGCAAAGCTCCAGAAACTTATCTGCCAGTTCTCTGGCGCCAGGTGAGCAGCTCACAAAGACTCAAGGGGCAGTGGCGTGTGATTCCAAGCGTCCATTCATCCCAAGGCCACCCGTATAGGAGTTTTCCTGTCATTGAGTCTTAGCCAAGTACTTGGAAGAGAAATAGAGCTAAGGATCCCCCCCTCCCCTCGCCGCCACCTTCCCTCAGTACATTCAATTTAGTCTCTAATCATCAATTTAGTCATCTGACCATGGTCACCGCATCCCAAGATCCTGAGGGAGAACTATAGCTAGACAAATGAAGAACTTCCCTTTCTTTCTTGGAGTCCTGGCCTGGTCCTAGATGTATTTGTGTTGCTTCTCTTGGTGACTAAAAGGGAAAAGATTTACTTACGTTACATAAGGGTTATAACTATCCCCGGATATGTTACTCCTGCGTGTTCCCAACTCCCAAGAAGTAATAAGTGAAATGGTCCCTTCAAACGCTTTATAACGATTTCCCTTTTTCTCTATTTGATTTCTACAGTTTTAACTGTATATGATATTCTATGCGTTTTGGCCAAGCCCTAGGATTCCTTGTGTTTTCATTTTGGGAGGGGGAGCCTCTTCAGTTGACCGGTTCCCAGTAGCATCTATGTGGGATGAAAGGAAGGAGATGGGGAAACCGTGGTGACTAGAAGGGCATCACGAGGTCTCTGACCTTAATCTTGTCATTGGTGCCACCAGCCTGGACTGCTTCCAAGACCAAACACTGGCTACTTCCTACTCCTTGAATTTTCCACTTTCACCAGAGAACTAGATTGTGTGGCACAGTAGTAGCATAGGAGTCTGGTGGCCGCCATAGTGTTGTATCTTTCCTTTGCCTCCTTTGTGCCTTAAAGGGCAATGGGAAAGCAATTCTTTTAGCCAAGATGAGTCAGGTGTAATCTGCTAGTATAACCTCTCTGAAGGGTTATTCTCTTTTGAGACTGAAATTTACTTACTTAGAGAGGAGGAACTTCTGGGTATTAGTTCTATTGTGAGTAGTCAAGGCTTTTCCTTTTTGGTGACTTTGTGATGGTTTCATCCGTAGTGCATTTACTCTTGGACTGCTCCTATGAGGTAGGCTTTGTGAGATTCTGCTTCTGTTTGAGGAGTTCTTATTGTAATTTCTTTTCTCTATCAAATTGCAGAGATCTCTCTCCTACCTGTGACTTCTTCCTTGGCAGGGAAAATCTCATGCCTTAGGTTAGACTTCAGGGAATTCTTGAGAAGGTGAATTTAGCTTCCATGTGTTGGGACGTGGAGAGGAGTTTATTTTGAGAATCCCACACTGGATTATTCTCCCCTAAGGCTAAGGGAAAGGGAGTACGGTCTCTGTGCCTAGCAGTGTAAACCAAGATTTCTAGTTGGGACATCAGGAGCTAGGAGAGTCTCCTGAGACTGGATGCCAAATCTAAAAAAGGAAGGGACAGGCTGTCTCTGGTGCATGTACACTGAGGACCATTTCCAATATTTTTGCTCCCTGTCTATGCTCTTGGAACACTTTCACAATTGACACAATTGCTTTGGGCCCCAGTTCTATCTAAGTGAAACCCCAGTCTTCTCTGCCAAAAAACAAAGCAAGCAAACAGTCCTGACTCACTGCAACTACAGAGGCCTTTGGTGATTCTCCAAGTCGTCCTTACAGTGGCCACGATATACTAATCATTGCATGAAACAACCAATAACTGGCTCCCCTTCAGCAGAGTCTGTCAGCTTGGCCTTTCTTTTTATATTCAGACTTTGCAAAAAAAGAGTTGTTCAGTCTGTAAGCTTGTCCTGAGGGTTGAGTTTTTTTTGTAGGTAATTCTCCTGGATTGGAGTTTTCCAGTTTGACTTCATGTGAAAAAGGCTTCCGGGAGGCAGAGAAATGCCATTTAAGCCAAGACTGGCCCACTTGTCCCTGTGGCCATTGTGCCAGAGGATGTGTTTGAGTTTGGGTCAGAGGATAGCCCAAACGAGAGCTATTGATGCCACCCTGGATGTCGCTGAGCCCCATCTGTTACAGGAGCTTTCATCTTTTGCTTTGGACCTCTGTGCTGCATCTCCCCACTTGGTATTGCCAAGGAGCTGGAATCCCTTCTACTTGCATATAGCCGTATCACCCTTGCTTTGGTGATAGGGGTGAGAACGTATGTGATTCCTTTCTTGTCTTGGTCACTCTGTGCACTTCTCTCCGCAGGTCTGCGGCAGCTCAGCCACCCACCGAAGGGGCAGAAGGGGCTGCCCCAGGTGGGGGTCCCCCTGGCCCTCCTCCTAATTTGACCAGTAACAGACGACTACAGCAGACCCAGGCACAAGTGGAGGAGGTATGTGGATAGCTTTTTCTCTAAGGGTTTCCAAGTCATGGAAGTTGGGAAGCTTCTCTTTATCTAGAGGGGCAGCTAAAGGCTCCGGGAGACAGGGCACCCCTTAGAGTTAGGCAGGGCAGACTTGCTGTTCTCTCCCCGGCTCTGGGGGAGCTTAGCCGCTTTGCTCCTGCGCCCTGCTCAGGTGGTGGACATCATGCGTGTAAATGTGGACAAGGTCCTGGAGAGGGACCAGAAGCTGTCAGAGCTGGATGACAGAGCCGACGCTTTGCAGGCGGGCGCATCACAATTTGAGAGCAGCGCTGCCAAGCTAAAGAGGAAGTATTGGTGGAAGAACTGCAAGGTGAATGTTCTTGTCCTTTCCCCCTTATTTTCCTGGGTCTCAACACATAGGAGGCGGGAAAACCCTCAGGTTCCACAATCCTTCCCTCTCACGATCTGTGCCCTGCAGGACTCTTGGGAGGCAATCTGGGAAGCCTCCTTCTTGAGCTGCATTACCCGAATTGGCCACCAGGGCACGCTAAAGTGCTCAGAACCACTAACTGAGGGCCAGGGGAGACCCTGAGGAGTTTGGAGGGGTTAGTCAAGCTGCCTTTTCTCAAAGGACCCCGGGAAAAATTCTTACCTGACCCTTCCTGAGATACACCGACATCGACACAATGGCTGGGGTAGCTATATATTTAAATACCTGCAGCTTTTGGGAATGAGCTGAACACTTTTTGATGAAAAACGAACCAGTTGACTAAAGATCCAAAGTCTGCACCTGCTCTGGCGTTCCTTTAAAAGCCCCCGGGCAACAGGAACTAGGAGACAAGGAGCAAGCTGCAGACCCTCTCGTGTTTCTGAGAAGCTCCAGCTGTGGTGCAGGGGTTACTGTCTGATGGGGAGCACGAGGGCTTGGGAGGCCTTCAGCTGTCCTGGGGGGCGTGTGGCTTCTTCCGCCGTCCGAGTCCCCGGTCCTGGCTCCTGCCTCCTTCCCCAAATCCAAGGGCTTGTTTTTTGTCACTGTCTCCTCAGATGATGATCATGCTGGGAGCCATCTGTGCCATCATCGTGGTAGTTATTGTAAGTAAGTATCGCTGAGGTTGCTGGTTGGGGTGAAGAGGTGGGAAGGTCCCGGCGTCGCCTGCCTGCCTGCCTGCCTGGGGAGTGGGGCTGCTCTGACTGAGGTATGGAGGTCGTGGCCAGGGAAGCACCATCTGGTGCGGGAGGGCGGGAGGGCAGAGGTGAGGGACCTCCTCGGTGGACAAGCCTTCACTCTGCAGGACTGTGGGGGAAGGTCGTGGCTCCTGTTCTGAGCAAGTGGGCTGTGCTTCTTCTCACTGGCTTGGGTCAGAGGGAGACCGTGGGGATGGGACACCTACAACTACACCTGAATGTCCAGTAACCTGATGTAATTTGCCCTCTTGTTTTCTCCTCTTTCTCTTTTCCATCTGGGACTTCCTGACTCCTGTGTCCAGTCTACTTTTTTGCTTGAGAATGTGCCGCCCCTTCCCTGTTCTCCATTGCCATCCAAACTCATGTCCCTGTCCTGCTGTTTCTCCCCAGAACTTCCCCATCTGCCTTCCTCCATCCCAGCCCTGCTTCTCCATCGCCCACTCCTCCCCTTGTGTTGCTTTCATTTGCGCTGTCCTGCGACACTGGAAATGCTGCTTGTGGTGAAGTCTTGAATTAACTACCCGAAGAACAACAGCTGGGATCTCCTTCCTACCCTCTCATGTTCTCTCAGGTTCCCCCAAAGACAAAAGGAGTTGGAGGCCAAGGGATGGGGAAAGGGGTGTAGCTGAGGTGACGTGCTCAAGAAGGGGCCAAGACTGGGACGAGGAGAAGAGTGTTGTGCCCATGGTGTTGCCAGAAAAGGCCAGGCTGCTGGCCGGAGGAGGCTGGGAGCAGCTGGGAGGATGCCCCCTCACCTCTCCTGTGCCAGGCCTGCAGAGGAGCCTGAGCCAGGCCCAAAGTCCAGCTTGGTCCTGGTGCAGGACTCTTTTAGAAAGTCAAACCTGTTTTTCACAGTTATTTCCCATCTGTTAGTCCAAGATCTATGTCTTCAGGGATCTTACAACCTTTTACTTTGTCCTCCAGAGACCTGGAGAACACGTATTAATAGCAAAAATATCAGGACTCTCGTTCCCATCCTAGAAACAGTCCCACAAGCTCATACCTGGAAGGGGCTCTTGTCCACGTTTTCTACAGCATTCTGTATTGCTCGTGAAGGCATCAAATAATTTCATTTAGCCAAAGTTTGAGCCTCTCAATTTTAGTTACTGGCATAGATAATGAGAGAATGCCCGTTAGTTACAGAGAAACAGCGAGTCAAGGGCCTAATCTGAAAATACCAAGCTTGGAGGAAGCCACTTCTCACCCTCTTGTTACAAGCGTCCTGTACCTCCCTTGCTGTTGGTGGAGGAGGATGAGATGTCGGAGGGTAGGAGCCCTGGACCCTCTGGGAGCCTTTCCCCCGACACCACCCCCGTGTACTTGCCAAGGGCAGGGCTGAGGAGAGAGGCCCTTCCTGAGGCCCGGCTGCTCCTGAGCGGTGGGAGTCCGGTGCCCCCGCCAGCCTTGGGGCGGAGGTGGAGCCGTCAGCAGACGGGCCTGCTTGTTGACTGCTGTGCCACCACGGCGCCTTCTCGTCTGGAGCGGCCCCTCTGTTCTTCCAGCAGTACGTTCCCCTTCCAAAGCACCCCTGAATTCCCTTTGCCTTCCTCCTCTTTGCATGGTTTGTGGCACAGACAGTGGGACCTGGGGATGGAGCTGCTCAGCCTGTCTCGGGGGCCAGTGCTGGGTTTCAGGAAAGGGCACTCAGTGGGACAGACCCCGGTGAGAGGGGAGGAGGGCCGGCTGGGAACAGAACGGGGACCGCCCCACGTTCCTTCGTTCCTTCCGTCCACCAGTCCACCAGCAGGAGGCGGCTGGGCCAGGCTCGCTTTCCACGCAGCAGCATTTCGTTCCGCAAAACCATCCTTCCTCTCCCTTCGCCCTGTTCCCACATTCCCTTCGTCCTGCCCCAGGGCGGGACGGAAGAGCTGGACGAAGGCAGTCTCTGTACCCTCCTAACGGCCAGAGGCCCCTCGAAGGCCTCCACCCTCCTCTGGGCTCCCCTTGCCTAATGCAGGGGGTCACCGCTGGAGAAGAACCACCACTGTCCTCGATGTGTCCCAAGCCTGGAGCAAATCCGCCCTCTTGGCCCGCCCCGTCACAGGAATCACTTCTGCGTTTCTGTGCCATCTGTCCCAGGTGTAGTTGGCTTTGCTCTTCTGGGGACGGTAGCCCTTCTACTCTCTTTCTCACCCTGCCCTGTACCCCCCTCTTCTGTGTCTTTGCCGCCCCCCTTCCCTCCCACCACCCATGTGCATGAGCAAATATGCAACTAAGCCTGGGGCTTGGCAGTCACGCGAGGCCGGGTCTCCTCGGCCCCTCTTGGGTTTGCCGTGGGACGATGTGGCGTCCCCACTGTGTCTGTCATCACCTCTCTGTCTTTTTTTCTAACCCCAATCTCCTACTTGTACAGAAATAACAGCTGTACTTCCACCAAAGGCATGTGGCGTATTTACCAATTTCCTGTATTCTGAACAAAGGCAAAACAACAATACAACTTCCTACCACTAAACCGACTCGGCTGTTGTTTGGGTTGGGGTGAGTGCAGCAGGGCGGAGGTGTCTTGTTTCTCTCTGGTTCCTTTCTGATGGTGCCCTGCGCCGGAAGGGTGGCTTACGGGTGCTGTCGGTCTTCTCGAGATTCCACAGCTGGGTGCTGGCAGAGGAAGTGGTCTCCGCTCTCAGCCTCCGTGCCCGAAGCAGCCCAGCTCTTCAGGTGTGGGTGACAGGAAGCCACGGCAGGAAGCTGAGCGGGCATCTCACGGACAGACACCCGCAGATCTTCTTAGACATCTGCCGCCTCCTCCCTCCAGGTCCTGGGCCAGGCCCTGAGGAGGCCCCCAGGGGACACGCTCTGCTCCCCACCGTCCCCATGCATAGCCATCTTCTGCCAAGTCCCACTGTGCTGACCAGGCCCGTTTGAAAATGACTGAAAGGGGAGCTCTGTCCCCTGCGGCCAAGGCAGGGGTGTGGGCAGGTGTCCTGAAATGCCCAGCAGCTGTCCAAAGGTACAGGAGCTTAACGGCAGCTCAAGGTTACCCTGAGCGACTGGGGGGGGGGGGCCCAGGGCCGCCTCTGAGGGTCTTCGTTTCACACCTCAAGCACTTTGCCAGCCAAGCGGCGGGGCGGGCCCCAGTGTGAGGAAAGACAGGAAAGTGGAAAAGCTTTGCTTCTGAGGACATGAGGGCTTTCACTGGGACAGAGTTCAACGATTGTGCGTGGCCCTCCAACCCCCATCCTGTTCCACTGTCCCTCATCCGCTCCTTTCTTAATTTTTTTCTGCTATATTGTTCCTACCACCGCGCCTCAAACCTGGCTCATGTTTTAACCTCCACCCAGACCTCCTGCCTTCCTGCCACCCTCTCACCTCTTCACGCTTTCTCCCTTGGGTGTATCAGCCCAGGGCATGCAGTGAAGGAAGGCAGAGGCCTGCAGAAATCCAGCGCCACAGTCAGTGATCTGTGCCTTCGTATCTTTCTCGGGGCCTCTTTGAGCTCTGGGACTCAGCTTCTGGGAGAATGTGACTCTCTCTTATATCTAAGGCAGGAGAGTGGCTACCCGGAGTGCCTCGGGGTCCTGGCAGGCCTTGGTGAGGTAGCTAGGAGATAACGGGAGGGAAGGAAGTTGGTGTCAGGGGGGGTAAGCCCAGGAGCTGGGGGCTGGGGGGCCAGCTGGAGCTCTGGATGCTTGCGTTTCATCCCTGGTCTGGGTGTGGCGGCACTTAGAGCAGCTGGTCTCCAAGTGAGTTCGGTCAGGGCCAGAGCCAAGGGTGCGCAGGCTCACTCTTACCTTGGCGTCTCTGCAGTCCCAGGAACAGCAGTGCCAGGAGGAAGAGGCTGCTGGCAAAAAGGACTCCAAAGGCCGTCCTCTGCTCTGTAGGGGACAGAGGTGTGGACGGGGATCAGTGGCGGGAACCATACCGAGCCCTCATGTGCAGCGTCTGCCCCGGCAGAAAGGACAGGGCGCGCGCGCCTGCGTTCAAGCATCCCTGGCCGAGGAGCTCCCATCAGCTGTTTTCCTGCTCTCACCCAGGAACCAGCACACGGTGGCGCTGGGGCCTGCTCGGTGGACGTCCGTGTGTCACTCCACACAGAATCCTCTACCTCTTCCCACCTCAGGACAACTTTTTTTCAAACGGCTTTGCACGGGAGATTTAGTTTAGATTAGCTGGTGATAGTTAAACTGGAATTGTGTAAACCACTGGGAATGATGTGAGCTGAGGCAAAACCCCAGTTTCGGGGAAGCTTACAGTCTCATGAGACACCAAGCAAGGCATTTCGAGGTGCCGACTCTTTATGGTGTAGGACCTTTCGAAGACATTCTGTGGCCTCGGGATGAAGTTCCAGCTTGAAGGCCTGCTGTTATCTGCCCATCAGTAGCAGGAGCGGGGTTGAGGCTGTAGGGGAATCGCCTATTTTCCACATTTTCTGTTTGACCATTTCCTAGGCAGGTGACCTTGGGCAAATTACTGAACCTCTGCAAGTATCAGTTACTCATCTCTAAGATGGGAGGAGTGAGGACCTGTGGAGGCCCACATCTGAGGGCTCAGTGCCCTGCTGGCTTGACACAGACGCTCAGCGAACACCATCACCTCTCAAGCTTCACGGCCACAGCCCCCTTTCCCCACGCACCCTTGCCTCTAGCTGTGCAGCCCCCCCAGTTCTTTCTAGCCTGTTTTATAATGAGGCCTTCACACATGATGTCCCTTCGGTCCTGGTGTTCCCTGCCCCTGACCCAGCTCAGCCGGCTTGCAGGCCTCCCCCGGGTCATCTTCCCTGACTGCCTAGTCTGTCCCTCCCACTGGGCTAAGCTCCTCGAGGGCAGGATGAGGAATTGTTCAGCCTTGGTCTCCAGCTCTCAGCAGTGCCTGGTACCCCAGAACTCGGGGGGTAATAAAGTCTTGGAGGACGGGGTGGGACCTCTGGAGGCTGTCACCTTGGGAAAGAAGCAGCCGACACTGTGGGAAGCAGAACAAGGCCAGAGGGCAGGAGCCGTGAGCCCAGGTGTGGTGGTGGGGAAAGGAGGGCACTCCCATACCTGGTGGGGCAATCCAGGTGTTGGCCCCCAGGGGCTCCTGCAGGGAGACGTGGGTGACTTGGCAGGTGTAAGTGGCACCCACAGAGCCAGGCTCTGCCGTCAGGGAGGAGGAGATGCTGTAGGTGCCTGCCATGCTCTGCCGGAGGTTGGAGAAGGAGGCACCAGAGACTGGGGCCGGGGCTCCACCCAGCTCCTCCCGGATCCACGTCACAGTCACATCCAGAGGGTAATAGCCAGTGACACTGCAGAGGAGGGTGGGCGGCAGAGCTTCGCTCGCCAAGCTCAGTCGTACTTTGGGGGCAGCTGGAAGAGAGGAGGAGAAGTAAAATCCCACAGGCATCACCGGGGCAGCAGAGGAGCCTAGAGCCTTCTCCTGCTGCACGTGAGAGCAGGCTGTGGAGGCGGAAGTCCCCTCCTCAGTGAGGTGGCAGGCGGTGGGGGGACAGTGGTGGTGAGGGGCCTGCCTGGATGCACGACATAAGGGGGTAGGATTCCCACAGGTAACTGAAAAACAACAGCAAAACCAACTAAAGGTTGGCTTGCTTCTTAGCATCACCACAAGCCAGTGATGTTAGAGGCTGTCCTGTTGAGACAGGCCTCCCGGTCGGGCCGCCCCCACGCCTCTCCTCGCTTTGCTACTGCTCCTCCTTTGGACGTGGCCCAAAAGGACGGGGGTGACTGGAGGCAGCCGGCCAGTGCGGGGCAGCAGGATCCTGGGCTGGGAAACTTCTCAATGGAATTATCTAGAGCCCGACGGGAAACTCCACCTGATGCCATCTGCGCTTCTAGGATGCAGACGGCATTGAGGCTGTGGGAATGCAGTCTGCCTCTCAGGAAGGCGCCCTTGTGTTTGATCCCATTCTGGAGCACTCTCAGTAGGTGCATCCCTTTCCCCCTCTTCCCGGCATAGCTGAGTCCTGGCCTCACCTTGGACGTTGAGTTGGATGATCTGTTGAGCTCGGTACAGGGAGGGTGTGATCTCGCAGATGTAGGTCCCCTCATCCTTCAGAGTGAGGCTGGGTAGGGTGAGGGAGGCGTCCCCAGCCATGAGCAGCTGCTGAGGCTCCAGGGTGGCGCCCTCCCGCTTGGCCTGCCCCTGCCCCTGCCCCGTGGCCCAGCGGTACACCAGGTGGCCACTGCCCTTATGCTGCCGGTGCCACTCCACGCTGGTGATGCCCAAGCCTGGTGCCATGGAGAAGCCACAGTGCAGGGAGGTTGAGGACCCCAGCAGGAGATTCAGGGACGGGGTCTGTGTTGTCACCTGGAACTCCACTGTGGGAGAAAGAGGGTGATTGTGGGCCGCTCTCTCCTTGAGGCCACCTGATCTCTGAGCTGTGGCAGGCTCGGGGTGTGTTGAGAGGCAGCATGCATGCGTGGTACTCTTAACCATTTTGGAGTCACTTACCCCTTGCACAATCTGATGAAAGTTACAGACCAGGCAAATACATATGCAAAATTATGGCTTACTGGGACTTCCCTGGTGGTCCAGTGGTAAAGAATCCACCTTCCAATGCAGGGGACGCAGGTTCAATCCCTGGTCGGGGAACTAAGATCCCACATACTGTAGGGCAACTAAGCCCACGTGCCACAACTACAGAGCTCGCGTGCCTCAATGAGAGAGCCTGAGTGCTGCAAACTACAGAGCCCACGCGCCCTGGAGCCCACGTGCCACAACTAGAGACAGAAAACCTGCATGCCGCAACTTGAGAGAAGCCCACGCACCACAACGAAGATCCCGCATGCCTCAACGAAGACCCCGCATCCTGCAACTAAGACCCAATGCAGCCAAAAAAATAAAAGAAAAAATTTTATATAAATTTATAAAAAATTTTGGGTTACTGTTGACCCTCAGGTTAAGAACTACTGGAGTGGCTTCCCTGGTGGCTCAGTGGTTAAGAATCTGCCTGCCAATGCAGGCAACATGGGTTCGAGCCCTGGTCTGGGAAGATCCCTCATGATGCGGAGCAACTAAGCCCATGCGCCACAACTATTGAGCCTGCACCCTAGAGCCCGCGAGCCACAACTACTGAGCCTGCACGCCTAGAGCCCGTGCTCCGCAACAAAAGAAGCCACCGCAATGAGAAGCCCCCGCTTGCCGCAACTAAAAGAAAGCCCGCGCGTAGCAACGAAGACCCAACGCAGCCAAAAATAAATTAAAAAAAAAAAGAGCTACTGGAGTTGCAGTCAGCTTTCAGAAGCCCGGCTCTTCCATTTAACTCCCTCTTTGGCCTGGGCAAGCCCCTCAGTGTTGCCGACCTCATCTGCTTAGAGCAAGGCTGCTGAGGAGACTAAAGGAGACAGAGCTTAAATACACAGTGGTGGTGTGTGAGCCACACGTGCTGAACCCCAGACTAATGAGGAAACAATCGGACAGGTCCCAATGCTGGGACATCTACAAGGCAGTGGCCCGGCCTCAAGATAGTTCAGGCTCTGAAGACTGTTCTGGAGTAAAGGAGGCTGAAGGGACGGGACAACTAAATACAACGCGCAATCCTTGTCTGAATCCTGGACTTCAAAAACCAAACCAAACCCCCCAAGGCTATAAAGAACACTACGAGGGCAATTGGAGAAGTTTGAATTTGGACTTCATATTTGATAGTAGTATTGTATCAATTTTAAAATGCCTTAAGTATGACAATCAGGGGCGGACCCAGCCATGGTGGGGGAGGTGAGGATGGTCCGCCCTGGCAGGCAGGCAGGAGTGTTTGATCACTGACATGGTTCATAACTGCCAGTGTAGGCTGACGGTGAGGATACGTTCGTCCATTATCTGCACACTGCACCCCCCTTACTGCCTGCACCCCGGGTAGACCACTCCCCACCTTGGGTTGCTGCCGAGGCGATGGTGTTATGATTATGGAGAACATTCATGTCTTTGGTTATAAACTAACACATGCTATGCATGGAAGCATTTGGGATGAAGTGTAGAGATGTCTGCAGTTTACTTTCAATTAGTTAAGCGGAGGGGAAGTGGAGAGAAGATGAGGGAGGGGGAAAGGATGTGCAACATGTTAACAACTGGTGAATCCAGGTGCACGGTATACAGGTGTTTATTATTCTTTCACCTTTTTCTGTAGGTTTGAAATATCCCAAAATAAATGGGGGCAATGCCTAGCTATGCTAGGACTACGGTTGACACTGGACAGACATGAGGACCCCTTTTTTGATGTAGCAGGATAAATTTAGGTTGGACCACAAAATAATCTGAGTGTTCTGAAGCTTTCTAAGGATACAAGGGTAGGCCCCTAATCTTCTCTGGATGTGGTTGTCTTTCTTGGAGGCAAAATATTGGATTCCATGAACTTTGGAAAAACCTATCATCATGTTCTCAATTTTCTGTGCCCTCTGAGATGTGCAAGGTTGGAGAGAGCAAGGACCAGGTTCTACTGATAGGAGATAATGAACAAATTCTGCGGGCCTGTGCTCTCCTCTCTCATCTTGACCAGGCTAGCTGTTCCCTGGGAAAAGCTGGCACTCTGCTCACTGAGACAGCTGTGGACAGCATATGCAAGTAGAACATCACATGCCTTATTTCCTCAAGTCACCTGGCCAGGTGAAAATTATCCCCATTTGGGGTCTTTAGGAAGAAAGGACTGAGGCCTAGGGGACACCCTGAGATGACCAATGTGCACGGAGGTGGACTTGTCCCCTTCCTTCTCCTACTATTCCCCCATTTCTGACCCCTTTAAAAAAATTAAAACTTTCTTTCTGCTACTTTTCATTTTCTCACCTTCAGTCCGCACAGTCCCCTGGGGGCTCAGGGGCAGTTTCAGCATGGGATGCAAGACAGCGCCATTCTCAGCATCCCCAAGGGTCTTCATCACCATGGAGATACTAGGTCCCTCTCCAGGCACTAGCACGTTAGTGATGAACCAGGCTGCCGTCTCCACCGTGGCCTTGGGCCTGGCCTGGAGAAAATAGCGGGAGATCTCACAGGTCACCTCTTTGCCGCTGCAGTCAGCATGGAGCAAGGCCTCGGCCTGGGGAATCCGTATCAGGTTCACTGGGGGAGAAGAGGGCAGCACAGAGATGGAGCTGGATAGAGAACACCTGGGCTGATGGGAAGCAGGTGTGGGTGGGTGTCCTTGGGAACTGGGCTCAGGAACTGGAAGGAGCCCAGAAGGACTGGGACACAGCGTGGAGGGCTCTTACCTGAGGCCTCGAAGGTAATGAGTGGGTCGTCCTCGGCCAGCGTGCCCCCTTGGAAGTCCGTGAGGCCTTCCAGCGAGCCGTCGTCCGGCACTGGCACCTGCTTCAGCACCAACAAGGCCTTCACCATGTTCTCACTGCTGGCGAAAGCTCCACGGTGCCCACCTTCCCCCATCAGGAAGCAGTCCAAGATCACGTCCACTGCCCGCCACTGCCTTTCTACTGCAGGGAACAGGCTGGGATGAGCACCCTCTTGCCCAGAAAGTTACTTCTATACTTGTCGAGTCATCAAGGGGTAATCTTCCCCGTTCCTAGCTGCCTCTGCGTCCAGCTCTGATCCTGTTTTACCCAGAACCAGCTTTCTGCGAAACACCTGCTTCTCCAGGTACATACTTCTTGGTGTGAATTATTTAAAGTCCTGATTTCCCTTGCTCAGAGGGATTTAAGAAGCTTATTTCCACCTATCAATGGAAAGCTATCTCTTCAAAGGAATTCTCAGCAAAAGCATATAAATGAACAAAACTGCATTGGGAGAGGAGACGGGCTTGGATGCTAGGGCGTTGGCAGCCGTCTCAACTTCCCAGTCAGCCCCCAGGGTCTGCTCGCTCCGTGCTTTTTACAGGTGGCCTTCCTCTCCCCCACCTCTGGGGAGCACCTACCCCCCTCCGTGATCTCCTAGCTAGGGGCCCCCCTTCCTCTCCTGAAGGTGTCCGCTCCCAGGCCAGCTCCCTCTCCTGTAGGCCAGGGGGCCCACCACATCCACCGAGGCGGCCCCTCATTCCTTCGTTTGGCCCTTTCCCCAGAGTTCTCAGTCTCTCTCCCCGGCACAACTGGTTCCTTCCGTTACCAGCCGCCCAGTCTTCCGCCTGCTGGGCTTAGAAGGCGATTGGAAGCCATTCCCGGCCCCTTTCCCCTTCTGCGACCTCGGGGAGGGTGGCTACCTGATGCTTCTTTAACCCGACACGCCCCACCAGCCAGCCCCCGACTCACCGGCGTCTGCTGCCCCGGAGAGAGCCAAGCAGACCAGCAAGCACCACCCCTCGGAGCCCATGGGGGCTGCTCTCAGGCCCTCCTCCCCCGCCGCCCCTCCTCGTGCCCCGCGCCGGCCAGGTCCGGGCTGGAGAAGGGGCTCCAAACACGCCTGCCTGGCCGACCGCCTGGCCCCGTCAGTCCTCTCCGCCTACTTGGCTTTCGCTTTCACTTTGAGGAAGTGTCACCGAGGCTGCCTTGGCCTCCGGCTGAAGCCATTGGTGCTGGAGCCAGAGTCTGCTCACTGTTCTTTCCTTCCACCTTCTCCTCCGCAAAAAAAATCCCCCGGTGATTTCAGGACCTGACTTCACCGCGTGCGCCCTTTTGCTCCCGACCAGCCCCAAGAAAGTCGAGATAAGGGACGGGAGGCAGGGTGGAGGAAGGGAGGGACTGACAACAGACTCAGCTCCCAGGTAGCCGTGACCTTTCCCCACTTTCTGTAGGCGCCTTACCTGCCCGCCCCCGCCCCTGCCCCGTCCCTGCCCCTGCCCCGCCCCTGCCCCCGCCCCAACCCGCGTGGGCCCCAGCGCGCCTGCGCGGGAGAAAGCTCCGCCCTCAGATCGCGGGTCTGCGAGGAGGGTGGGTGTGGCCTGCGTGGGGAGACTGAAATCTCAGAGCTGGAAAGCTGCAGGCGCCTCTTTATTTTGTCGAGTTTCTAGGTCAGCGGTACACCACGTGGGCCTACCGTAGGCGGAAGTATGTCTTCCACCTGGAGCCCTAGCCCTCTGGCAGCACAGGGGTGCAGCTGACACACTCGGGCTCCCGCTTCCCGCCCCCCACCTCGTTCCCCTGGGTCCTCGCCACTGCCAGTCTCGAAAAGGCACACAGGACAGTTTCCCAAGTCGGCACACACGAAAGGGTCCCGATGAGAGGGTAGTGCTGAAATTGGAGGTGCCGTCTCTCGATCCCCCTGGATGGCGGGTGGGTTGAGATGGAGGCTAGGACTTGACTGCAGTGACGGCCCCCCTCCGCCGAGCGCTGGCTCAGGGGTAGGAAGCGGGCTCTGGTTTTCGGTAATCCTCCTGAATGGGGATGGCACTGCCCTCCTCCTCCCTGGGGCAGCTGTAAGGACAAGGCTCTGCAGGCGCCACTGGACCTTCTCTCGTGTCTGAAGAGGGAGAATCAGATGAGTGTTGATCGGCGGTGGAGGATGGGTGAAGGGAGAAGAGGTGAGCAAAGGCGGGCTGTCAGGAGGGCCCCAGCTTACAGGAGGGGAAGAGAGGCCACAGGGTGCTAAAGATGGAGCTGGAGAGATTCAGTGAGGTTCCAGATAGGGAGGCAAAGCCGAGATGGTGGGGTGGGGTGCAGAAACCTGAATTTTGTCTCTTACTTAATCTATATTTTCTTTGTTGATGGAGGAACAGGGCTCCGACTATGGTGAAAGCAAGAAACATTCCAGAGAGGAGCACAAAGATGCGGATGCAATCCGTGCTGCACAGGGACCTTTGGGCTGTGATGGGATGGGCAGGGGTCACAAGGGAGTTTGGGGGAGGGCCTAGCCCTTGACTCCCCTCAGCCCAGCCCTCTGTCACCCCTGCCTCTCCCCTTTCCCCACCTTCCTCCCCTGCCCCCACCATTGGACCACGTCCTTTCCTAATCCCTGGACTCTGCTTCTCCCTCTTCTTACCCCTGTTCCTAGGAGCTTTCTGGCTGGCTTCCCTCCTGGACCCTCCTGTGTGCATTCTCTCTCTTGGGGTGGGGAGTGGGGAGAAAACTCACGTGACCAGTGGGTAGAGAGAGTTGGGGCAGGCAGCCACCTGGAATCAGCCAGAGTCCGCATATGCTGGCCTGTCCTGGCCTCTGGTGTCCCTGGAAAAACAGAGACAAGATGGGCAGCCGCAGGGGGCCCCAGAGGGCACAAGGCTAGGCTGAAGGCCTAAGCGAGCCTGGGGGTGCGAAGGCCGAGACAGGCGGACGAGGCAACGTATGTGGGGCTGGGCATGGGAGAGGCGGTGCTGGTTGGGGTGTGACCCTTACCCCCAGTGACCAGACAGAGGGTTGCCTAGAACTTACCTTCAGCATAAGGTGAGTGGGAGGGTTGTGGGTGTGGGCCTGGGGCCTGGGCTGGACCAACACACTCTGTACACTCCTTGTCCCTGCACTGCCAGCCCTCAGGGCAGGCACACTCCGAGTTGGCGGTGAGGGAGCAGTTTCGAATGAGAAGACCTGGCGACAGAGGAGAGGGAGGGAACACACAGGGTCCACTGGCTTAATCCCCTCCCTCGCCTCCCAGGCCTGCCCCTCCCCCACTGTCATCCAGTGCCTTTGCCATTTGTGTTATTGTTATTCAAGAAAAACTCGGACCTTTTAGAAAATTTACGGTTCAGAAGTCGAAACAGCTTACATGATTTTTCCTCTCACTCACTGATGCTTTTAGAACTTCTTATTGAAGTATACTTATAGAGAGGTATGCATGTCACAAGTGTAAAGCTTGAGAACTGGGACGAATTGGACTCACAGGTGTAACCAGCACCAGATTAAGAAACAAGATGACCAGTCGTGTTCCTTTTTAGTCACTAACACCGTCCCCACCAAGAATAGCTACTGACTTCCTAACAACACAAGTTGGTTTTGCCAGTTTTTGAACTATATGCATGAATCAAGCGCGTGTGCTCATTCGTGCCTGGTTGCTTTTACTCAGCTCTTTGTGAGATTAATCCAGTGTTGAGTGTGATTGCAAATCGTTCATTCTCACTGCCATCTAGTGTTCCCCTGTGTGAATACAACACCATTTATTCATCCGTTCTACTGTTGGTGTGTTTGGGTAGTTTCCAGTTTTTAGCAATTGGAAATGGTGCTGCTGTGGTCCCCAATAGGTTTTTAACTTTACTGATATCCTTTGCCTCTAAAATATAATTTGTATTCAAGTGTAGAGGTCAGGTGCTGGGTGGCTGCCAATCGGTGATACTGGGGGAGGTAGGTAGGAAGGGCGCCGCATGGGTTTGGGTTCATGGGTGTTTGGGGGTGAGAAGAGAAGTGTGACTCTGGGGAAGGTGGCACCCGGATGTGGGCCAGGACTGAGTGGGAGCCTGGTGGGGCAGGGTGCACTCATGAGAACCCAGGGAGAGGAGCCCTGACAGGTGGGAGAGGGGTGCAGAAAGGGACGTCTGAGGATACCAAAGACTACCATCAACCCTCCCAATTTCTTTAATGTGCGCCTTTTGTCAGGAAAGGGTGTAAATTCCTTCTCATCTTTATGCCCCTGTGGCATCTCCTTTCTGAATTCTGACTCATGGTTGCTACTAGAACTAGGTTTCCTTGTGGCTCACCAGGAATTGTGAGCCAGCCTGGATAAGGATCTGCACAGGAAGAGCAGTGATGGAGGAGGGAACGGTGGTGGTGGAGATGGAAATAGGTAGGGAAGGTGAAGAAGATCAGGGAGGGTATCTGCCCAAAGGGATGGGAAGGGTTAAAGAAGGGGCTGGGATTGGTTAAAAAATGAGTGAAGTACCATTGTTTTCAGTGGAGTCTACAGAAACCTGGGAGTTCTCTTTGCCATGTACAACCTGTGCACAGAATTCCATGCTGATTGCAGGCACTTGTCCATCTTACAGATGGGAATACTGAGGTCCAAGAGGACCAAGCCCATTCAGCCTCTTTCCAGTGCCCTGGAGTCCTGCAGCCAGGTGCTGCCTGAGTGCTTCAGGGATCTGTGGGCTGAATCTCACAGAGGAGGATTGTGGGCTGGGCTGGGCTGGAGCAGAGTGGAGGGAGCTCCGACTGGCTCAATATTAGGAAAAGGCCTTCTACTGGGGCCTGCAGAGTGAGTTGGGGAGGCTTTGACTAAAAAAAAAAAATCCCCATCTTGCCCAGATTGTTGCCAAGAAGAGAGAAGCACCCATGAACAGTCATATCTGTAAGTTAAGTAGACTGAGGAATGCCTCTGGTGTATTTCTTATGTTGCCGTTTGACTGATTTGCAGCAACAAACCCTTGTATTTATTTTCAAGAATACAGTATTAAAAGGCCTAGTCAGTCATTTACAGGCGAGTAATGTGGTTCAGCTAAATCGTCCTCAAAAGTGTCCTGCTGGAGAATATTTGTTCAAAGGGGCCACTTTAGATCTGCTGATCTATGTACACTTGTACATACATAGTATCTAAAATTCTAGCTAAAACAGAGAAATGATGAAAGTGTTCATAACCCAGCTGCTGATATTTCATTTCTTAGTTTTAAAAAAGATGAAATTACAAAATACATAAAGACACAAGCCACATACACATTCATTCTCCTGAATTGGCTTTTGGACAAAAAGAGGGTGTTATCCACTGACTGGGATCGTTATGTCCTTAGAAAGGTGTATTCCAATTTCCAGACCAATATGCCCTCTGAGAATACGGCCCGTTCATCAGTGGGGAGAGGCTCGTCTAAGATCTCGGCTCCTACAGCAACTTCCTACTCTGTATTGTCTTGATCCTAGCCATAGACCCCTTCTCAGCAGACCCTCAAACTCTGCTTGCCCCTTCCCTGAATCACTTCACAGCTCTCCCTACCACATCAACACACACCGCCCAGGGCACCCCGTTTCCCACCACGGGCTCCACTGGCCGTAGCCTTGAAGCAACTGAAGCTCCTACTTGCCCCCTCTTTGCTTCTCCATGCCCACTTTGCTCCCCAAATGCTTGCCCATCTCACCAGAGTTACAGTGCCGGCAGCTCTCACAGTGGGGCCGGGTATGGTGGTCTGGTGAGAAGGAGACCCCCGGTGTACACGGATCGCATTGAGTAGCCTTTTCATGCTGGTCACATTCCTTCACCAGGAACGTTCCTGTGAGCAGAGGTCCAGGGTCAAAGCCCAAGGAAGGCCGCTCCCTCACCCTCTTCAAGGTGCTGCCTCCTGGCCTCTGCAGGATTCTGCTCCCTGCTTGAGCTCAGACTCCCTCCCTGCGTCCCTCCACCCCAAGCCTGGTCCTCTCTCTCCATACTCAGCTAGACCCTGGCAAGGCCTCCTCTTACCTGGCTCGCACATCTGGCAGCACCGTTCTCCCTGAGCCAGGTAATGCTTTTCCGGACACCTCTTGGAGGCTGGGGTCGCTGAGAGCACTGCCAGGGGCCCCAGAACCCACAGCCAGCAGGGAGGTGGCCGGGCCATGGCTACTGCCCGGGGAGCTCTTCCTGCCCTGGCTGCCGACTTCGGGCCTTGGGGGAGCTGGCACCTCCCCAGCCAGGCGCTGGTGCCTCTTCTTTGCACCTCCCGGGCCTGTTTTCTTGGAGTTGTCCCCGAGTTGGGTGGCAGGCTGACCTTTGATGCAGTTGAAGTTCTACTGTAGCTGTTTCTCGCTCAGGCAGCTACCGCCACCCCTCCCCCTTTCCCATGCGCTGGGTGCTGGGAGAGCATTAAAGGGGAAACTGTCAGAAGACCTGCTCTCTTCAAAGACGCCCCCAACACGCCAGCCGCTCCGTGGCCTCTGTCTCTCTTCCGCTCGTGAAGAATTTAACTCTGCCTGCAGCTTTTATAAAACGTTGGATGCACAGGGACACGCACGCTCCTATTCAAGCACCTGCACACGAAGATGCCCACGTTGCCCCCTGTTCACAGCTGCGTGTCCCCACGCCTCTTCCCACACCACTTCTTACACCAAGGTCAGCGGTTTAGGGAAGGAAGGGAAACCAGAACTGAGTGCGGGTCCGCACACTCTTATCTGAAACTCTTGGGGATGGGATACATTCAGAATTTTTCAGATTTGGGAAGAAACCAGCATCACATGACACCCTCACGGGGCTGGAGCAGTGCTCACCACCAAGCACAGCGTTTCTGCAGCAAAACTGTTGACTCTTTCAATGGGGTGGATAACAGCTATAGCCAGCCTCGTATCAACTGACGTCTGGTTTCACGGCCAAAAGAGTTTGCTATGGGATTGATTGTTCAGAATTGCAAACAAGGGACTTAAACCTGTGTCTCCTCTCTGTCAGACTGTGTGCTAGGAGCTCACACATGATCGTTTAACCTTCCTGCCAGCCTGTGGTACAGGTGCCACCCATTCCCAGCTGGCCTCCCTCACCATACTATCATTTTTTTTTTTTTTTTTTTTTTGCGGTACGCGGGCCTCTCACTGCTGCGGCCTCCCCTGTTGCGGAGCACAGGCTCCGGACAAGCAGGCTCAGCGGCCATGGCTTACGGGCCCAGCCGCTCCGTGGCATGTGGGATCTTCCTGGACCGGGGCACGAACCCGCGTCCCCTGCATCGGCAGGCGGACTCAACCACTGCGCCACCAGGGAAGCCCACCTTACTATCATCTTTGTCCTCCCCTTCCCACCTCTGGCTGTGTTCGCCATTGGTCCTGGAGCACCTGGGCGTCTTCTCGCCCAGCCTTGGGCACTTGGGATTAAATGTTGATCCTGTGGGTCATTGTTTCCCTATTTCTGTGGTTCTCCTGGGAAGACTGACTTGGGGATATTGGAAATAGCTGGACTTTCCCCTCTTTGAGTCCCAGGAACACCTGGGTCATACAGCCCCCCCCCCCCCCCCCCCCCCCCCCCCCCCCCCCCGCTCTTTCCCCAGAGACTGGCTTGTTTCTCCAGGCCATTTTTTCATTCAGGGGCTTTGCCATTGTTTCCACACTGCTCATAAAATCTCACACCCCTGGGGCTCCTCTGTTAGATCTGTTCTCTGTCTCACTCTTCGGTTTCCTTTCTCTTCATTTTTTCCATCCTCCTGTCTTTCCCCAACTTCCTCTACTCTTCAGGACGGTCCTCTCAAGTGGGAAGCCACACAGGGGTGTGATTTGAAGAGTTACTTGTGCAAAACCGTCCTTTTGGCGATATCTGGCCGGGTGCCTGAATTCCCTCCTCAGAGGGCGTTACCCTTGGGACCTGAGGATTTTGCTGTCACCAACAGTCCTGCCCGCATTCCCAGATTATGGTCTATATCTTCACTGTTAGTCTTTTTTTTCAGCCACACGGCTTGTGGGATCTTAGTTCCCCGATGAGGGACTGAACCCAGGCCCTTGGCAGTTAGAGCTCAGAGTCCCAACCACTGGACCGCCAGGGAATTCCCTTCACTGTTAGTCTTAAACTTCAAGGCGGTCGTGGAGAGACATGTGGGGATGCAGGAGACCCTGGAAGGATGATAAGGTGTTGGGGACCTTTAGGGAGAAACTTGCCAAAGGGGGAATTGAGGATGCGGATAGCTAACAGCCTCTACTAGACCCTGGGCTCCCCCACGGGGGGTCTCCGTTCTCTGGGTCAAGGCCCATTCCCTCCTCTACTCATCACTTCTCTGGGCAGCTGGGGGGAGGGTAGGAGCAGGGTCTGCCTGGCTCTCCTGGAGAACCGCTGGCCAGGAGGAGGAAAGCCAGTTTTCTGGCCCTCTTTTCTGGATGAATGGAACGACTTCATCTGCCTTCTGTGCCTTTTGCACCAACTTCTGGTGGGCCTTGGCCTGTCCTGGGCTGGCCCCCTGGACTGGACAGCCTTTTCTCTTCTCTACAGACCCTGCAGGTGCAGCCTGCTAACCTCTCCCCACCAAGTCCTCCACCATCACTTTCTCTTTGGGGTTCAGCTTCTCCCACTCCCGGCTGGGCCGAGATACATGGCCTTTTCCCAGCAACTCCCTCCCTTTCTTGCATCTATGGAGACAGGCCCACGGAAGCCCTTCACCTCTGACAAGTTTCATTAGTTTTGAGAAGGTAATCTGGAGCAGGGGAGGTAGCCTGGATGTCAGCTGGGGTCCCCTTGCTCCTTATCCCTAGACAAGACACCCCGCGTCTTCCGGCCAGGGCAGGTCCCGGGCAGAGTGGGAAGAGGCAGTGCTGTGGACTTGCACGGATTCCAGTGGGTCCGGTGTGATGGTCGCTTCTCTCTTTCAGCTGAAGCCTTGTGCCTGCCTCTCTGCTCCTGAGAATTCCCGTACCTCTGCCCCGCCACAGGCCCCAGGTTGGGGACACAGGGCTCTCTTGAATTTTCCTCTGAACCAACTATAAGCAGAAATCTGTTAGGTGTGGCAGAATTTTGCTGAAGCTTTAGATCTCATAAGGATACAAGTTAAATTGCATTTTGGATATTCTGGTTCTTAATGGTCCTTCCCACGAAGCAGTAGGTGCACCGAGCATCCTGGCTGTCCTCTCTCCTCCTTTAGCCACAGACCGCCTTTCAGAAACCTGTCCGGCAGCATCCCTCCACTCTCTTCAGTCCCTCATCCCCACATCAGTCTTGGCCCTTTATAAATCTGTAAGCAAGTCCTCAGCGGAGCTAAACTCTCCCTTAGAAGGAAGTTCTGTTCTATTACATAGGCATCAGAAATCGTATTCCCCAGTCTCATCAACCAAACCCTTAGTTTTTCTAGTCGTCTTTGTCTTCCACTCCATTCCTTCTTCTCCCGACCCCCCAGGCCCCCAACACCTTAGATACTCCTTCCCAGCAAGGCTTTGAGAAACCAACTAGGCAGGACAGTGGGGTGGGCTGCTTAAGGGTCTGGGTGCTCACATCCCAGCTCTGTAGTTTGCACCCCTGGGACTCCTCAGTCTGGGTGACACAGGGGACTGACCAACTCTGGGCAGTTCTTCCAACCTCTGACCACTTTTCAGTATCTCAATCCCAGCTCCTAGTGTCTCCCAGCATGTAAGGCACCTACTACATATGAGATGGTCCATCCTCAGCTTTGTTCCCTGGCAGCTCTATCCACAATTATAACATCGAAGTTTTGGAGGGCCCAAGGCCACACTGACCTTGTAAACTCTACTCCTCGTCCATTTGACAGGTATTTGTTGCATGTCCATTGTGTGTCAGGTCCCATCTAAGTAATGGGACACAATGATGAAAAAAAATAAACAACTGGTTTCTGCCCTTGTGGAGCTGACACAACAGTAAGAGGCAGACATTGATCAGGTAATCTCTAAGACACATGTGAAGTTCTTAGCGATGGCCATTTTGGCCGCACCGTGAAGGGGAGAGTCAGGGTGCAGGGATGGGAGGGCTGGCGGGTGTTTCAGCCAGGAAGTAAGGTTTAGCTGAGGTATGTGGGCTCTGAGCTCTCACCTACTTGAGAATTGTTTCTTCCTTTGGTTTGGGTTTCCAGACACCACCCTATTCTTCCTTTGACCACTTCTCTTCTTTTGATCAGTGGTAGTTTTTCTTTTCTTAAATACAGATTATATAAAATAGGGGTGATCTGTCCCTTGAAGGCTTGGTAGAATTGTGTGTGTGTGTGTGTGTGTGTGTGTGTGTGTGTGTGTTTATTTTGAGCATAGGTTTTTCACTACTGATTTCAGATTTTCAGTTTCTTCTGGAGTCAGTTTTGGTAGGCTATATTTTTCTGGAAGATTGTGTATTTAATCTGTTTTAGATGTATGGCCATAAATGTTTAAAATCACCACTAGATCTGTAGTTATTTTCTCTCCCAATATTTGTTTATAATTTCTCATTTTTTTCTTGATACACTTTGCCAGAAATAAGTCTAATTTATTTATTCCTTCAAAGAACCACCTTTTGATTTCATTATTTCCCTTTTTTTTTTTTTTTGCGGTACGCGGGCCTCTCACTGTTGTGGCCTCTCCCGTTGCGGAGCACAGGCTCTGGACACGCAGGCTCAGCGGCCATGGCTCACGGATCTTCCCGGACCGGGGCACGTGGGATCTTCCCGGACCGGGGGCACGAACCCGTGTCCCCTGCATCGGCAGGCAGACTCCCAACCACTGCGCCACCAGGGAAGCCCCTATGTCATCCTTTTTTTATGTAAAAATTAGAAGTGAAAATGGAAAAAAATATTGAACGATTATTGATAAGACTCAAATTCCCTCTGCTCGATCTCCTCCCCTCAGCCCTGGTCCTGGTCCTCTCCCTGCTCCCTCAGGGGTAATCACTGTTTCAGGGTAGTGGGGGTTCTTGCAGAACTTTTTCTAAACAAACAAATTATATGTGTGTGTTTTATTATTTAGGAACGTTCATGGCCCCAAATGAGGGAAGACCCCTTTCCCTTGTTAGGCTGTTGTTAATAAACAGATTCTTTTTTTATAGCGGGGAATGAAAGTTCAGACCCCCCAGAGACAGACATCTATCAGCAAAAAGAACAGATGGATTTTTCCAGTGAAGTCCATTTTATTTCCTACTTAAAATATTATTAAGCAAAAACGAAATATTTCTCATTCTCTTTTCACACCCTCTCCTACTGAGGACCCTCTGTTTGAATTTCTCAAAGCAGGGAAGACCTCTGGTCTCCAGGGAGGTGGGCGAAGAACCTCTTGCACAGCCCGTGGTCACTACTTCTCCCCGGTGAGGGGCTTACCCCCGCCTTTTATAACTGAGATGGTTGTTGGCAAGGACACCTAATTTTCGCTTTCCCTTTCTTATTTGGGAATGGGAAGGTACCTCTGTTCTCTAAAGGAAATACTATACAAGCCGGCAGTAATTCTCCTAACACAGAGCCAGAAAGAAAGCCTACGGAACGAGTCATGCGTTGGTTCTCTGTACTCGTTAAAAATGATCTCTTGGAAATGAAACAGCCCAAGCCTGGCAGTTCCATGTTCTTCCCGTGTTGCTTTTAAAAGTCCATCTTTTTCCAGGTAAAGAAAGGATTGTTAATTGGCCTGGTACCCCAGCCTGCCGGGAAGAATTCTCCAAGGGCCCCGCACACTTGCGTTTTGGGTTGTGCTTTGTTTTTTCATAAATGTTACATAGTACACATCCTTCTAAAATTTGCTTTTTAAACCCAGTAATACGTCTTGGAGATCATTTCACGTTATACATGTAGAACTACTACTCATTTCGATAGAGAATGGATGTATGTAGGCTTTTTAGCCATTCTCCTGTTTATGAATACTTAGCTTTTCCCCCAGCATTTCACTATTACAAGTGCTGTCGCATAGCATCTGCTACTTCTCTGTGCTTGTGAGAGTGTCGCTTTAGAATAAATTCTGGGCACTGGAATCGCTGAGTCATAGGGTATGCACATTTTTCACTTTAATAGGTGCTGGCGAGTTGCCCTCCAAATTGGTTCTACCATTTCACACATCCAACAGCCTTGAGAAGAGAGCACGTCTGCTCACATCCTGCCAGCCTTTCATATTAGCAAACCATTTCAGACGATCGACCTGGAGGAAAACGCTGCCTCACTGTTGTTCAGTGTACATCCTTCTGATTACCAGCGAGCCCCAGCATCTTTCCATGATCGCTGGCCGTTTGTATTTCCTCTTTGTGACTGATATCTTTTCTCCCTGGGTCACCACCAGTGTCCTCAAGTCCACTCTCGGCTCTTGCCTACAAAAATCCTGTTTCGGGGGCTTCCCTGGTGGCGCAGTGGTTGAGAGTCCGCCTGCCAATGCAGGGGACACGGGTTCGTGCCCCGGTCCGGGAAGAAGCCACATGCCGCGGAGCGGCTGCGCCCGTGAGCCATGGCCGCTGAGCCTGCGCGCCCGGAGCCTGTGCTCCGCAACGGGAGAGGCCACAACAGTGAGAGGCCTGCGTACCGCAAAAAAAAAAAAAAAAAAAAAATCCTCTGTTTTGGGACCCAACCTGCAGGGCCTCTGCCAGTTCCGTGGATCCCTTTGGATGTTTGCCATCCGCTCTAGGGGCTGAGACAAGCCTCCCTGTGGTGGGCGAGATCACTCCTATCCTCGCTACAAACCTCCATAGACTTCAGATCTGCTCGGAGTTGGTATCCCTTACCTCATTTGCAAGATGCCAGTGGGACTCAGGGAACCCCCAGACCCTTCTGCTTCAGCACCAGACGTCTTCCTAAGACTACACTTTCTTCTGGCCCAGACTGAAGGGCAACCTGGTGCATGTTGACTCTAAAAATTGAGATAAAATTCAACGTTTTAAGTGTTTTATAATGTACAATTCAGTGGATTTTAGGATTTTTCCCAACGTCGTGCAAATAGCCCCACTATCTAATTCCAGAACATTTCCATCTCCCCTAAAAGAAACCTCAGACCCACTAGCAGTCAGTCCCACTTTCCCCTCCCCCATCTCCAGGCAATCATTAATCTATTTTTTAAATATACTTATTGTATTATTTATTTGGCTGCGTTGGGTTTTTTGTTGCTGTGCACGGGCTTTCTCTAGTTGTGGTGAGCGGGGGCTACTCTTCATCGCGGTGCGCGGGCTTCTCATGGCGGTGGCTTCTCTTGTTGCAGAGCACGGGCTCTAGGCACGCGGGCTTCAGTAGTTGTGGCATGCGGGCTCAGTAGCTGTGGCGCACGGGCTTAGTTGCTCCGTGGCATGTGAGATCTTCCCAGACCAGGGCTTGAACCCATGTCCCCTGCATTGGCAGGCGGATTCTTAACCACTGCACCACCAGGGAAGTCCCTATTAATCTATTTTTGATCTGTATGGCTTTGCCTATTCTCACCATTTCATATAAATGGAGTCATACACGGTCATCTGACTGGCTTCTTTCACTTTCGCATAATATCTTCAAGGTTTATCCGTGTTGTGGCATGATTCAGCTACTTCATGATTTTTATGGCTGAATAATATTCCGTTGTACGGATATCCCACATTTTGTTTATCCACTTATCAGTTGATGCACGTTTGGGTTGTTTCCACTTTTTGGCTGTTATGAAGGATGCTGCTATCAACATTCATGTACAAGTTTTGTTTGAACATATGTTTTGAATTCTCATATTCCTATGATTGGAATGGCTGGGTCATATGTTGATTCTGTGTTTAGCTTCTTAAGGGACTGACAAACTTTTCCACAGTTTGAACCATTTGAACCATTTGACAATCCCACCAGTGGTACATGTAGTTTCTCTACTTGTTTACCAACACGTGTCAGTTTCCGTTAAAAAAAATTATAGCCACCCTAGCTGGTATGAAGTAGTACCTCACTGTGGTTTTGATTCACATTTCCCTAAGACTAAAGATGCTGAGCCTCTTTTCATGTACTTACTGGACATTTGTATATCTTCTTTGAGAAATGTCTATTCAAACACTTTGGCCATGTTTAAATTGGATCATTTGTCTTTTTTGTTGAGTTATAAGAGTTCTTTATGTATTCTCGATGCTAGTCTCATCAAATATGTGACTTGCAAATATTTTCTCCATTCTATGGGTTGTTTTTCACTTTCTTGGTAGTGTCCTTTGTTACACTAACATGTTTAACTTTGATAAAGTCCAGTTTATCTATTTTTCTTTTGTTGCTTGTGATTTTGGTATCATATTTAAGAAGTCATTGCCTAATCCAAGGTCACACGGATTTACACCTGTTTCTGACAGTTTTATAGTTTTATTTCTTTGATCTATTTTGAGTTACGTTTTGTATATAATTTGAGGTAAGGGTTCAACTTCGTTCTTTTGCCTGTGGATATGCATTGTCCCAGCACCAGTTGTTAAAAAGACTATTCTTTTCACATTGAGTGGTCTTGGCACCCTTGTCAAAATCAACTGGCCAGAGATGTATGGGTTGATTTCTGGACTCTTGAGTTTATGATCTGTATGCCTGTCTTTATGCCAGTACCACACTGTTTCGATTACTGAAGCTTTGTAGTAAGTTTTGCAGTTGGGAAGTGTGAATCCTCCAACTTTGTTCTTTTTCAGGATAACTTTGGCTATTCTGTTTCTCTTTCATTTCCATATGAATTTTAGGATTAGTTCATCTATTTCTGCAAAACAAGGCAGTTAGAATGACAGGGGTTGCATTGGATTTGTAGGTGAATTTGGGGAGTATTGTCATCTTAAAAATACGAAGTCCCGGGACTCCCTGGCGGTCCAGTGGTTGGGACTCCCTGGCGGTCCAGTGGTTAAGACTCCGCACTTCCACTGCAGAGGGCACAGTTTCTATCCCTGGTCGGAGAACTAAGATCCCGCGTGCCATGTGGTATGGCAAAAACAAACAAACAAGCAAACAACCCCCCCAAAACAAACCGAAGTCCTCCAATCTATAAGAACATAGGATATTTTCCCATTTATTTAGATCTTCCTTGATGTCTTTCATCATTGTTTTGTAGTTTTTAGTGTACAAGTCTTGCACTTTCTTCATTAAATTTATCCTTAAGTATTTTATTCTTTTTGATACTATTGTAAATGGAATTGTTTTCTTAGTTTCATTTCTAATTGTTCATTTTTCATGTAACACTTTGACTTTCGAAGGAGGCAACTGTTTTCTCCACAGAGTTGGAACATGATGCTTTGGGGGGGTAGGTGTGTTACAGTTACATCCTGCGGGCCATTGCTTGGGGTTACCTGTGACTTATCTGAAGTCACAGATGGAGAATTTGATTCTGTGATGCAAAGGGAAACTTATCTGACTCATCTTCCCCACACTTCCTTTTCTTCTAATGTCTCCCTCTACTGGGAGGGGAAGAGAGTGGTTTGGTGACAGGGGCCTCCCCATCTCTCACAGCTGCTTTCCCTGACCTTGGGTGCCTCTGATGGAGTTCCTGAAGGTCGAGGGCTGTGGCAGCCTTCCCCCTTACGTGTGAGTTAGTCCACAGTCCTTCCTCCGTTGATGGACATCTTGCCCATAGAGGAATGCTGAGGGTGACAGGCAAGGTCCTGGAGGCTGGTAGGGTCAGAGGAGTCTGGGGAGGGAGTATAGCGATCAACCAGATGGTGAAAATCTGAGATGTGGAGGGCCATTCAAGGTAAATCTGCTGCTTGGACCACGTCCAAGGCCATCTCTCTGCTTGGTCACTTGCTAGCGGGTCAGTTGCTCAAGCTGTGAGTCTGTTTCCACTGTAACATGGGATGCTGATGCTTACCTCACAGGGTGGATGTGATCTGTTCAGTGTGATAACATGGGGGCACACCCTACACAGGGCTTGATGCAGAAGGTCCCAGTAAATGTTCCTTGGAGTATGGTTTGATTATTAAGCTCTTTTCCTTCTTGGGGTTGGGGCAGTGTGAGAGCTTGGGATTCCTGAAGTGGTACAGAGCTCATAGTGGAAGGGAGAAATCCAGCAGGAGGAGGTATATGGGACAAATCTCACCTTTACTAGAGCTCAAAATTAGCAATGGGAGCTTTAGGTTGGGCAATGGGGAGGCTTCTGCGGCTGAGGAGACCCCATCACATTTTCACACTGATGGAACGGGATAGGCTGGCTTGGTACAGCTGCAAGAGGAAGGATATTGCAAACGTGTGTCTTTTGATACTTGAGAGCACAGAGTAAAAGTCTATGCATGGTTATTGGAATTAAAAAATAGTTTATTAAAGTAACCAAATTCAAAATCTAGTTTCCCTTATTCTCTTTAAGTTCAACTTATACATTTTGTTATTCTATTATGAATATAATAAAACTTTTAAATTCTTACTTATTACTTTTCTTTAATTTCGACCTATAGATTTTGTTTGACTATTTATAATAGAGTAAGACTATGATATTCACTTTGTGTGTGTGTGTGTTTGTGTGTGTTTCAGAACACCTTTTCTGGCGTATTATTTTTTTTTAAACATCTTTATTGGAGTATAACTGCTTTACAGTGGTGTGTTAGTTTCTGCTTTATAACAAAGTGAATCAGTTATACATATACATATAACCCCATGTCTCCTCCCTCTTGCGTCTCCCTCCCACCTTCCCTATCCCACCCCTCTAGGTGGTCACAGAGCACCGAGCTGATCTCTCTCTGCTATGCAGCTGCTTCCCACTAGCTATCTATTTTACATTTGGTAGTATATATAAGTCCATGCCACTCTCTCACTTCATCCCAACTTACCCTTGCCCCTCCCCGTGTCCTCAAGTCCATTCTCTACATCTGAGTCTTTATTCCTGTCCTGCCCCTAGGTTCTTCATAACCACTTTTTTTTTTTTTTTTTTTAGATTCCATATATATGTGTTAGCATACGGTATTTGTTTTTCTCTTTCCAACTTTCTTCACTCTGTATAACAGAGTCTAGGTCCATCCACCTCACTACAAATAACTCAATTTCGTTTCTTTTTAGGGCTGAGTAATAGTCCATTGTATATACGTGCCACATCTTCTTTATCCATTCATCTGTTGATGAACACTTAGGTTGCTTCCATGACCTGGCTATTGTAAATAGTGCTGCAATGAACATTGTGGTATATGACTCTTTTTGAATTATGGTTTTCTCAGGGTATATGCCCAGTAGTGGGATTGCTGTTTTGTATGGTAGTTCTATTTTTAGTTTTTTAAGGAACCTCCATACTGTTCTCCATAGTGACTGTATCAATTTACATTCCCACCAACAGTGCAAGAGGGTTCCCTTTTCTCCACACCCTCTGCACCATTTATTGTTTGTAGATTTTTTGGTGACGGCCATTCTGACTGGTGTGAGGTGATACCTTATTGTAGTTTTGTTTTGCATTTCTCTGATGAGTAATGATGTTGAGCATCTTTTCATGTGCTTATTGGCCATTTGTCTGTCTTCTTTGGAGAAATGTCTATTCAAGTTCTTTGCACATGTTTGAGGGTTTTTTTGTTGTAGTTGTTTTATTTTGTTATTGAGTTATCAGAGTTCTCTCTATAATCTGGATATTAATCCCTTATCAGATACAGGGTTTGCAAATATGTTCTCCTATTCTGTGGGTTGCCCTTTTACTCTGTTGATAGTGTCCTTTGATACACAAATTTTGAAAATTTCCATGAAGTCCTATATATATATATATATATTCAGATTATTTTCCATTATAGGTTATTACAAGATACTGAATATAGTTCCCTGTGCTATACAGTAGGTCCTTGTTGTTTATCTATTTTATGTATAGTAGTTTGTATCTGTTAATCCCACACTCCTAATTTACCCCTCCCCTCCTTTTCTCCTTTGGTAACTATAAGTTTGTTTTCTATGTCTATGAGTCTGTTTCTGTTTTGTATATAGATTCATTTGTATTATTTTTTAGATTTCCACATATAAGTGATATCATATAATATTTGTCTTTGTCTGACTTACATCACTAAGTATAATATTCTCTAGGTCCACCCATTTTGCTGCAAATGGCAATATTTCATTATTCTATCGTATATATACACCACATCTTCTTAAGCCAGTTGTCTGTTGATGGGCACTTAGGTTATTTCCATGTCTTGGCTATTGTAAACAGTGCTACTTGCCGAGAGATTTTTGATTACTGATTTAATCTCCTTGCTAGTTACAGGTCTATTCAAATTTTCTATTTCTTTGTGGTTTAGTCTTGGTAAGTTTTGTGTTTCTAGGAACTTATTCATTTCATCTAGACTATCAAGTTTTTTGGTGTACAATTGTTCATAGTACTCCCTTGTAATCCTTTTCATTTCTGTAGAATAGGTAGTAATGTCCCCATTTCATTTCTGACTTTATTTTGTTATTATTTTTGTTGGCCGCCCCTCGCAGCTTGCAGGACCTTAGTTCCCCAAACAGGGATCAAACCCGTGCCCCCTGCGGTGGAAGCACAGAGCCCTGACCATTGGACCACCAGGGAATTCCCTCATTTCTGATTTTAGTAATTTGAGTCTTCTCTCTTTTTTTCTTAGTTCATTTAACTAAAGGTTTGCCAATTTTGTTGATCTTTTCAAAGAACCAACTTCGGGTTTCAATGATTTTCTCTATAGTTTTCCTGTTCTCTATTTTGTTTTTCTTTGCCCTAACTTTTTTACTTCCTTCTGCTAGCTTTGGGTTTAGTTGCTTCTTCTTTTTCTAGTTCCTTAAGTTGTAAAGTTAAGGAACTAGAAAAATTGATTGATTTGAAATCTTGTTTTTTTAATGTATAAACAATTCACTATAAATTTACCCCTTAGTACTACATTCACTGCACCCCCAAAGTTTTGGTATGTTGGGTTTTCATTTGCATTTGCCTCTAAGTATTTTATAATTTCCCTTGTGATTTCTTCTTTGATCCATTGGTTTGCTTAAAAATGTGTTGTTTGGGCTTCCCTGGTGGCGCAGTGGTTGAGAGTCCGCCTGCTGATGCAGGGGACACGGGTTCGTGCCCCGGTCCGGGAAGATCCCACATGCCGCGGAGAGGCTGGGCCTGTGAGCCATGGCCACTGAGCCTGCACGTCCGGAGCCTGTGCTCCGCAACGGGAGAGGGCACAACAGTGAGAGGCCCGCGTACAGCAAAAAAAAAAAAAAAAAAAACCCTCATACATAGAAAATGGACTTGAGGACATGGGGAGGGGGAAGGGGAAGCTGGGACGAAGTGAGAGAGTGGCATGGACTTATATATACTACCAAATGTAAAATAGCTAGCTAGTGGGAAGCAGCCGCATAGCACAGGGAGATCAGCTCGGTGCTTTGTGACCACCTAGAGGGGTGGGATAGGGAAGGTGGGTGGGAGATGCAAGAGGGAGGAGATATGGGGATATATGTATATGTATAGCTGATTCACTTTGTTATAAAGCAGAAGCTAACACACCATTGTAAAGCAATTATACTCCAATAAAGATGTTTAAAAAAAAAAAGAATTGGGAGTTTGGGGTTAGCAAATGCAAACCATTATATAGAGAATGGATAAGCAACAAGGACGTACTGTATAGCACAGGGAACTATATTCAATATCCTATGACAAACTGTAATGGCAAAGAATATGAAAAAGAAGGTATGTATATGTATAACTGAATCACTTTGCTGTACAGCAGAAATTAACACAACATTGTAAATCAACTATACTTCAATTTAAAAAAACCCCTACTATTTCCTTACCCATCTTTTTTCTGCTTTTTCTATCATTATCGTGAGTGGGGTATTGACATCTCCAGCTATTATTGTAGAACTGTTTATTTCAATTCTGTCAGGTTTTGTTTTATAAATTTTAAAGGTCTGTCATTGGGTGAGTGTATGTTTATAATTATTATATCTTCTTGCTATATTGAACCTTTTATTTTATTTAATGAATGAATTGTATATTTTATTTATTTTTTAATTAATTAATTAATTAATTTTTGGCTACATTGGGTCTTCATTGGTGTGCGTGGGCTTTCTCTAGTTGAGGCGAGCAGGGGCTACTCTTCCTTACAGTGCACCGGCTTCTCATTGTGGTGACTTCTCTTGTTGCAGAGCACGGGCTCTAGGGCTTCAGTAGTTGTGACACATGAATTCAGTAGTTGTGGCTCACGGGCTCTAGAGTGCAGGCTCAGTAGTTGTGATGCAAGTTGCTGCATACCATGTGGGATCTTCCTGGACCAGGGCTCGAACCCATGTACCCTGCATTGGCAGGCGGATTCTTAACTGCTGAGCCACCAGGGAAGCCCTGAACCTTTCATTAATATATAATGACCTTTGTCTCTTGTAACATTTTCTGATTTAAAGTCTATTTTTTTCTGATATTAGTGCAGCCACTCCTGCTTCCTTTTGGTTACTCTTTGCATGGAATATCTTTTTCCATCCTTTCACTTTCAGCCTGTTTATGTCTTTGGATCTCAAGTAAGTCTCTTGCAGATAGCAAAAGTTGGGTCATGTGTTTTTTTGTTTGGGGGGGTTTTTTTTGGTCATGTGCTTTTATCCATTCTGCCAGTCTTTGTCTTTTGACTGGAGAGCTTAACCATTTACATTTAAAGTAATTACTGGTAAGGAGAGACTTCTGCCATTGTGCTACTTGTCTTCTATATGCCTTATAGCTTTCCCCCTCCCCATTTCCGCATTCCTGTCTTTTTTTGTGTTTAGTTGATTTTTTGGTAGTGAAATTTTTATATTCCTTTCTCATTTTGTTTTGTGTATATTCTATAGCTATTTTCTTTGTGGTTACCGCGGGGATTACATTTAACATTCTAAAGTCATAACGCTACAGTTTGAATTTATACCAGCTTCATTTAAATAACACACAAAAACTGTGCTCCTTTACAGCTCCATTTCCATATCCTTTTAGTTGTTGATGTCACAGAATTACATTTTATATTGTGTACCCCAAAACATAAACTAATAATTCTTTTGAACGCATTAGTCTCTTAAATTATGTAGAAAACAAGACTGGGAGTCACATATCAAAGTTTCAGTAACACTAACTTTTACAGTAATAATTTTTTTCTTTAAATGTATTAGTCTCTTAAATCTTATAGGAAACAAAAAGTGCAGTTACAAACCACTCTTACAATAATACCAGCTTTTATAATTGCCCATATATTTACCGTTATTGAGATCTTTATTTCTTCATATGGCTTTAAGTTACTGTCTAGTGTCCTTTCATTTCACCCTGCAGGACCTCCCTGAGCATTTCTTGCAGGGCAGGTCTAATGGTCATGATCTCCCATCGCTTTTGTTTGTATCAGAATGTCTTAATTTTACCCTCACTTTTGAAGGACAGTTTTGCTAGCTGTAGTGTTCTTGGTTAATATCTTTTCTTTTAGCACTTTGAATGTACTGGCCCACTGGCTTCTGGCCTCCGAAGCTTCTGATGATCTTATTGAGCATCCCCTGTGTGTGAGGATCTGCTTTTCTCCTGCTGCTTTCTTTCTTTTTCTTTTTTCTTTTCTCTTTTGGCCACACCCCGCAGCTTGCTGGATCTTAGTTCCCTGACCAGGGATTGAACCCACGCCCTTGGCAGGGAAAGTGCTGAGCCCTAACCACTGGACCACCAGGGAATTCCCTGCTTTTCTCCTGCTGCTCTCAAGACTCTCTCTTTGTCTTTGCCTTTTGAAAATTTGATTATAATGTGTCTCAGGGTGGGTCTCTTTGAGTGCATCTTACTTGGAATTCACTGAGCTTTCAGCCATTATTTCTTCAGTTATTCTCTCTGCCTCTTTCTCCCTCTCTTGGCCTTCAGTTAACATTAGATTAACTGAAGTTGAAAAATCTAAATTCCATTATCTACTCCATTTACAACTATAGTCCACCAAATTCCTTTAAATAGTTTAAATTGAGTATCTAAATTTCACATATATGATTTCTTTTTAAGTATTTAATGTATGACTGGATGGGCTTATGACCCTAACAAGAAAATATTTCCTAAATACTTAAATACTTTTTGTAAGTCTAATGAATGTTTAGCTATAGAGAATCATAAGTTCCCTCAAACTTTATAATTGTGTCAACACTTTTTACTCCCTTCAACTTAGAATCACTCATTGAAAAAAATTATACAGGACTTCCCTGGTGGCACAGTGGTTAAGAACCTGCCTGCCAATGCAGGGGACATGGGTCCGGGAAGATCCCACATGCCACGGAGTAACTAAGCCCGTGCGCCACAACTACTGAGCCTGCGTTCTAGAGCCCACGAGCCACAACTACTGAGCCCACGTGCCATAGCTGTTGAAGCCCGCGCACCTAGAGCCCGTGCTCTACAAGAGAAGCCACCGCGATGAGAAGCCCGCGCACTGTAACGAAGAGTAGCCCCTGCTTGCCACAACTAGAGAAAGCCTGCGCACAGCAACAAAGACCCAATGCAACCAAAAGTAAATAATAAGTAAATAAAAATTAAAAAAAAATTTTAATTAAAAAAAAGAAAATCAATTGTACATTTTAATAGAATAATGAGGCTAATTTTATAGCTCTCCCATGCTAAACTCTTTTAAGTATTACAAAAACTTTAAGCAGTAAATATACACAGATTGTCCTAATGATGAAAATGTATACGAAGCTTAGCATGAGTTTGATTTGCTTCATCACTTTTGGTTGATATCAGTTAACGTTTGACCGGAGAAGCAAAACTGCTGTGAGTGACATGGAATAAGGAACTGGTGAAGGGGGTCTGTGGATGTCTGTTTCCTCTGTTTCTGTCTGTGGTAGGCCTGAGATCACCACAGGTCATCTGGGAAGACGTTCTGGCTGTGAGTGGGGGAGAGCTTGGAAGGACCAAGTGGAACCTGCGTCTGTCCCTCACCACCTCCAGGTTGGATGATTTGGGTTGTCTGCGGAAGGACCTGGTACCCTCTGCCATGGAGAGGCACACATGCCTGGCCGAGGAGTCGGTGCAGCTGAAGGAGGAGACCTGACGGGAGCTGGAGGCCCTGCAGGATTGGCTGCTACCTGGGCTGAAAAAAGTGAACCAGCAGAACAGCTGGGATGGGTAGGGGCTGGGGCGGCCTAGCGCCCACGCTGACCTTCAGAGCAGCGGCTGCTGCTTCACGTCTGCCTTTCCACCTTTCGAACCTCATACACATTTCTCTCCTGGCCAGCCTTAACCTGGAACCACACAGGGAGGGAATTCCAAGAAATGTGGTTTCATCTTAGCTAAGCTGACACAGTGCAATGCCACCACGTCAATTCCAAACCTTCCTGGAGTTAAAAGGACACCTGTCCACTAAGGGAGTAGTTTTACTATCTCAAGCGGACAATGTATGACCATGATGTGTGATTGCCATCTCAAGAAGGCTTAAGTTCTCTATTTGCCAGAGATTTGAGGCTGGGTTGCTAGACCTGGGGCCAACGTACATCTAGGTGAGTCTTCTCTATTGGGTACACTAAGTTCCTGGAAATGTTTTAACCTCCATTTATAAATTTAATATTTTTGATTTTTTAAAGATATAGATATTGCATTAAAAAAATAAAATACAATAAATAAAATAAAATCACATAGAGGCATAGAGGCTGATGGAAAATCTAGAATTATTCCTTCATCTCTTCAATCTCATTCCGATTTTCCTTCAAAGCCTTAGTTATGATTTAACCTCCAGATACGCTTATAGATTGCATAAATATAATCCAATCTCTGAATACCTATTAACATACTATAAAAAATTGATATAATCTGTTATAGGATATGAAAATAAAATAAGTATATTCTTCAAAGAATTATTTGTCATTCTATAATTAGCAAATTTCTGTATTTCTTTAGTGTTATTGTGCTCTACTTAAATTATTTTTAAAAAAGAAGTTCAAAAAAATATTTTGGATTTTGTCTAAGTCCACACCCTTCTGATGGGTTTAGATTTTCATCCCGCCTTCTGGGGCTAAAATCGCACCCTCACTAGAGTACACGGCAGCCTGGGATCCCGACACAAGCTGGATTTTTGGTAACGCTTCCCTTAGGGCTCAGTGAATACTGGATGTTTTCCTTATCCTGTCTGAACAGGTCACAGTTATCTAGAGGTGTTTTAGTGATGTCCATGGGCATCTGCACACCTCTGCAGGGCTCTGTTCACAACCCTGAAATCACGCTAAAGACTGAGCCTTGGGTGAGGGCCCTGCAGGCCCAGGAGTAACCTGGGGAGTGGAAAGCAGAAGTGTGTGCTATGATCACCTCGGATCAGGACTTCGCAATTCAAATTACATGTTCCAGGCCGACCCCAGGGAGGTACGTGGGGTCCAGGGTCACCTCTAGGGAAAGGGCTGAGGCTAGCAAGAACATACGCAAAGTTTACATCAAAAGGAGCAATGAGGCTTCCTGGGGGACACTGGGTGTGGGTAGAAGGGCTTTGTAGGCCGGTTGTATAACCAGGAGCTTCAAGCTTCGGCTCAGGGCAGGAGAAGCTTCTCTGAGCAGAGGCAAGAGGCTCGTTGTCCCATCTGTCTGGGCATTGGGTGCCCCCTTGTGGCGGAATAATGATTCTGTCTTCAGAGGGTCCCATGATTCTCAGGAACCTCTGGCCCCAAGGCCATTGCTGTTAAAACATAACGGCAGGGATGCCAGACATCTGCCATCCCCCCAAAACGTCCCTGTGTCTGCAGAGCAGGCGGGTTTCAGCAAGTCCCAGGGATTTGGGGAAGCCCCTGAGGGAGGGCCCCTGGAATGGCCAGATGGACTCAGTTCCAAGGACTCCAGTCTATGGCTGTTGAGGAAGCTGTCTTTGGTATGACCCCAAAGAGTATTATCTGATCTTAAAAGCCCTTGTACTCCCCAGCCTATTTTATCCCAGACTCTAGACCAGTGGTTCTGTCTCAGCTTTTCTGGGTCAAGGGGCTCCTTTGAGAGTCTGAAGAAAGATATCGATCTCTCTTTGGAAAATGCACACGCACACAATATTGTGAATAGAGTTTCAGGGAATTAGTGGACTCTTTCGGGATCCAGGAGATAGTCTGTAAAAGCCCCTGCTCTAGACCTCTGCTTCTGTTAGCTTCTCAGAAGCTTGATGCGCTCGAATAGATTTGCTGCCTTTCTGGGGAAACTGACAATGTCCGCTTAAGGAAAATATCTCTGATCAGGGAGGAAGAACTCAGGGTAAAATTGCCTCTCATGAGAGAAGTAACTTTAGCTTCAAAGAGGCTAAAGAGATGCCTAGTGGAGAGAAACAGTTGTTCCTTTTGTGAAAATATCTGAGAAAGGTACATACAGAAATAGTTAATGTACATAATGAGATGGAAGACAATCTACTCTCTGGAAGGGTTTCCTACAGCAGTTCCTCTTAAACTCTGCTTCAGATGGTCTGAAATGTCTCTGAAAGGTCTCAGAGGCAAGACAAAATATTTAAGAGATTCAAAAAACTCACAGTAGCCTGCTTCTAGAATAGGACTTAAACAAATTGATCCATGTTCCTTTAAGGTGCGCCTTTAAAGGGATTTTATTTTGGTTGGATTCTATTCATCTGCTCACCAGCCATTTACTTAATGAATATTGGAAAAGAGAATTCTAGAGTTGGTAAGAACTTCAGGCATCTCTTATTCTGATTCCTTTATTCTCAAAAAAGCATCATGAGGACCAGAGAGGGAAAATGTCACTCATTTATTCATTCATTCAAGTTTACAGATCACTTCCTATGTGTTAGGAACTGGAATTTGTATGAAGAATAAAAGAGGAAAAAGCATTGAGAATAACCTAATGGGGGTAGGGAGGTCTGTAGACAAACAACCATAATTCAATAAAGATAATCGCTTTAATGGAAGCTATTCCAAAAGCAGAAGAAGCTTGGCCAAACCCCCTCCTACATCTGCTAGAGGAAGGTCACAGCGGAGGTAGGGGTTGAGCTGAGACCTGGTGGTTGAGTAGGGGGTTGTCAGGTGGGCTAATTGTGTTTGTTCCAGGCTTTGGAAATGGTGTGCATGTTGGTCCATGCAATATGGTGCCAGACCAAGGGATGAGAGGGGCCTGAAACCCAGCCTGCACTCCGCTGGTAAGAGGAGGTCCCTTTTCCTAATTTTCACAAAGGCACGGTATAGACTACCGGTCCTGAGATGTGGGCAGAAGCACAGAAATGTACAAGAGCAAGGTATGCTCTGAGAACTATTAGTTCTCAGAACCATAGCTCAGAATTGCTAGTATAAAAGCAGACGGAGAGGTGATGAGTCTAGCCAGGTAAGTCTGGACAGGGGTCTGGGCAGGTGAGTGAGGCCACTCTTCCAATCAAGTTATGGAATAGTTCCATTATGCAATGATGTTCCCTGGTGCCCGTTTCTAATCTACCTCCCTCAACCCCCTCATCTAAAATTAGATGATACAACCATCATTCTAGTTTTAATCACCATAGATTAGTTTTGCCTGTTTCTTCTCAGGCTCTATCCACCACCCCACACTGACCACGCACCTCATGAAAACCTGTTTTTAAAAGTCAGTTAAATGTGGATCTCACCCGTGTTTTCCCTTCTTTTAAGCATTAAATCTCTTCCACTTTTTGCCCTTTGGGGCACTCTCCAATGTATTCAAGCAACTATTTTTAATATTTAAAAATATCTATCTATAGATAAAATAAATATCTATCTATCATCTATCTATTATCCATCTACCTATAGATAAATATAAATATCTATCATCTATCATCTATCATCTATCATCTATCATCTATCTATCTAACCAAAACAAGCTATTCTGCCATTATCAGAACATGGTTTGATCTTTTAACAATGTTGTCAAACTTCAGCTAATCTGTATACAAGAATATTGAAGAACTAGTTGGCTGTTTTCTGGACTAGAAAATTCAGACAATCCTGGCAGAGTCTCAATCTTAAAGGGAAACCAGCTCGTGCATCCATCCTTCTAACACACTTAGATTCACTAAGCACTTATTGGCATCAGGCAATTTTGCTGGAAGCAGGAATGTCTGAGGCACAATTCCCACCTTCAAGAACCTGACAGTCTAGTGAAAAACCAACAAACCAACACTGGTATGGTGTCTAGCAGTTTACGAAGCACATGCTCTGTCACATTTAATTTTCATTGTTCACGTCTGTTGTTTCCCCCACTTTACAGATGTGGAAACTCTGACCATAACCCCCGATTTCTTGCTCAGCTGCTCCCTCTGTGCCTGTTCTTTACTCAGGGTTGCCAGTCTACGGCCTCATCTGCCTGGTTTCCAGCCATCCACTCCCTCCATTTTCACTTCCCTTTCTGTCCATCTTAGATCCTACACTGTTTCTGTCTCTCTCTTGTCAACACTATAAAACCCTTACCTCTTTGTTTTTTTTTTGGCCACATGGCATGTGGGATCTTAGTTCCCCGACCAGGGACTGAACTCGTGCCCCCTGCATTGGAATCGTGGAGTCTTAACCACTGGACTGCCAGGGAAGTCTCTCCCTTGCCTCTCTGACCTTTAATCAAACCTTTGTAGAAATACCCCAATCCTGGATGAATGGAACTATTTCCATCTCCATGTGTGCAACTGGGTTTCTGAGCACCACGGGGCAGTTCACAAGTCAGCATAGATCAGTACTTCAGTTTATCACCAGCTGAGTCCCCAACTCTGCCTGGTGACCCTGCTACGTCCTTCTGGTCAACCTGCTCTTTCCCTCCCTGCAATGACCATTCATGCTTCCTCTATTCAAACTTCCTAGCACTATCTCATTTTTTCACTCTCAACAGATAACTTGGCATCCATCTTTGCCAAAAATCCAAACACTACCAAATTAACAAATACACGTGCATTTGCACACATCCTCACCCTCCTCTCCCCTTACAACAGACAAAGGTCCCTCCTCTGGTCTAAGGCCAGCTCCTCCACATGCACTCTGAACTCCATTTCTTGCGGTCTGCTTAGGAATCTTCTGCTATTGATTATTCCCTCCCTTCGGAGCCTCCAACCATTTCTTCTCTACTGGCTCCTCCCCCCAAACTTTAAAATATGCTCAAGCTTCTCCTCATCTTAAAAAAAAAAAATTTGGGGCTTCCCTGTTGGCGCAGTGGTTGAGAGTCCGCCTGCCGTTGCAGGGGACACGGGTTCGTGCCCCGGTCCGGGAGGATCCCACATGCCGCGGAGAGGCTAGGCCTGTGAGCCATGGCCGCTGAGCCTGCGCGTCCGGAGCCTGTGCTCCGCAACGGGAGAGGCCACAACAGTTAGAGGCCCGCGTACCGCAAAAACAAAAACAAAAAAAAACAAAACAAAATCCCAGCAAATTATTTTGTGTATATTGACAAACTGACTTTAAAGTTTATATGAGAGGCAAAACGACCCAGAATAGCCAATGCAATATCAAAGAACAAAGTCACAGTACTGAAACTTCAAGACTTACTATAAAGCTATAGTAATCAAGATACTATGGGATGAGCAAAAGAATTAACAAATAGATCAATGGAACAGAATAGAGAGGCCAGAAATAGACCCACACAAATACAGTCAACTGATCTTTGGCAAAGGAGCAAAGGCAATTCAATGGAGAAAGGAGAGTCTTTGCAACAAATGGCACTGGAACAACTGGATATCCACGTGCAAAAAAATAAGTTTAGAACAGACCTTACACTTTTCACAAAAATTAACTCAAAATGGATCATAGACCTAAGTGTAAAATTCAAAACTACAAAACTGCTAGAAGGTAATATAGGAGAAAATCTAGGTGATCTTGGGTTTGGCAATGACTTTTTTTACTTTTGGCCACTCCGAGAAGCTTGTGGGATCTTAGTTCCATGACCAGGAATTGAACCCAGGCTCCTGACAGTGAGAAGCCCAAGTCCTAACCACTGGATGGCCAGGGAATTCCCTTGGCAATGACTTTTTAAATGCAACAGCAAAAGTACTATCCATGAAAAAAGTTTTGATAGATGAGACTCCATTCAAACGAAAAGCTGCTCTGTGAAAGACAGTGGTAAGAGAATGAAAAAACAAGCCACACACTGTGAGAAAATATTGGCAAAACACAAATCTAGTAAAGGACTTGTATTAAAAATATACAAAGAATTCTTAAAACTCAACAATAAGTAAACAAACAAGCCAATTAAAAAATGAGCCAAAAAGGGAATTCCCTGGCCATCCAGTGGTTAGGACTCCGTGCTCTCACTGCCGAGGGCCTGGGTTCAATCCCTGGTTGGGGAACTAAAATTCCACAAGCCATGTGGTGTGGCCAAAAAAAAAAAAAAAAAAGAATAGGCAGAAAGATCTTAGCAGACACCGCACCAAAGAAGATATAGAGATGGCAAATAAGCATATGAAATGATGCTCCACATCATACGTCATGAGGGAAATGCAGATGAAAACAACAAGCTACTATCGTACTACATACCTATTAGAATGGCTAAAATCCAAAACATCGACAGTACCAGTCACTGGGGAATATGTGGAGCAGCAGGAACTCTCATTCATTGCTTATGGGAGGGCAAAATGGTACAGCTACTTCGGAAGACAGTTCGGCAATTTCTTACAAAGCTAAACATAGCTTCACCGTATGATCCAGCAACTGCAATCCTTGGCATTTCCTCAAAGGAGGTGAAAACCTATGTCCACACAAAAACCTGCACATGTATGTTTTAGCAGCTTTATTCATAATTGCCAAAACTTGGAAGTAACCAAGATATCTTCTATAAGTGAATGGATAGATAAACTGTGGTACATCCACACAATGAAAAATTATTCTGCAATAGAAATGAGCTATTGAGCCACAAAAAAACGTGGAGGAAACTTAAAGCCACGTTGCTAACTGAAAGAAGCCAGTTTGATAAGGCTACATACTGTATGATTCCAACTATATGATATTCTGTAAAAAGCAAAACTATAGTGACAGTAAAAAGATCAGGGGTTGCCAGGGGCTTGGAGAGAGGGAGGGATGAATAGGTGAATCACAGGGGATGTTAAGGGCAGGGAAGGTACTCTGTGTGATAGTGTAATGATGGATACGTGACATTATACATTTGTCAAACCCCATAGAACTGTACAACACAAAGAGTGAACTGTAATGTAAACTATGGACTTTAGTTAGTAATAATGTATCAATATTGCTTCATTAATTGTAACAAATGTACCACTAATGCAAGATGTTAAGAGTAGGGGAAACTTTGTGTGTGGAGGGGGAGAAAGCATAACTGGAAACTCTCTGCACTTTCCATGCAATCTTTCTGTAAACCTAAACTTTAAGAAATAAAGTCTACTAATTCTAACAAAACAAAACAAAAACCACCTTTCTTTAATTCTATGCCCCCTTCCAGCTATTGTCATTTCTCTTCTCCCATCATAGCCAAACTTCTTGAAAGGATTTGTCTAAGTTAATACAGAAAATAATAATTCACATTTGTTAAATTCTTACCATGTGCTAAACACTTTACGTAGACTGTTGTCTTTACTCCTCACAACAATCCTGTGGCATTGGTACTATTTCTATAGATTTAGATCTTGAAGTGCAAGAAGTTTGAGTTACTTGGCCAACTTCACATCGTTAGTAAGTGGTGGAACCAGTATTTGAGGACAGGCTGCTGGACCTTAGAGGTCGTGCTCTTCAATCACTCTGCTCAGGGGCTCCATTTCTCTCCAGGGTCTCGGCATAGCACGGCCCTATGGACACCATTAAACCGTAGTCTGTGTACATGGTGCCTCCTGGGGTATAATCTGAACGGTGCTTCTGCAGCTGTGCAACGTGGTGGCCCTGTTTACCTCCCACCCAGCCTTCATCTCACTCCATCCCCATATCTTCATTGGACCTACTCTTGCCGAGGTCAGTGACTACATAAATCCAATGGACACTTTCCAATCTTCGTCTTATTTGACCTCCCAGGAGCATCTGACATAGTTGACCACTCCTTTCTGTTTAAAACACTTTTTTTTTCCCCCAGACAGCATATTTCCTTGGTTTCTTCCTTCTTTCACTATTCCTCTTCTACCTGACCATTAAATGTGGGAGCTCCACAGGGTCTTGCCCTAAGTCCCCTTTTCTTGTCACCTTCCTACATGCTGTAGGTGATCTTCTCTTATGCTTCAGTTATCATCTGTATATCCAGGACTCCCACGTGTACATCTCCAATCTATTCAGCACCAACATTTGATTGTCTCACAGGCACCTTATACTAAAATGGTCAAAACTGAATCCTTTGCCATGCTTCACCCAAACCTGTTCCCTTTCATCGTACTGTGTGAAATACACATCCTAGCAGGAAATTGCATAAGCATGTATGTATAGTTTATGAATAACTATAATGTGAGATGACTATGTAATTACCACCTAAATCCAGAGATGGAGCATTACCGGAAGCTCAGAAGTCATCCATCCTCTTCGATCATAATCAACTTCTTCCTTTCTAGAACAATGACTACAGTCTTTGGTGGTGATCATTTCTTGCTTCTTGTTATACTAACTTCACCACTTATGTATGTATGCCTAAACAAGGTAGTTTCGTTTTGTAAACTCTATGAATGGAATCACACTGTATGTTTTCTCTTTTGTCTTGCTTTTTTCTCAACGAAATGTTCATGAGATTTATGCATACTGCCATGTTTCACCATAGTTCATGCATTTTCAGCACTATATAGCACTCCATTGTGTGTCTACACCATTATTTATGATGGTGAACATTGGGTTCACTTCCTGCTTCTATTGACCCCGGTGTATGTGTATACTGGTAACCGTATGCGTGGGTCTCTCTGGGTATATACCCAGGAGTGGACTTGCTGGGTCAGAAGATGTTGTCAGCTTTACTAGACAATGCTAAACTGATTTCCAAAGGGACTGAAGCAATCAACATTTCCTGGACTTTATGTGGGAGTCGCAGTTGCTCCACACACTTGGCAACATTTAGCACCATGTATTGTCAGAGTTTTGAATTTTTGCCAATCTGGTGCATGTGGTTTTATTTGTACCTCTCTGATGTCTAACAAGGCTGAGCACATTTTTAAATGTTTATTTGCCATTTAGATTTCTTTTTCGGTGAGGCAAGGATTTAAGCTTTTGCCATTTATATGTCTGCATTCTCACTGTCTCTTAGATTGTTTTTCTGGGTAATTCCCTATTATCTTGTCATTTCTCTGGTACTTTTTCCTTGATTAAAAAAATATGTCCATTATTTTTAGTTTCTTTCAGCCAGAGGTTTGTACTGGAAGACTTAGTCTGTTATTACTAAAAACTGGACTTCTGTTTTCTTTTAAAAAGTACTTTTAGGGCTTCCCTGGTGGCGCAGTGGTTGAGAGTCCGCCTGCCGATGCAGGGGACGCGGGTTCGTGCCCCGGTATGGGAAGATCCCACATGCCACGGAGCGGCTGGGCCCATGGGCCATGGCCGCTGGGCCTGCGTGTCCGGAGCCTGTGCTCCGCAACGGGAGAGACCACAACAGTGAGAAGTCCGCGTACCGGAAAAAAAAAAAAAGTACTTTTAAAGAAATGTTTATGGCATATAAAAAAGTGTAGATAATAATATAACTAATCACACATGTAGCCATGACTCAGCTAAAAAATGAAACATTGCTTGTAAAATTGCGGCCCATTTGTATATCCCTTTCCCCTCTCTTTCTCCCCAAGATGATATCCTGAATTTGGTTTCATCATTTCCATGCATATTTTAATAATTTTCTACAAATATCTTATAATATATATATATTTTGCATGTTTCTTAACTTCATATAAATGGTATTAAACTATGTGTCTCTTTTTACCAACTGGCCTTTTTTTTTTTTGTCTCTGCTGCTTATCAACATGGTAAATTTCAAACACAGATGTATATATGTTATATATACGTATCTGTATATATATATACACAACATAATAGTAAAAATGAAAGAACTAAAGTTACATGTATCAACATTTTTTTACTATTTACTATATTACTACATTTTACTACTATATTTTGGCTGCCTTGGGTCATCGTTGCTGTGTGCAGGCTTTCTCTAGTTGTGGCAAGTGGTGGCTTCTCTTGTTGCAGAGCATGGGCTCTAGGCACACGGGCTTCAGTAGTTGTGGCACGCGGGCTCAGTAGTTGTGGCTCATGGGCTCTAGAGCACAGGCTCAGTAGTTGTGGCTCACGGGCTTAGTTGTTCCGCAACATGTGGGATCTTCCTGAACCAGGGCTCAAACCCATGTCCCCTGCATTGGCAGGCGGATTCTTAACCACTGCTCCACCAGAGAAGTCCTGTCTTTTTCTTACTGATTTTTTTAAAGCATTCTGGATACTAATTCTTTGTCAATTATATGAGTTGTAAATATCTTCTGCTAGTCTGTCCTTTATAGTGTCTTTCAAAGGACAGAAGTTTTACATTTCAATATAATCAAATGTATTAACCCTTCACAGTGTTCTAGTTCAGTAAATGACATCATCACCCATTCAGTGCTCAGGCCACAAATCTGGGAGTCACCCCTTGCTCCCTGCTTCTCCCTTACTTTTCACATCCAATCAGTTAGCAAGTTCTATTTACTCTACTCCCCAAGTATCTCTAGAGTCCATCTTCTTCTTATCCCCACTGCTACAAGCCTTGTCCAGGTGACCATCACCTCCTTCACGTATGACAGCAATGGGCTCCTCCTGACATCACCACACCCTTCCTCTCTTGCTACCAACAAATCCATTCTCCCCACTGTAGTCAGAGTAGTATTTGAAGTTGCAATCTGGTGGTGATCATTTTGAAATATATAGAAATATCGGATCACTATGTTGTACACCAGGAACTAACATAGTGTTGTGGGTCAACTGTACTTCAGAAACAAACCAACTCATAGAAAAAGAGATCAGATTTGTGGTTACCAGAGGAGGGGGAATTGGATGAAGGTAGCCAAAAGGTACAAACTTCCAGTTATAAGGTAAACACGAAGGATGTAATGTACAACATGATAGATGTAATTAACACTGCTTATGTTATATATGAAAATTGTTAAGAAAGTAAATCCTAAGAGCTCTCATGACAAGGAAAAAAATTTTTTTTCTATTTCTTTTACTTTGTATCTGAGATGATGGATGTTCACTAAGCTTATTGTGGTCATAATTTCACGATGCATGTAAGTCACGTCACTATGCTGTACACCTTAAACTTGTACAGTGCTGGATGTCAATTATATCTCAATAAAACTGGAAGGGAAATAAATAAAGTTACATAGCTGATCATTTTATTCTTCTGCTTAACACCCTTTAGTGGACTTCCGATCCACACTGAAATGCTGGCAGGAGTATTGCTCCCATCTGCGCAAGAAAATAGCTAGAAAAACTGCACACGACTTTTCTTGATCTCATTAGAGAACTGAGGTCATAGGACAAACAATTAACCCGGAATCTAGAGGGTGACAGGCACCTGCATGGAGAAATAGGAACTGTGATTTGCTTACTTGAGAAAGAGGATTAAACTAGACTTTTTAACAATTTAATTAATTAATTAGGCTGTGTTGGGTCTTCGTTGCTGTGCGCAGGCTTTCTCTAGTTGTGGTGAGCGGCGGTTACTCTTCGTTGCAGTGTGCGGGCTTCTCATTGCGGTGGCTTCAGTAGTGTGGCACGCGGGCTCAGTAGTTGTGGCTCATGGGCTTAGTTGCTTCGCGGCATGTGGGATCTTCCCGGACCAGGGCTCGAACCCGTGTCCCCTGCATTGGCAGGCGGATTCTTAACCACTGCGCCACCAGGGAAGTCCCTAGAATTTTTTTAAACAAATTAGTAAAGGCCTAGGATTGACTATTGAGAGAGTGTGAACCCCCTGGGAGCTATAGACACAGAGGGGTTTACATTCCCTTTCAGGCATTTCCTTCAGGAGCCCCACCAGTCACCCACAGGAAGACAGTGGAAATGGGGGAGGGTTCTGAGAACCGCCCTCCTCCCCGCTGCTGGCTATCACTGTTAAAATTCCACTCCTCTCAGACTTCATCTGCACGTGAAAGGTCATCAAAACCTGTAGGCTGAGAGCACTGATGGAAATCCACTGAAATCGGGGAAGGGGATCAGGGAACAAAAGAAGCTCTTCCTTTCAGGGAGAACAGGAACACATGCTGGTCGCAGCAGTGCATCTGGGGAAGAAGGGGGAACACTCGTGAGGGTCACTGCCCCCAAGACCCAGGTTCATAGTGCCTAAGACTGCCTGCCTAAGACTCTGGTGATAACACCAGAGAGCACGAATCCTCCTCTACTTCCCACCACCGCATGAACAAGCGTCCAGTCAAATTCACAGAAATACACCTGGGAGAGCTTGCAAGAGACAGACTCTCTGGGAAACAGCACAAAAGGAAGATGCAAAGCCAAGTGGGGAGACACAAACAAGGTACCATGAAAGGAACTTGAAGACCCCAGTGCACTGCAAGTAACCGTAGCAAAGGAAACTTCAAGCCCAGTCCAACTCCTGACTAGGTGAATGGAAATGAAACCTCACAACTTGGATTGGGACTTGAGCCCGTGGGCTGGGACTCAAACCCAGCCAAAACCCAGACTGGGACTTGAACCCACTGTCTTTTAGCTAAAATCACACAGCTGGTCTCAGGACTTAGTGAAACTCAGGCGGGAGAGGCCCTGCAATATGGGGGTGGTTAGTTTTTACAGGCTGGGTAATTTCCTAGGCTGATGACTGGGAGGATTATTTCAATTATCTGGGGGAAGGGGTGGGGATTTCCAGGAACTGGGCCATCACCCACTTCTTGGCCTTTCATGGTTGGCCTCGGGGCCTGTGGGTGTGTCATTTAGCACGTGCTAATGTATGACAGGGAGCATATAGTGAGGATCAAGGTCCCTGGAAGTTGAATCTTCCACCATCTTGGACCTAGTTGGTTCTAACCAGTTTATGTCATATTCTCAATGACTATGTCATTCTTTTAGGGTTGTCCTGCCCCCTTCCCTCCTGTTTCAGAAACCCTGACACTTAAAGGACTGGCAGAAGGAAAAGAAATGCTCATCTTCAAGCATAAAAAATATGTACATCAGTATCTATGGTGTTATGCAGCATGTCCAGATTTCAACAAAAAGTCACAAGGCACACAGGAAGGACAGATAAGACACGATCTGAAGAGACAAAGAATCATCAGAACAAGACTCAGATATGATATCAGGTGTGGAATTTAAAATAACTGTGATTAATATGTTAAAGGCTTTAATGGAAAAGGTAGACAACGTGCCAAGAGCAGATGGATGATTTCAGCAGAGGAAACCATAAGAATCAAATGGAGGGACTTAAAATAAAAACACAGTGACAGAAATGAAGAAAGCCTTTGACAGGCTCATCAGTAGACTCCGTACAGCCAAGAAGAGGACTAGAGAACTTGAATATAAGTCTATAGACATTACCCAGAGGAATACCAGGTACCGCTTTATGGTCATAAATTTGATAACTTAGATGAAATGGACTGATTCTTTGAAAGACAAAGACCAAAACTCACTCAAGGGGAAACAGATAACCTGAAAGAAATCGAGTTGATAGTTAAAAACCTTCCAGTAAATAGAACTCCAGGCTGAGATTATTTCACTGATAAATTATACCAACACTTAAGAAAGAAATAATACCAGTTCTACACAGTCTCTTCCAGAGAACAGAAGAGGGAATACTTCCTCACCAATTTCACAAAATTAGCTTTACTATACTATCAAAAGCAGACAAAGAAATTACAAGAAAAAAAGTTACAGACACCAGTATTCCTCCTAAACACTGGTGCAGAATTCTTCAACAAAATATCAACCATCAAATCAAGTAATATGTAAAAAGGATCATATATTGGGTTAAACGTTCATAAATCAATGTCATACTTCACATCAATGGACCAAATAGGAAAAACCATATAATCATCTCAGTAGATGCTGAAAAAGTATTTGGCAAAATTTAAAATTCATTCGTGATAAAATCTTCCAGCAAACTAGGACCAGAGGGGAACTTCCTTAACCTAATAGAGAATATCTATGAGCAACCCACAGGTAACATCAAACCTAATGGTGACAGAATGAATAAAGTTCAGGAGCAGGACAGGATATCCTCTCTCACTCCAGTGACATAATAAGACATATGTGTTCGGTCTCTGCCCCCAGATCCTGACACAGAGCTCCTAAAACCCTTTGTAATTTCCTGAGTGCTAGGGCTGCTAGGAGCATCTTTTGTTCTATATTTGGTCTTTGGTTCCTGGCAGGACTCCTAAAACCCTTGGGATTCCCTAGGTAATAGGAGTGTCATTTGTTCTAACGAGGTGACTCTGGGTGGGCTCCTGGGTGACTTCAGGATGGGAACTGTTCACCAGAAAGACTAAGCCATGATTAGCAGCTTGGAACGTTCAGCCCTACCCCGCCATCCCTCCAGGAAGGGGAGAGGGGCTGGGGATTGAGTTAGTCATTGATTATGCTTACATGATGAGAACTCCATAAAAATCCCTAAACCATGGGGTTCAGAGAGGTTCCATGTTGGTGAACACATCCACGAGCTGGGAGGGTGGTGCTCCCCAAGCTCTGTGGGGACGGCACCGCCTGTATTCTGGACACTTCCAGACTTTGTTCTATGTACTTCTTTATCTGGCTTCTCATTTTTATCTTTTATAATATCCTTTATAATAAACCTATACTAGTAAACAAAGTGTTTCCCTGAGTTCTGTAAGTTGTTATAGCAAATGATGGAACCTGACGAGGGGGTCTTGGGGACCCCTGATTTGTTGCCGCGTTGGACAGAAGTGTGGGTAACCTGCTAACTCTGGGTGCTTAGTGTCAACACTGAGCTAAATTGGAGCACACCCAGCAGGTGTGAAAACGGAAGGGCATCTTGCTGTGGAAAACCCACACATTTGGTGTCAGAAGTGTTGTGAATAGAAGCAGATCCTATTAACCTCTGTCAGAGAAGTGGGATTTGCTAAAACAGCCTTGGCTCGTGGAAACTTGTGGTTTGGGAAAGAGAAGCATGAAAGGGTGCAGGATGAGGAAGCTTTGATCCCGGATGGCTACCTAGTCACGCATAGTCTGAAACTGCCGCTGTGCTGCGATCAGTTACCAGTGGGATTTAGCAATGGTGGTAGACTCAGTTCCCAAGGAGTTGGCTTATTGGATACACAAGAAATGAAAAACAATCAGAAGCATGCTAGATACGCAGTCCCTTAGCTATTGTTAGCTGACATAGTGAAAGTGAAAGTAAAAACGAGCGCTGCAGACTAGATGTTGGACCAAACTCCGACTGAGGTCAGTCTAACCCGCCTCAAAGCTGCTCCCAAGGGAAAAGTTATGCCAGGGCAACAGAAAGCACCGTAAGTCCTCTGCTTATGGAGAAGGTAGTCAACCTCGGGGGGAGGACAAAACGAACAAGCTACTGAAACCAGGGAGTAGAGTGAGAAGGAATTGTCTCGTTTTGTAGACTGGTATCATCAACTTCCTAAAGAACCTTTACCGAGATGGATTGTGGGAGTATTTAATTTGGGGGCTGTGTCTTTGGTTTTGGTGCTGCAGAGTGGAAGAGTGTGTTGGGTTGACACCGGACCACTGTTGAACAATCAGATGGCTGGATGAAAGCCACTGTAAAGTGTGTTGATCCTGAGAGGAGGGACTACCCAGCTCCCCCTATAAATGCCAAGTGGAACACCCCAGATGAAGCAGCTTATATGCTTCATGTACAAGCCCTGCAGGACTGGCTTTGTGATGCCCAGGATATTTACCTCCTGATCATACTTGTTACCCAGGTCATAGGAAATGCTGGGATTAAAGGGACCCCTTTAGTAGGCACACCTCATATATCCTTCCTGCTGCAAAATTGGACGACAATCCCAGAAGCCCTATCAGACTCGCTGTCTCAGCTTCCTTGTGTGATTCTTACTGATATCAAGACCATTAAAGTAATTAACAAGAAAATGGGGTGAGACAGAGGGGAACGTCCAGGGCAGTCTCATCAGGGTGGAAGTCTTGAGATGGTTATTGAGAAATGAGGTGAATGATGGTGGACTTTTAATGGTGTTGAAACAAAGCTGTTGATAAATTCTACTGAAGGTTGGGTGGACCAACGGAATCCCCCGCTGGTCCCCCAACATTAAAAGGCCCTAAATTAGTTTGTTCCATTTACCCCATTTTGTAGGAGTTTTGAAAATCGGAAGGCAAAGATTATGATGAGAAATGTGTGGGGCAGTGCTTAGCTTAATCAAGGTAAAGATTGGTGGAGAGGCCAGGGTCTTCTTGTTCCACCCCCCAACTGGGGACTCAAGGCCATATGCATGTGAGTGGATAAACTGGCTGGGATAGGGGGAGGAGGCTCTTCTGGGCTTGACAGGAGAGCCCTATGCACCTGTTGGTGAAGTCATAACAGGGCTAAGATTAGATTAGGAGGATATGCAGATGCCATGGTTGATGGAATTAAGGTGAAAGTTTGGATGAAAATTGATGTTGATGGTAGTTCCAAAACAAAGGGAGTAAGTATCCTGTTGGGAAGCCGCATTAAGACTGTTGGATAGAAAGACTGATAGAAGAGGGCCGTCTCTCATTGCGCTGAATTTCATGCTGTTTTCTAGCAGTGATGAAAGAATTGAACAATGGTAAACAGCCCTTATGTCTGGCTTTTTACAGACTCATGGGCAGTAGCCAATGGCTTGGCCATATGGTCAAGGGAAATGGGCAACAGAAGACTGGACCGATACGGGGGTGCCTGTATGGGGCACGGCCAGGTGGAAATCACTCTGGGAATGCCCATCAGAAGAACCCCTTCCAGATTCAGAAGGTGATTGGAATGGGCAAGCAGACCTTCTGACGCACTCCCTTGAGGGGGCCACCTGGGTCTATGCAGTGAGCAGACATGTGGGTGGTGCAGCAATGCGGATGGGCTGAATCTAGACAGAGTCCTCTTCACATTCTGAGGCACAGAATGCCAGCAGGAACTGTCCTCTCTGTCAACAAGAGAGACAGACTGCAGAACCCAGAGACGGCGCTGGGGAGGATTCCCCAGGGAAGGCCCCACGCAGAGCTGGCAAGTGGATTGCATTGGACTAATGCAGGTAGACCTGGGGGGCTATAAATGGGCCTTAAAAGGAATAGACACTCTGGACTAGGCTTTGCACACTCAGTGGTAGACATAAACGTCCAAAATACGATGAAAGAATTGGTACAGAAGATAACGTACTCATCTGGGCCGCTGTGCTCCATTTCTTCAGACCAAGGGATGTACTTTACAGTCCATCAGGTGCAACGGTGGGTAAAGAGATATCACATCAAATGGACAAACCGTGTTGCGTTTCATCCTCAGAGTAACGGTCTACTAGCAAATTGGAACAGGTAGATGAAACATTTGCTATCTAGAACGCGGGAGATAACGGCATGAGGGGCTGGCTTACGTGCCTCCCTGAGTGTGCACTCACACTCAACATGAGGGGGGCCAAAGGGGAGTCCCCTTGGATAGATTCCTCCAATTTCCTGGGGGATCTGGGAAAGGGGGTGGGGGAGAATGCTGGTGACACTATACAGCTCTTCTCCATATCACCACTACTTGCTTTTATCCTGTCTGCTCCAGTGGTCCCAGGGCCAGGGATACAACGGTGGGTGCTGGAAATGGGGATTACCCCTAAGCAAGAAACTGTAACTATACCTTTAAATTTTTATGCCAGAATTCCTAAGGGCCTGATAGGTAACAGTGAATGCTGCTATGTTGCCTAGTGGTGGGAGCAGCCCACTAGTTCTGTACCTGTGTCACCTTCCCCTTTACGAATAATGGGAGTGATTTGCTTTGTCTGGGGGATGGCAAATTATGCTCGGAGACAGAGATTGTCTTTGCCAACAGTTTAGCACAGGTTCACTGCAGGAATCATAATTTCACAAGGCAAGAGCGTACAGTATAATGTCTCTTAATAAGCCAATAAACTTACATACTCCAAACAGATGATAGATTGATTACACTATTTTTTTCCAGGGCAGGGGGAGATGAAAGGAATAAAGTCCAAATTTAGTTTCAAGGTTTATTTTTATACAGGTTGGTACTCCAGGGAGACACTTGACCAACCAAGAGCTGACTTGCAGCTGCCAGCGCAAAAAACGAAAGTCCCTAATGCTAAAGCCTGTTGCTAGGGAACAAAGGCACCGGTGTCGGGGGCAGGTTGGGCTGCTCAGAGGGTTATCACTCCAGGGGCGGAGGGTTATCACTCACTCCAGGGACCGGGGCTCCGCTTGCAACACTGCCTACGAGGAGTGCCTCATCAATACAGGAAGAGATGTCCCCTCTCTTCCTGAGACTGCTGCTGTTTTAATACCACTGCCCACCAAGGGCAGCCTGGCCACGGCAGGTGCAAGTGTCTCAAAATTGTCACAGAGCTGGATCAGCAAAGGGTCGCTTTTCCCCAGACCGAACTCTGGATAATCCTCACACACTCTCAGTATTTACGGTCTAGATGTCCTCCTGCCATAGTTGCTTCTCCACGTGTTCTTACTGATAAGCCCCCAGCCGGGCCCCTCAGCAATGGAGCTGAGTGGTTATCAAAGACAATAGATGAGAGATTGACATCCTGACACAATGTACTTCATTCTTACATCAAAACAACTTTACTTCTTTTTTAATTAATTAACTTTTAGCTGCTTTGGATCTTCGTTGCTGCGCGCGGGCTTTCTCTAGTTGTGGCGAGCGGGGGCTACTCTTCGTTGCGGTGCGCAGGCTTCTCATTGCGGTGGCTTCTCTTGTTGCGGAACACGGGCTCTAGGCGCGTGGACTCAGTCGTTGTGGCTCGCGGGCCCAAGAGCGCAGGCTCAGTAGTTGTGGTGCACGGGCTTAGTTGCTCCATGGCATGTGGGATCTTCCTGGACCAGGGCTTGAACCCATGTCCCCTGCCTTGGCAGGCTTATTCTTATTCACTGCGCCACCAGGGAAGCCCTGGCCTGACTTCCTGACTCCATCTGGAACCACTTTCCCCTCCATCCACCAGATTGTAGCCTAGACTTACAGGTGCCTAATTCCTCTAACGTCCCAAGGGCCAAGGGCCTTTGCACTGGCTGTTCCCTCTGTCTGGAACATCCTTCCTCTTGCTCTTCAGCTCAGATGTCACCTCCTCAAGAAGGACTTCCATGACCACTCAATCTCAAGTAGCTATAGGGCGACTGTCACTTTCCCTATTTCAGTTTGCAGTATGATACTTATTGTTCCTTATTTTTTAATTTATTTTCGTTATCTGCCTCATCTCATGAGAGAAGAACTCTTTTTTTCCAGTTCAGAAGGAAAGGTTTATTCTTTGATCGAAGAATGGAGAGGTGTGAGCTCCTGCTCTAGAGGACACACTATCCCCCAGAACTTTCTCATCTTAGCTCTGTATCTTCGATACCTAGAAGAGTGCTTAGCACACAGTAGGTGCTCAGTGGGTAAATATTTGAGATTTAATGAATGAATGAATACCTCCATGCCTGACCTCTTTCTACCATCACAATTGCCTTCCCAGCTGTTGGCAACCACAGGCTCCTTGAATCTGGTTTCTCCACAGACCACTTAGAGTCAGTCTGTTCAGAACGGTAGCCGCTAGCCACACATAGCTACTTAAATATGAAATTAAATTAAAGTAAAATTTCCGTTCCTCTGCACTAATCACCTTTCAAGTGTTTGTCAGCCATGTGTGTCCAGAGGCTACCATATTGGACAACGCAGATAATACTTTTTATCATAACAGAAAGATCTATGGGACAATGCTGATAGACCTCTATGAATAGGACTAACCCCAAAGGGAAGGTTTCGGCCTCAAGCATGATTGCCTTTTGGGGTCTTGTTGCTCTGAAACGGCTTCTGTATAAACCATCCTATTTGACTAATAAGCCATTTTATCAAGCAGGTGTTTTGAGGGTCATGATTTGAGGACCTCCGAGGTACGCTACTTGGAACGAGTAACTCTTTTCATGATAAGTACCTAAAAGTGAACAGATGCCTGGAAGAAGATATCTTAACATAGAACCGTATGACTTTGTGCTAAGAAGTGTGATGGGGGATGAGTTAAGAATGGGTTGGGGAGGGTGAGTAGGCGGCAGTCCTAGATATTAAACTAAATTAACTCTAAAGTATAATTCCTTTAGGATGGATTGTTACATTAGAAATGCCTTCAGGATGGACCTGGAGACTGTCATACAGAGTGAAGTAGGTCAGAAAGAGAAAAACAAATATCGTATATTAATGCATATATGTGGAATCTAGAAAAGTGGTACAGATGAACCTATTTGCAAAGCAGAAATAGAGATAAAGACGTAGAGAACAAAACGTATGGACACCAAGGGGGGAAGGGAGGGATGGGATGAATTGGGAGATTGGGATTGACATATATACACTACTATGTATGAAACAGATAACTAATGAGAACCTGCGGTATAGCACAGGGAACTCTACTTAATGCTCTGTGGTGACCCAAATGGGAAGGAAATCCAAAAAAGAGGGGATATGTGTGTACATATAGCTAATTCACTTCACTGTACAGCAGAAACTAATACAACATTGTAAGGCAACTATACCCCAATATAAATAAATAAAACCAGAAAAAAGAGAAAAGAAATGCCTTCAGCTCGAGACCAATAATGTAGACCAAGCTCACTTATGAAAATATGAAATAAAATATTAGCAAACAGAATCCCAGAGCTACATTAAAAGAAGAATACTTCAAGATCAAGTGTGGTTTATCCCAGAAAGTAAAGATAGTTTAGTATTAGGAAACTTATTTATGTCATTCATCAGATTAATAGACTTAAGGGGAAAAGTAGTGAATTGTCCTTGTAGATGCTCAAAAGACATTTGTTTTCTTCTCATAAAAACTCAATATCCATTGTAATTTAAAAACTCAGTGAAATGGTAAGAGATGGATATTTCCTTAGCATAATAAAGTAAATATATCTATTTCAAGTCCTGCTTAATAGGGACATACTGAAAATATTTCCATTAAAATCAGGATCGGGCTTCCCTGGTGGCGCAGTGGTTGAGAGTCCGCCTGCCGATGCAGGGGACACGGGTTTGTGCCCCGGTCCAGGAAGATCCCACATGCCGCGGAGCGGCTGGGCCGGTGAGCCATGGCCGCTGAGCCTGCGCGTCCGGAGCCTGTGCTCCGAAACGGGAGAGGCCACAACAGTGAGAGGCCCGCGTACCACAAAAAAAAAAAAAAAAAAAAAAAATCAGGATCAAGACAGCAATGTCCATTAACTACTACTACTATTACTACTGAACATTCTTCTGGAGGTATTAGGCAATGCATTTAGACAAGATTAAAATATATCAGAAGCATAAAGTTAGACAGCAGAGATTAATTTCACATTTTTTATAGTTGATAATCTAAGAGAATCAACTGAAAACCTATTTTAGTTGATAAGAGAATTCAGTAGGTGACTGGGTAAAAATACAGAAATAAATTCCATTTCTAAGGCACTTACAAAGATGAAACATCTAGGAATGAATTTAAGAAATACTCAAGATCTATATTTTAAAAACATTAAACACTGAAAAACTACTGAGAGGAATAAGAGGAATCAACAAATAGAAAGGCATATCATGTTCTCGAAAGGAAGGCTCGCACCAGAAAGACATGAGGGAGTTTTTTCTTTTCTTTTCTTTTCATTTCTTTTTTCTTTTCTTTTCTACTAGATAAACTGATGTTCATGTGGAAAAACAAATAAGAAAATATGGTTGGGAGAATTTTGAAAAAGGAGGTTAAAAGGAGCCCCATAGATATTAAGATATAAAGCTAAAATATATAATTGGAAGACTGTATTGCTAGCAAACTAAAAAACCAGATCTAAGAAAGAGAATTGAAAATCCAGAAGTAAATTCAAATTCACACACAAATTGAGTTTATGATAATGGTAGTGTTTTAAATTAGTGAAGAAAAAAATCATTGTTCAACAGATGATTTGGGGGATAACAAGATAATATTTCATAATTATCCAGTAGAAAAATGGTAAGAGAAAGGAAGTTAGTGGAAAATAAGTTACAAATGACTCTTTAACATATGAAAGTGTTCAGTCACACTGAAATGAAAAACTTTACTCACAATAAGAAATGCAAATAAAAATGACGTTGAGATACCATTTTTCACCTTTCAGATTGGCAAAGATTAAAATGTTCGCTAGCACAGCAAGGTTGGTATTTGTGTATGAAAATGGCACTTATAAACTGCTGATGTTTAATCTCTATGGAGGACAATTTGGCAATATTTATCAAAATAAAGTATATGTATCTTTTGACCCCCAATTTTATTTCTAGCAATTTTTTTTTTTTTTTTTTTTTTTTTGTGGTACGCGGGCCTCTCAATGTTGTGGGCTCTCCCATTGCAGAGCACAGGCTCCGGACGCACAGGCTCAGTGGCCACGGCTCACGGGCCCAGCCGCTCGGTGGCATGTGGGACCTTCCTGGACCGGGACACGAACCCGTGTCCCCTGCATCGGCAGGCGGACTCTCAACCACTGCGCCACCAGGGAAGCCCTCTAGCAAATTTTTGACAGCAATACTTCCACATGTGCAAAACGACATAGGTTACTGTAGAACTGTTTTTAATAGTAAAGATTGGAAATTAATTAAAAATCATCCAAGGGATCTAGTTAAATGGTGCAGATATTGGGATCCCATACAGTGAGATACTATGAAGATATAACAATTAAGGAGGACGTTTTGATACCCATATGGAATTATGGCCAAGCTATTTTGATAAATGAAAAAGCAAAAAGGAAGAATATGCAAAGAATTTGCTACCATTTGTGGACAAAAAGGAGGAAGTTATATATGTGTATATATTTGCTTGAATATGCATAAATCAGTAACAGTAACAGTAACATTGGTTGCTTCCAGGGAGGGGACACCTTGCTGGTTGAGGGGCAGTAGTGAAAGAGAAACATTTCACTGTTCACTCTTTGATACTTTTTGAATTTTGAGCCATGTGAATAAATTACCTACCCCCAAAGAGGAAATAAATAAAGTTAAAACTAAAAAAGAAAAGGAAAACTTGACTTATTGTGATTTACACATATGGGGGTTTGCTTTATCTCTCACAAAAAGAAGCCCAGAAGTAGGTGTTCACTGACTGTTGGTTCAGCTGCTCAATGATGCCTCACAAGCCAGGCTCTTTCTTTTCTTCCAGGACTTCCATCCTCAGAGAATTGGCTTTTTAGCTCCAGGGCTTTTCTTCATGATAGCAAGATGGCTGCCACAGTGCAGGCATCATGTCCTCACACAAGCATCCCCCAGACATGAAAGAAGGGACAAGGAAAGCCAAAAACTTTTTCCTGATAATGCTTTTTGTCCTGAGAAGGAAGATTTCCCTGTCCATGTCATTGGCCAGGATGGATCCCATGTTTATCCCAAACCAATTCCTAGCAAAGGGTAATGGGTTTACTGGCCCTTGAAATTGGGGGAAGGGCCTCCCATCCTGATATCAAGGAATCTTTGTCCTAGTACAGAAATAGTGTTCTGTTCCTAGGAAAGGTGCAGAAGTCTATTGGGTGGGTAGTAGACAGAGTCCACTCAGCTGTCAATGTGAACCACTCCATCTTTTGAAAAGAGAAATTCTTAATTACCCCAAGACCACATACCGCCACATCTCCCGTTGCACTGCCCTACACTCGATTTCGTCCATCTCCCCTGTGGACTGCGGCCTTAGCCTCACACTGGCCTCCTGCACCCATGTTGACATTGGCTGGACTCAGTGTTGGCTTTCTGGCCACCCTGTGTCGCAAGCATGACCGTGGCCTGCTCAGTGACCAGGACGTGCGCGGCCCAGTGTCCGGCCCTCTGAGGCGACCACCCGACTCGCCCCCAGCCCCACCGCCCACCTCTTGTGCCGAGGCTGTGGTCAGGCCTAGCTGGGCACCAACCGAACCGTGTCTGACTTCAATGCCTTCTACCAGGCATGACAGCGACAGCAAACGGGTGGGGCCAAGAAGGGCTTCTGCTGGGCCGAGACCCGAGACACGCTTCCGTCTTCGTTCTGATCACAGTCTTCCTCATCATGGACTTTTTTTCTTAATCGCAGAGCAGCGGGGAGGCGAGCAGCCCCCAGCCAGCATCCCCTACCCCCAAGAAAATGGCCTTGCCTGTCATCTTGAACCTGTTGTCTTCTGCTGGGGTCCGAAGGAACTGCTCTCCCCTTCCTGTTCCCCGGCTGGCCAGCTTAGCCATTGACCTACACATCCTTACCCCTCTGGTCCAGGAAAGAGGCTTTTCCATGCCTAAGAAAGAGGCCCCCAATGAAGCATCCCCAAAGCCCGAGAGTGAGGGGTTTCCTGGAGGCTCTGGGGTGCCTGCTTCCAGATGTTGTCAATTTCTGGAACACTTGCTCTGGCTTCCTTGTAAAGCGAGACTCGTCTGCTCCTGCCCCACGTGTGTAGCGTGGGGTCCTCTGTAACCCTGAAACGTGCAATATGGCCTGTTGTGGCTGCCAAAAGAAAAATTCCGGAGTTGTATGAAACTCATCTTTCTGTGAGTTCCGCAAGCCGCGGATGAGACCTATTGTAGGGTAAGGATGTGATCTGTGGGAACCTGGCCATTCTACGGTGGTCAGCCCCAGACCCCACTCCCCCTTCTGTTGGGGGCGTGTGGGAGCGGGAAAGAAAACAAGGTCATGAGCATAAGGAATAAGGCTTCCTGTGCCCATGCTTATCTAGCGTATGACGTTGGAGAAGTTCCTCTGTGGGCATGATGGCAGAGGAACAAGTCGTTTGCTCTCTTGAGGGCTGTCACACTTATTATCCATGTTCTAAGGGGCTCAGTGATTAAAATATGATGCCAGTAGAGTCAGGTTTATCCTCAGGACAGTGTGCCTGCCACCTACCTGGTCATCCCTTGACCAGCCGGACCCATCACTAACCGTGCAGCTCATCCCTTCCCAGAAATAGAACAACAAACCGGGAGTTTGAGTTACCTGAATGTGGGGAGACCCTACAAGCCAAGTCCTTGAAACATGGTGACTTGAGACTGTGGGAACTGGGGGAGTTTGAGTAGACAGGACTGCTGAAGGACACATGGTGGAATTTCACTTCCTTATTCAGAGCTGGTTGAGGATTTCTTTTTTTTAACCTCTATGCCTAATTGGTGCTAAGCAGTGGGTCATCACTTGGCTAGAGGTGTGATAATCAGCTCTCTTAACCCTGAATCACTGCATGTGGGGCGTGAATTAGCTGTGAGATGGCAGGTACTCTAGTGTGTATGCACTGTTGAGTGTAAAGCCAGGGCAGGGTGGGGGGATAGAAAACCTTTGCGGGACATCTACTATAAGGATGAGCGCCTAAGTCTAGGTTCTAAACAAAGCCAGAGGTGCTTTGCTACTATTAATACCAATTTCTGCACTCAGTCTTTTGTGTGAAATCCTTGTATAATTGGGGATAAACCCATAGCTAGTTCAACTTGGTCTCTTGGGAACCATTCTGTTTTCTCTAGCCTTGGAGGTTGGGGGCAAGCTCTTAGTCATGCTTTACAGTGACCATATGATTCAGTAGTAAAGATTTAAGCCCACTCTGGTTCAGACATGCTGGGCTCAGCGAGCCTTAGTCTGGGGGGAAGGGCATACGTACTTTAAAAAAGAACATTTAATGTTATTGTGTTTCGTATTTGGAAAACAAGAGGGAAAGTCTGTTCTTTTCAAAACACAAACTACAGGAAGTGAAGCTTAGTAAAATGTACAGAGGCTGGTGATTCTCAACCAAGGAGTTGTGGCATAAGAGTGTCCCTGGGGCAAGATTCTATCAAAGTTTCCATCAAATGGGGTTGGGGTTCTTTGGGGGTTTGTTTGTAAAAACACTAGTGGTCTGTGATATCTGGACCTTTCTCATGGGCTCTCAAGTTTGTTTTCTCTCAGTGAAGATCACAGCCAAGAACATTCCTTGAGCCCCAGGACATGGAGGTAGATAGAAAATTCCAGAAGGTTTGGGGTGGGGGATGGGGTCCAGACTCTGTGAAACTTCTAGAACATTCCATGCAATTCCAAACAGGGTAGACAATAAAGTTTATAAACCATCCAAAAAAAAAAAAAGAAAAGACTAGCTGGATTCAGACCTAATTACCCCATTATTAACTACCATTTTATCCGGTAGTTCCATTAGCATCATTTCCTTAAAAAAATTTCCCTCCTTTTATTTTGTTGAAAAGAAAAAGGATAATTTTTTTTTTAATCTAAACACCTTGGAACAATGATGAAGGAATCACGTTGTCTAGTGCTAGGATATGGCAAGAACAGGAGGATTTAACTCTAAAAATACAGCTCACGTTATTTACTTCTCAAGAAAGGAAGTTGGATTTAGCACTTTCAAGGCCAGCCTTAAATAACCTTAAATATCCAACCTTATATATCCATATCCAACCTTAAATAACCCTCCCCACCTTGAAGGGTCCCAGCAACAGAATCATAACATTAGACCCAGATGGTGGCCTTTTATGGAAGGAGCGGTCGGCTGGCAGCAGCTCCCCTCACAATCCTTCAACCTAAGACCGAGCAGCATGGCAGATAAATTCTGGGGGCCCAAACCTTTACAAACAATAAGAGAGCTTGAAAGATTTAAAGTTCTTTTGGGGGAAAAAAGAAAATACAGGCATATTTGGAGATGTTGCAAGTTCCGTCCCAGACCACTACAATAAAGTGAATCACACGAATTTTTGAGTTTCCCACTGCATCTAAAAATTATACATATATGTAGTCTATTAAGTGTGCAATAATAGCATTATGTCTAAAAACCAACGTACATGGCTTCATTTAAAAATACTTTATTGCTGAAAAATGCTAACCATCATCAATAATGCAGGGTTGCCACAATTTGTAAACAAACAAACAAACAAAAAAACCCACACACAATACAGCGAGGTACGCCTGCAAGACAAGAAGAAATAAAGTAAAGGTCACGAGTGCTCCTTCTGGGTTGAAGGAGGCCGGCCTCTATCTCTTCACCAACAGAATGTGAACTTGGCCTCTAAATTTATGTCAATTTATGTCTAAAGTGTGTATCTTTCCCTTCCTCCAACCTTTTGCCAAATACTTTTGCACTTTGCCTTGAGCCTGAGGGTTGGAGAGCTGGCTGAGACTGGATGCTGGTGGGACATGCAGGAGGTCTGATGACTTCAGAAAACCAGCCCATTTTACCCGTTCAGAGAAATTCTCTTTTTACCCAACAGGCCTCTAGAGCCAGCCTAATTGGGGTGGGGGGGAGGGCGCATGGCAGCCATGTGCAGCTGAACTGGGCAAGTGACTTACCCTCCTGGGCCTCAGTGTCCTCATCTGTTAAATGGGAAGAGTCATGGTACCTACCTCCTGGGGGGGGGTGTGCAGGTTGCATAAGGTCACGTTGCACAGCATTGAGAACACTGCCTGCCACGCCGTCAGTGATTGCTGGCCAATACTGTCATCACCTGAACTCCATATCCCGGCCTCTTACACAAATACCTTGTGGGATTATGTTTCACAGCTTTGACCTGTGCCTTTGACACAGCCCCAGTGGAATAGTGTTCCTCTGTAAATCCCAAGGGACGTCTCTAGCGGTCCAGGGGTTAAGACTCCGCACTTTCCTTTTTTTTTTAATTTTATAAATTTATTTATTTATTTATTTATGGCTGTGTTGGGTCTTCGTTGCTGCGCACGGGCTTTCTTTTAGTTGCGTCGAGCGGGGCTACTCTTCATTGTGGTGCGCGGGCTTCTCATTGTCATGGCTTCTCTTGTTGCGGAGCACGGGGTGTAGGTGCGCAGGCTTCAGTAGTTGTGGCACGTGGGCTCAGTAGTTGTGGCGCATGGGCTCTAGAGAGCAGGCTTAGTAGTTGTGGCGCACGGGGTTTGTTGCTCTGTGGCATGTGGGATCTTCCCGGGCCAGGGCTCGAACCCGTGTCCCTTGCATTGGCAGGCAGATTTTTAACCACTGCGCCACCAGGGAAGCCCAAGACTCCGCACTTTCAAATGCGCAGGTTCGATCCCTGGTCAGGGAACTAGAATCCCATATGCCGTGTGGCACGGCCAAAAAAAAAAAAAAAATCCCACAGAAATCAGTGATCTAGGTCTCAGTCTCCTCTTTATTTGCATGTGGTTACAATTCATAAATACACTCACCGTTTTCCTCCCCCTCCAAAATTCTCCCTTATACCTAAAACCCCACCCAAGCCCCTGGTTATAAGGATTCCCTTTCCTGTCTAGAAGGGGAGGGTGGTCCTCCCTGTCACTCCATCTTCACGTAGCGTCTCCCTCAGTCCATGTGAAGTGTGGGCCCTCGAAGGGCCTCTGAAGCTTGGGGATGACGGGCATCACAAATCCGCCAGAGGTCCCGGCCATGTCCTTGAGTGACCATGTGGCTGGCTCCCTTCCATGCCATGCTTGGGGTACAGATGCCAGGGGGGCGGCAGTTAGCGTCACATGTGCTCTCTGTGCCTGAGGCCGAGCTGGTGCTGCCCCAGTGGGCAGGGGGTCTGCAGTGGAGTCCCGGGCCTGCTCGGGCGGTGGTGAGAGTCCTGCGGGGGCACCATTCCCAGCCAGTGCTGGCCCTGCTCTCAGAGACGCGTCTGAGCCCCGGCCCCTCGGGGTCCAGCTCTCGGGGCCCTACCCAGGCCCTTGGTCAGTCCTGTGCGGGGAGGGCGGCCTCGGGGAGGAGGCGCTCTCAGGCCTCCCTTCTCCTGGCTTCTCCAGACAACATCAGGCGTGGGTGACAAATTGGGTCCTTGGCCCCGTTAGGGGGTGTGGCACCCCAGTGTCTCTGTCTCAGCCAGGTGCCAAGCTTTGCCATCCTCCTGGTAGGGTGTGGAGAGCCCGGGAGGGCTAGGGGCACCCTCTTCAGGGATGGGGTACGGAGGCTCTGGGGGAGCGGGGGTGTCTCCGGGGCCCCGTGCTCCCCCCAGTACTGGCCCGTTGTAGATGTAGATGTTGCCGGTGACAGTCACAGACCCGCCGGTGACGTGAATGCCATTGGTGCCTGTGGGAAGGAAGGCGGAGTAAGGAGTGAGGGGCAAGTTTGAGGGGAAGGCCTGTGTGACCCCAGCATCGGACTCCAGCTTCCCCAGGGCCCCGTCCGCCATCGCCATTTCCGCTCTGTCCCTCTCCATCGGCGTTCTTGAGCTCTGTGTTTATTCCTCTGTTTCTTGGTTTTCAGTCTCTTCCCTGCTCTGGAGTCGGGACGCTCTGGCTGCTGGAGCTTCCTCTTGCACCAGGTTTAGTCTCCTCATTTCTGCCTGGCTCACACTCTCTCTCCCTGCCCACCCTCCCTCCCCACCCACTCTGCTCCCTGCGCCTGCCCCAGGCTCACTCACCGTGGGCCACCTGGCCTTGCTCTGGGAGCTCAGCCTCCAGCTCCCTGGCCTGGCTCAGAGGACTCTGCTGTTGTAGCGCCTCTTCCTCCAAACCTGGGGACGCCGGGAGCCCAGCCGAAGCTGGGGTCAAGTCTCCAGAGGTGGGCAGAAGTGGCTCTACCAGGTCAGGGTACTGTGGGTTGACCCTCGGGGGCTCCCAGCTTCCTTCAGCAGTATTTGATTCCTCTCCCTGCAGGACAGAGGCCGAGAACCAAGCAGTGACGTGGGCCTCAGACCCCGTCTTTCTTTAATTCCTCCCCCCTCCCCACCCCACGCTTAGGCAGCTCAGTGCCCTCTTCTGCTCCTATTCAGGCTCCCTGCCCCAGGGCCTTTGCACCTGATGTTTCCTCAGCTCCTGGAGCACTTTCCTCGATACATCCCGACGGCTGGCTCCCTGTGTTCTTCAGCTCTCTGCTCAAATATCAGCTGATCACAGAGGCCCTCTCTGTCCACTCTAAGATAATATACCCTCGTCTGTTGCCACTGTCACTGTCTCCCTACCATGCTTTATTTAGCAATTATCACTCCCTGAGGTACAGCTGTCTAACTTTATTCTGGCTCCACTGGTTTGTAACTCTGGGAGGACAGACACTTTGCTTTGCTCACTGCTGTTTCCACTGTGCCTTGAACAGTGCCTAGCACACCGTGTGCTTGATGAATTATTAGTTGAATGAATGAATGGTTGTTGAAGCGGCAGACTCTTTTCCTGCCTGCCCCCCACCTGGTTCACCTGTCCCCCTGCCCCTCCTTGCTGCCTCCTCAGCCTTCCCCATTACCTCTGGGTGCCTCTTGAGCAGGGATCCTGCAATAGAAAATGAAAGGGCAGGCCTCAGACCCCCAGGCTCTCCCCCTCCACACAAGCCATGATATGGCACTGCTCACCCTGGGCTCCCCACAAGGATCAGGTTACCATTACCCTTATCTCCAGCCTCGAGTGGGGGGCTGGATGGAGGTGATGTCTATGTGGGGGGCAGGTGCTGGGCGTCTTGGGGGTGTGAAGGCGCAGAAGGGTCATCCCTGGGCGAGCTGAATATTCCCTCCAGCCCCCCTCCCCCAGCTAGGTAGGCACAGACCTAGGCCCTGCATCCCTGCCTGCACCCTGCTCCTTCCTACCCAGCTTTCTGCAGAGAGAGGGGTGGCTCTTCCAGGTGCAGGCGAACACAGTGGTGAGAAGCAGCAAGGAGACCAGCGGCAGCAAGACGGCCAGGACCAGCATCGTTCCTGCAGGACGGCAGACAGGACGGGGCATGAGGGCCCGAGCAGGCTGGGGGGTGGGCAGTTAAGGAAGAGCTCTCCAGTTCTCAAGCCACCCGGGCAGAAAAGGGAGAGCAGCTTTCCCCTTCCGGTCCCACTACAGTTCCTAAAGGAGGAGTTGGAGAAACTTCCCTCGGGTTACAGAGAAGGGGCACTAAGCCTGACTAGTGGGGGGACCTCCTGACAGCCAGCAGAAACTCTGTCGCAGATGGAGACGTTTGGGGTGGATGCGGGTGGCCACCGGCACGGGGGCAGCCTTGCGGGTGAGGACAGGCACTTGGGCAGTCGGTCTGCAAGGGCTGAAAGTGGGAGTGGGAAGCAATAAGGGAGGTGGGGAGTCTGTAAGCAGACTCAGGCCACAGGGTGAAGTCATGTCTCTGCGGACTTGACCATCTTACAGAGAGACCCACAGCTGCGGGAGCTGAGGTTGTCCTTCTGCAGCTGTGGAGGTGTTTACAGGGGTGACGGAGTCGGGATCCTGGCTTCTGAACTCTGCCTGTGGCTACCTGGCAGTGGAGGGCTGCCCGGTCTCCACCCGCGGCTCAGGGCAGGTCCCGGGAGGGAGGGAAGCGGAGGCTGGGTTTCTCAGGTGCCCACATGTAGCCATGGTAACTGCTGCCTTCCTATGGGCCTCATGCTGCCGTCAACAGCATGGAGTCTACCATGCCCGTCGCCTGTGTCACCTGTGCCTGAGGAAGATGGGGAGCACTTGGACATTTGCACACTGGGAGTTTGCCCTTTGTGATCCGTCTAATTCCATGGCCTAAGGGAGTCCAGAATGGGAGGTGTGGGGAAAAACTAGACCCAGAGTCTTGGACACCTGGGCTCCTGCCCAGTTGTGTATTTTTCATATAAAAATGAGATTAGCTTACATTCTCTCTAAAATTCCAGCTCTAAAATGCCTATCGTTTTTGATACACAGTTAGAAATTAATATGAGGATGTGGAAAATATTTATGATATAGTTGAATGAAAAATTAAGTTACAAATGACTGCACTTTTAGGAAAATAATTATTTTTTTCTATTGCACAGAAAAAAGTATGGGAAGATATATTCAAAAGTGTTGAGTGTGGGGCTTCCCTGGTGGCGCAGTGGTTAAGAATCTGCCTGCCAATGCAAGGGACACGGGTTCGAGGCCTGGTCCGGGAAGATCCCACATGCCGCGGAGCAATTAAGCCTGTGCGCCACAACTACTGAGCCTGTGCTCTAGAGCCCGTGAGCCACAACTACTGAGCCCACGCGCCACAACTCCTGAAGCCTGCACGCCTAGAGCCCGTGCTCCCCAACAAGAGAAGCCAGTGCACCGCAATGAGAAGCCCGTGTACCGCAAAGAACAGCAGTCCCCGCTCACTGCAACTAGAGGAAGCCTGTGCACAGCAACGAAGACCCAACGCAGCCAAAAATTTAAAAATAAATAAATTAATTAATTAAAATTAAAAAAAAGAAAGTGTTGAGTGGATATGCTAGGTGATGGTTCTGTGGGTGAGGTTTAGTTTTGTTTATCTGAATTTTCTGCAGTCTGCAAGTATTACGGCATGGGCTTTGGAGAGAGACTTAGAATAGGTCTTCGTAACACCAGTTACCACATGGATGATCTTGGGCAAGTCACCTAACCTCTCTGGGACGCGGTTTCCTCATCTAGTCAGTGAGGATAATAATAAGACTATTTCATAGGATCATTGTGAGGGTCAAACGAGTTACTGAAAGTCAAGTGTTCACAGAGTGCCTGACGCGCTAGCTCTCAATAAGTGGAAGCTATGATTATAAATACTTGGTAATTTTTTAAAGTTAAAGAAATAAACTTTCCCCTGATTAATAACAACCACAGTCATTAGAAACATCCTGTAATCCTCTATTAGGCGAGGAAACCAATGACTCCACAGAAAAGACCAAGAAGGCATCAAGTGTTGAATCTTCTCTCGAATAACTACAGAGACATCCAGTCTAGTAAATGGATTATGTGATGGTGGCATGTCCAAAACGATGACGGTGATGTCAGTTACAATTACATCTCCCTGTGGGTGTACTATTACGTATAACTTATAAGTCATGTGTAGGACATATAACTTAAAAAGTGTGTGTGTATGTTTGTGTGTGATTAACCTGGCCCAGGGATACTCCAATTTCCCTTTGAGGAGCTTTTCTTCTTGCCTCAATTCTGACTGGAAAGGATTCATCATTTCCCCGTTCTTTTAGATGGCTAGAATTAAGGCATCTTCCCAGATGCCCCCTGCCCCTGCCCCTGGCCCCTCACCTGGTGTCTCGGAGGGCTCTGGCGGATTTCTGCAGCTGGTGTCAGACCGGGAGGTGCCTGGCGCTGCCTCTACGAGGCCCTGGTCCTCACACCTGTGGAGGAAAGAGCCCAGCTCAGGTGGGCTCCTGGCGGTAAGTGGGAGGCGGTCCGTGGAGCTGAGCAGTGGATGGGGCTGTCAGCAGCTGGGGCTGGGAGGGTGGGAGGAACACGGACCTGGCACCCTCACCTGGTGTGGGGCTGGCAGCGGGCGCTGGGGGAGGAGGTGTTCTGGAAGTGCCCTGCCTTACAGGGAACACAGTTGCTGTTAGCCTTCCTGTCTTCATCTGGCAAGAGAAATGCATGGCCAGCCAGGGTGAGTGGGCAAAGGGAGCCCACTGGATGGCCCCTTCCCTGACCACCCACTGCAATCCGTAGTTTGCAGCATCTTTCCTGATCTCCGAATTGCACGAGCTTCCTCCCAGTGCTGGGAGGACCCCCGAGCCCTGCACCATCCCAGTTTCATTTCTCTGCAGGTCCCTTCTGTGAGCCTTGCTCAGGGAGGGAGAAGAGGCCTGGGGCCTCACCATGGACACAACCCCATGCACCCTGCCCCCTTCAAGATCACCTGCCTCCTCCCCCCACCCCTTTGCCCCCAGTGACCTCTGACCTTTGAGCTCGGCTTCAGTGCCAGGCGGGCAGTGGGAGAGTGACTCGCAGTGTACACACTCAGAGCCCCAAAAGACGCAGAAGAGTCCTGGCTGGCAGCGGCACTGGGTTTTGTGTTTGCTAGTGCAAGGCGTGATCTCCATGAAGCCCAGCACTGGTGGGGAGACAGAGGGCTCAGCAGAGGGGCTGCGCTCCGGGAGATCCCAGCCCCCGTCCCCGCCAGAACACCCCACTCACTCTGGTCACAGGGGCGGCACAGCTGGCAGATGGAGAGATGGTTCCAGTGCTCGTTGTAGGAATTTTCGGGGCACGTGGCACAAGTGGTGTCCTGGTCGGGGCCACATTCGGCCGAGACGTGTGTGCCTAGGATGTGAGCGGGGCAGTGGGAGTGTCAGGGGACTAGGGTTCCCCCACGCCCTCTGCTGCTTGCTGTGTGACCCTGGGCCTGCCGCGGTGCCTACACGGGAGGGACGGCCGGTGTCTCTCACTCTCTGTTTCTGCCAGCGGGTACTCCTGGGAGATGGCGTCCACCTTCCGTCTGAGGCAGCGATGTGGGCTGGAGCGCCCTGTAACCCACCTCCCTGTCCCAGACTTCCTGTGGCCCCCGCCACTCACCTGGGGGGCAGCGGGAGCAGCAGACGTGATGCTTGGGCTCGTAGTACTCCGTTTCCCGGTCCCGGCAGGTTTGGTTCTCCGTGCGGTACGGGGGCACCTTCAAGGGGAGATGGAGTGAGGCGAGAAGTATTCAGCAGTCAGCTGGGAAGGGCAGAGGGGCTACAGAGAGGGCGGCCCAGACCCCTCTTCCCTGGCTGAGCCCACCCCCACCCGCTGGCCTGGGCCCCTCCCTCACCAGCTGGGGCTGGGATGCTGCCAGGAGACCCCAGAGGCCCAATATGAGCGGCCCCCAGGCCAGGCCGCAGGGGGAGGCGGCCCACGGCAGGCGCATGGCGGCCAGTCAGCCAGCCGAGCAGATGGGTGGAGGCCTGGGAGGAAGGTGGGAGGCCTGGACGTTCCGGGCAGTGGTGGCAGCAGCCTCCCGAGCCCAGAGGCTGGGACAGGACTCGGCCGACTTGCCCCCGGGGGCCAGAGCGGCCGGGCCTGGCCTGGCCTCCAGGGCTCCAGCGCTGGGCTCAGGAAGTGGGAGTGGAGGAGCCGGCGGGGCGGGGACAGGGAGAGCTGGGAGCCGAGGCAGCTGTCTGTCGCAATCGGGAAGAGGAACAGGCTTGGCTGCCCGACGCAGGGCGGGAGGGGGTGGCGGGGAAAGCACGTGAGGGCAGCGGGGCCGGAACCGGGCCTCCTCCCTTCTTTGGAGGCCTGACCGGAGAGGAGGATGCAGGGACAGGCCAGGCCCAGCCAGTGGGAAAGGGGTAGCAGAGCCAGTGCACACTCCTCGGCTGGGCCCCCGGAAGCCCAGCTGGGAACAGATGGAGTTCCAGACACAGCTGTGTCCAGCTAGCAGGACGCCAGATCTGAAAAGTGGATGGGCCTGGACCGTCAAACTTGGAGGGTGCAGAGACCCACCGAGAGCCTCGGCCAGCCAGACCAGCATCTGGGAACCAGAAGTCCTAGCTGGCAGACTGTCTGGACTCCCGGCTTCCCACCCTGTTGTGTGACTTTTGAAGATAAACTACAAAGGAGTCACAGCCAGCCAGCACCCCCTTCCCTGAGTCAGCCCAGCCCACACCCACCTCAGTGGACACGGGTCACCTACGAGATTCTCCAGAGCGTGCAGCGGCCCCTGCTCCCCTGTCCTCAGAGAAGGCAGTGGTGCATAGACCAGGTTCCCATGAGCAGGGCAGCTGGGCTGGGGCTGGGTGGCCACCACCCTCAGTCCCAGCCTCTCACCCAGGAGCCTTTGAATCCCTTTGAGCTGGAGGGAGCTGACAGCCCACCAGACCGGGCCCCTCACATTAAGGATGAGGACACAGAGGCCAGGGTGCCATGTAGAGGAGACGGGGATTCCAGGGGCACTCGGTCTGGTCCTTGTCCCTTTTCTTCCCACCATCTCCCTGCAACCCATTAACAGCATCCCAGCCCTTACCCAACCATGCCAGGGTGTCTGGTCTCCAAGTTCCTGTGCTCCTGGCTCACTCCCACCTGTCCTTGAGGGTCACCTGGGCTCTGGGAAGCACCTCCACCCCGGGCTGCCCAGCCTCCCTGCAGACCACTCCCTGTGACCCGTGGCTTGCCATCCGCTGGCCGCTGGGCCTTGAGCTTGGCAGCGGCCTGCCCCGGAGCTGTAACTCTGGGCTCCCGGAGCTTCACACAGGGTCTGGCACGCACTGCGTGTCCGGTACATATTTATGGACTAAACCGATGATGCCTCGCCCACGTCCCACAGCCGGTCCGTGGCAGAGCCAGCCTAGAGGCCGGGGCTCCGGATGTCTGGGTCCCAGCTCATTCCAGCAACCAGGCTCCCTCCTCGTGACTCAGGGGTGCCTCCCTAAGCATGACGGACTGTCTGGAGAGAGGTCACCTGGGCATCATCCCTGCCCCCTCCTTGGAGGGCTCTGTTCACACATCCTAACCCTGGTTGGTCTGGCTGGCTGGACAGGCTCCTGGTGGAAGAGTGGGAAGTCCAGGTCAGGGGTGTGCCCCTGGTGGGGGGCGGATCACAAAAGGGCGAATCAGCCTGCCTGAGCTATAGACATCTCTCTCCTCTCCTGGTGCAGGCCTAGGACCCGCCCTCTGCCGGAGAACATCCAAGGCTGCCTGGGAAGGGAGGAAGTGTCAGAAAGGCACGCGCTGCTCAGGTCAAGAAAATGGGGTCTGGGACTGGACACACCACTGAGCTCTTAAATGCAGAAAGGTCTGTGTGCGCACCTTAGATCCCTTTTTCTATTCATTAACAAAATTTTTAAAATTGAAATTTAGTTGATTTACAATGTTGTATAGGTTTCAGGTGTACAGCAAGGTTATTCAGTTATATATATAACTGAACATATATTCAGTTATATGAAATTTGAAGCATACATATTTTCAGATTTTATTCCATTCTAGTTTATTATAAGATATTGTATACAATTCCCTGTGTTAGACAGTAAATCCTTGTTGCCTATCTATTTTATATAGAGTAGTGTGTATCTGTTAATCTCATACTCCTGATTTATCCTTTCCCCATCTCTTTCCCCTTCGGTGACCATAGTTTGTTTTCTATGTCTGTGAGTCTGTTTCTGTTTCGTATATAGATTCATCTGTATTATATTTTAGATTCCACATACAAGTGATATCATATAATATTTGTCTTCCTCTGTCTGACTTACTTCACTTAGTATGACAATCTCTTGGTCCATCCATGTTGCTGCAAATGGCAATATTTCATTCTTTTTTATGAGTAATATTCCATTATATATATATATATATATATAGCACATTCTTCTTAAACCAATTGTCTGTTGCTGACGGTTGGGTTGTTTCTATGTCTTGGCTGCTGTAAATAGTGCTGCTATGAGCATTAGAGTCGCACGTAATTTTTCGAATTAGAGTTTTCGTCTTTTCTGGATCTATACCCAGGAGAGAGATTGCCAGATCATATGGTATCTCTAGGTTTAGTTTTTTTAAGGAAACTCCACACTGTTTTCCATAGTGGCTGCACCAATTTACATTCCCACCAACAGTGTAAGAGGGTTCCCTTTTCGCCACATCCTCTCCAGCATTTATTATTTGTAGACTTTTAAAAAATTAATTAATTAATTTTTTGGCTGTGTTGGGTCTTTGTTGCTGCGCGCGGGCTTTCTCTAGTTGTGGTGAGTGGGGGCTGCTCTTCGTTGCAGTACGCGGGCTTCTCATTGCAGTGGCTTCTCTTTGTTGTGGAGCCTGGGCTCTAGGCACTCGGGCCTCAGTGGTTGTTGCACGCGGGCTCAGTAGTTGTGGCTCATGGGCTTAGTTGCTCCGTGGCATGTGGGATCTTCCCAAACCAGGGCTCGAGCCCGTGTCTCCTGCATTGGCAGGCGGATTCTTAACCACTGCGCCACCAGGGAAGTCCCATTATTTGTAGACTTTTTGATGATGGACATTCTGACTAGTGTGAGGTGATACCTTATAGTGGTAAGGTATACCTTACCACCGGTGGTAAGGTATACCTTTCTCTAATAATTAGCGATGTTGAGCATCTTTTCATGGGCCTGTTGGCCAACTGTGTGTCTTCTTTGGAAAAAAGTCTATTTGGGTCTCTTTTTTTTATTATGATCATGGAAATCATGCATAATTTATACATATGGAAAAGAGGAGACAATAGTACTGTGAACTCCCAGCCTCAACTCAGGTGGGTCTTATTTCTCCCATAGAACCCTCTCCTACTCTTCTAATCTTCTCTTAATTATTTTGAAGCAAATCCCAGACATATATTATTTCACTTGAAAATATTTTAAGATTTTACTCAAAGACAGGGACTCTTTTTCCTTTAATTGAAGAATAACCTATAAACAATGAAATGCATAAAGTACACTAATCTTATGTGTACAGATCAATGAATTTTCACTTTTGTGTATTCCTGTGTATCTCCCAGAATACTTCCAGCACCCCAAAATGTTCCTGCACGCCCTTTCCAGGCAAAGCTCCCTGCGTCACAGGTAAGCACCATCTCAGATCCTTTTAGCTCCAGCAGTCTGAACTATATTCTTTCTGCTGCTAGCATGAGCTGTCACTTCAGCTTTCAAGGACTCTCTGCGTCCTATGGAAAGAGCCCTAAGATCTGGACTTTAATCTTGGCCCCATCACTTCATCTCTCTGGGTCTCTTTTTTTGTGCCAAATCAACTGCTGCTTTGCTTGCGGCTCTGATCTGTTCTCCACCCTTCCCCTGCTCTGTTCTGTTCCCTATTGGGAACTACATTTCCCAGAGTGCTTTTCCCTCTAGCTTCCCTGTAGGCTCAGCCAGTGGGAAGACAGGTGGGTGGAGGACAATTTGGTGGGAAGAGGGAAGAAGCCAGGCGATTCCTCTGCTTCTCTGCTTTCTGACACGGCGCGCAGCTGGTTGTGTTGCTTCCTTCCATCCTTCCACTATCCCATCCCCTGCCAGGCAGCCCCCACTATTTAGTTCCTGCCAAATAGCTCTGGAGGCTTCTGGGTCTGTAAGGCTTCTGTATAAGTTTGTCTTTCCAGCCCTAGAGAGGTAGCTGCTTCCTGCTTTGCTATTTTCTGGGTTGCCTTGCTGTCCCCCACTGGCTTCTCAGCATTTCCATCAACCATGTACCAATTCTCTGTGTTAAGTTTCTTCCATTTGAAAGACATAGAGTGTTTCCTCTTTCTGGACACGGATGGACAAATCTCACCCATGAATGGTGATTATACCTGCCCTGCCTTCTCCGGGAGGGTGAGGGGAGCCTCACAAGGTGAGGCGTCCATGAACTCTTCACGGGCAGACATCGTCTCTGCTTCTTCCCTTTCGTGTTCTTCATCGGCTTCCTTGAGGTTTTGCTGATTTCCGTGGGGCAACACCAGACCCCGACTGAGTGCCCCATAGACCCCCAGAGTGTGTGGGAGTGAGGCTCTTCTCCAGGCCCTCTCCAGAGGGGGTTGCTGGGAGATCCTTCTTCCCAGAGGCCCACGGGAATCCAAAAGGAGGGTTTATGGGAATGGATTCTTTTTTTTTTTTTTTTTGGTTTTTATTAGAGTATAGTTGATATACAACGTTGTGTTAGTTTCTGCTGTATAGCAAAGTGAATCAGTTGTACCTATACATAGATCCACTCTTTTTTAGACTTCTTTCGCATATAGGTCATTACAGAGTATTGAGTAGAGTTCCCTGTGCTAGCCAGTAGATCCTTATTAGTTAGCTATTTTGTATAGAGTAGTGTGTGTATGTCAGTCCCAGTCTCCCAATTTATCTCTCCCCCTCCTTTCCCCCTGTGGATTCTTCTAAATACTCTTCTTTCTCCCCTCCTCCCCATACTGCTCTCAGCCAGCTGCTGTCCTTGAATAGGGTCTGGTAAACACTGAGAAATGTGTAATCGATGAGGATTGTCCTTCTCCAGAATATTTTCACTGGGGACAATCCCTCAGCCCAGTCGTTCTCAACTGGGGTGATTTTGCCCCCTAGAAGACATTTGGCAATATTTGGAGGAGTTTTTGATTGTCACAATTCAGGGGGTACTATTGGCATCTAGTCGGTAGAGGCCAGGGATGCTGTTAAACATCGTACAGCGCACAGGACACGGCCGCAACGAAGAATTATCCAAGTGTCAGTAGTGCCAAGGTTGAGAAATTCAGCCTTAATCCAAAGGAATAAACCTCAAATGGTGAACTTCTAGGCATCGTGCCGGGGGATTGGACCAAGAGTGGCAGGGAGGGATTTTCTGGAACATCATTTTCGATGAAAGAGAAATTCATACTACATAAGCGCAGGTAAAAGGACACTGTTTTCCACAGTGGGCAGCCCAGTGTGGAGAGGCTAATTAGCTCTAAGCAGTAAGAATAAAAATTTACAATTACTTGAGTGACTCCTTTTCACCCTAGAAAGGATAGAGACTGAAATGAAAAGGGGAAGGAAATTTAGATAAATTAACAAAACACAAATTAATGGGTACTCAGAGGAAATTAGGATGTTGGATGTTTTGAGGATATCTTCATTTATTTTTTTAATTTTTAAAAAATTCATGGGACTTCCCTGGTGGCGCAGTGGTTCAGAATCCGGCTGCCATTGCAGGGGACATGGATTTGATCCCTAGTCTGGGAAGATCCCCCACACCGCGGAGCAACTAAGGCCGTGCGCCGCAACTACTGAGCCTGCACTCTGGAGTTCGCGAGCCACAACTACTGAAGCCCACGGGCCTAGAGCCCGTGCTCCACGGCAGGAGAAGCCACCGCAATGAGAAGTCCGCACACCGCAAGGAAGAGTAGCTCCCGCTCGCCACAACTAGAGAAAGCCTGCGTGCAGCAACGAAGATCCAATGCAGCCAAAAATCAGTTCTGTATTTCTCTACTTATAATGGTGACTTACGACTATTTCTAGATAATGAAACAAATCTTTTTGTCCTGCCCAAGTGACTCCAAATTTACTCCTTTTTTAGTAGCTTAATAGCTTTATCCTTTGCATTTGAAGGTAAACTTCAAAAGGGGTAAGAGCAATCTTTAGAATTTAATTTGTATCTATGTTATACCTAGTATAGTGCTTCAGACAATAAACTGATTAAAATTGTTAACGGAAAAAAAAATGTAGTCTAGTTGATTTACAATGTTGTGTTAGTTTCTGCTGTACAGCAAAGTGATTCAGTTTTACACATATACACATTCTTTTCCATTATGGTTTATCACAGGATATTGAATATAGTTCCCTGTGCTCTCTAGTAGGACTCCGTTGTTTATTCATCCTATGTATACTAGTTTGCATCTGCTAATCCCAAACTTCAATCCATCCCTCCCCCACCACCACCCTTTGGCAACCACAAGTCTGTTCTCTATGTCTGTGAGTTTGTTTTGTAGATAAGTTCATTTGTGTCAAATTTTAGATTTGAGGATACTTTCTCATAGCACATCACTCTCTGTCAAAGATATACCTTGAGTCTTGCCCAAGATGCTAATTCTGCTGTCTTCTGCAGAATGGGGGAGTCAACAAAGAGTGGCCACTAGACCCTGGGGCCACTGGTAATAAACCTAGTGCCTGTCTTCAGAGAACTCATAATATGATCCGTGCATATGGAAACACACACATACACGCATGCACACATGCACACACTGAGATAAGAGTGTACAGCAGTGCATGTTGGAGCATGGGGGAGAAAGCGATCACTTCCACCATCTCCTGTCCCTGGGGAGCAAGAGGCAGGAAGACCCTCCGAACTCACAACCCTCATTCCACTGCAGACCTTCTAGTCTCCCCTCTCTCCCTGTAGCCTTTGCACCGTTTATGGCCAAACCACAGGGTTAGAGGATGGCCAGTCCTGGGAGGGGGAAGGAAGGGCTGAGGCTCTGGGAGAGGCTGGGGGAGCTTCAAGACAAGACCTACAAGGCCCCGATGCCCCCCAGAACAGGCATCCACTTCTCTGGAAGTCAGGGAGCATCACTGAGCTTGGAAAGGGGAAGCTCAGCTCTCAATCTGGCCCCACCCCCAACTCCCAGGGTGATGTGGGCAAGCCACTTTGTTTCTGGGGCCTCAGTTCTCTGATGCATTAAGCAAGGGGCTAGATGCAAAGCCAGCTGGAAAGGGCTTTGGTGACCATCTAGGCTGCCTTACAACCCCACCCCCTCCCTTTCATTGAGAGCCTGGTGGCCCAGAGTGGTAAAGTGTCATTTTGTGGTTTTTTTTACATTCTTTTTTTTTTTTAATGTTCTTTTCCACTGTGGTTTTTCCCAGGAGAAACTATCATTTTCTAAGGCACATAGTTTAAAAGCCAACATGGAAGTCATAGAATAATGCCTAGACCGTGGTCCCATTTATGGAAAAAAACTATAATATATCTTGTTTTTAAAAAATACATGTAAGTCTATAAAAGCACCCAAAAAAGATGGACACAAATGACAGTGGCTCTCCTGGGCCAAGGGGTGGGAAAGGAATGGGACAGAGGGAGGCTTTTATTGTCCTGTAAACCTCCATGTTGTTGGAAAATTGTGTTGTGAAAAAAACGTGTTCAGGTATTTTTTTCTGCACCTTAAAAGATAATATTTAAAACAGAGCCATGACAAGTGCAGGTCTCAGATTTCTGCTTTTTTCACAACAACAAGCTTGCTCTGGCCCGTTCCAGATCTGGAATGCTGCTGTCTCTAAGCTACCACACCCTGGCAGGTGCTACAGGGACACAGCGCTCGCTCTCCAGCTCAACCCAGCCCAGGCCTCTCTATCCTGCTCACTGAGCCCTTGAGAGGAAGACGAAAACTATTTGCAGTGAGGCCTTGGGCCAGTGGTTGGATTTCAGGCACCAGCCAGCAAATAGGAAAGGCAGGGATGTGTCTCTCTGAAACTCTGAGATGGGACAAGCAGGGTGCTGAGTACCGCACCTGTAGGTAGGATGTCCCTTGGGAAGGCGGGGACGGTAGAGAGAGCTTCTCAAGGAGCCTGGGAGATAATCCAGGACCCTGATGGCTGGTCAATCCACGGACTCTCTGTGGGAGTGTGTGAACCTTCCTGGTGTTCAAAACCAGGTGCAGGGGAGCCCCGGTTCCCCAAGAGTCTGTGGCTGGTCTCTCTTGGGGTATACGGCAAAAGCCCTGAGCAGACATCCCCGTGCCGAAGAACAATTCTGCTCTGTCCTTCACTCTACTGCTATTAGGTTTTGTGTGCACAGAACACTGGCTTATCTTTGCGGAGGGCAGTTTCTTCATCTGGAAAATAAAGAAAAAGCCAGCCTTTCCCTTCCAAGGGGAGTTGTCCCCTATACGTGTCAGGGAAGCAATGGGGCGCGTTTGGAATCCTGGTCGACAGCAGCTCTCACTTTAAGAGGCCACAGGAGACGGGCGCAGACAGGGCTGTACCCTGAGCCCGCTTGTTCTGCAAGACCCAGCAGAGATGCCCTCTTCTCCGGGAAGCCTTCCTGAGCCCCCCTGGGTGAGTGCCTCTCCCTCCCTCCCCGCCGCCAGGCTCGCTCAGCACTTGGCCTCCGCAGCTGTCGCTAGGACCCTTGTCTTATGCCATCGGGGCCTGCCCTCTCCCACCCAGCTACATCAGCGCTCGGGCTGGGCCCCCGGCGCCTGCACATCCCAGGCCTGCTCCTCCAGCAGGCGGGAGAAGCCGGTGGACGCCTCCTGCAGGGACACAGTGGCAGACCTCTCACCCGGCGGTGTGGTTTGCTCTCTGTGCCTCCTGGGCCCTGTTCTGAGGCCTCATTCTCTGCCTTCCCTCTTCACTTGGCACTTCACTATTCTCTTGCTCAGTTGCTTGGGGCAGAGACTTTGGAGGAAAAACACAGCCCCACATTGAGCTTTTCCTTCCTTCCAGGGCTGGTGCGGCCTTGGGCCAGGCCCGGCCTCTTCCTCCGCATCTCCCTGCACGGCCCACATCCCTCCCTGTCTCCTCGGTGCCCCCTGTCCCTGAGCTCCCTGGGCTCCGGGGTTCTGCCCAAGTGCCCTGCCTGGCCCCTTCTCCGAGCACACATTCCTGCAACCCCGTGACCACAACTGGGGACATTACACATTCCTGGCCTGGCAGCCAGTGATGTAAAAAAGAACAGAATGTCCCCAGGGCCCCGCCCAGCCCCCAGCTCCACCTGGGCCCCTCCCTGGGCTGGACAAGGTAGGGGTGCTGGTGAGGAGTCATGAGGGAAGAGGCTGGACCAGCTCGGACAGGGAGAAGGGTGCTCTGTGCCTGGTGCCAGGTGGGGCCGCGAGGTGTTCCCACCTCAGTGAGCGGGGAGGGAGGTTGCAGACACGCCTTCTCCTTCCTCTCCAAGGCCTGGGGGTGAGGCTGACGCAGGGGTGCCTCTGCAGGGATTCCCCAGGGAGGGGCCCTGGCTCCTGGAAGCCCGCACAGGGGGGCCTTCCCGCTCTCCTTCAGGGGAGGGGCTGCTTTGGGGCCGGCTCCCTCCTCCTCACCCCCCTTCTCTGCCTCTCCTCCCTCCCGGTCCTTCACCCTCTCCTGGTCCATCCACCTCCCTTCTCCTGCCTTCCCTGGTCTCCTGGTCTCCCCACCTTAGTCTCACTCGTCCTAACTTGTCCTTTTTCCCATGCTTTGCCCTCCTGGCTTTGCGTTCAGGGTCCTTCTCCTGGTTCAAGACCTCTGACCCTCCCCTGCCGTTCTGTCTCCTGGTCCCCCTGCCGGCCAGCTCCCCGCCACTCCGAGGCCCTGACTCTTCTCCCCGCCACCTCTCGCCTTCCCCGTCCCTGTGCGCCTGTCACCTGCCCTCAGGCACCCTCCTCCCACCGAGGAGCTCTCAGCTCTGACTCCTCCTCTGCCCCTCCCCCTGCCCGGCTCACCTTTAATTGAGATGCTAATGAGGCTTCTGTCGCTTCCATACCTGGCGGGAGGGCAGGCTGCACCTGTCAGGTGAGGGGGAGGAGAGGCTGGGCTGCCAGATCCAGCTGGAAAGGAACCAGTCCCAGTCCAGCCACAACCCGGGAGTGGGGAACCGGAGGCCACCCAGGCCTCTTGGAGTCCTGCAGTCCTCGGGGCCGAGGTCAGGGCCAGAGACCGGAGGGAGCGGGGGCGGAAAGGAAGGGGGGCAGGATCAGAGAGGCGGGTGCACGGAGAGGAGACAGGCAAAGCAAGGGAGCCCAGAGACACCCAAAGAGAAGCAGGAGGCAGAGACGGGGACAGAGACGGAGAGAAACTAAGACACAGATCCCAGAGGAAGAAGACCAAAGAAAGGGATTGACTCAGCAGGGCAGAGACCGCAGTAGAGACAGAAGGGGAGATTCTAGGACAGAACCCAAAAGGTGGCCTTATCGGGGAAGCAGGGAGGTCACTCCAGGGAAGCTCCAGCTCTTCTCGCCCCCGACTGCTGCAGGTCAGCGGGCTCCCGGGGAGGGGGGCGGGCAAGAGAGGGAGAAGGTGGGCTGAGGGTGGGCTGAGGGCGCGGCCCCGAGGTGACAATGGAGGCACCCAGAGCCCAGGGCTCAGTCCTGCCCCTCGTCCTCCCCGACCCACCCAAGGGCTCATGAAGGGAGACAAGCATGAGGAGCCTGAGCCGGGCCCCGAACCTGCGGCCCCCCCGCCGTCCACGGACGAGGAGGAGCCCCTGCTGGAGTTCCACCACTCCTACCGGGAGCTCTTCCAGTTCTTCTGCAACAACACCACCATCCACGGCGCGATCCGCCTGGTGTGCTCGCAGCACAACCGCATGAAGACGGCCTTCTGGGCTGTGCTCTGGCTCTGCACCTTCGGCATGATGTACTGGCAGTTCGGCCTGCTCTTCGGAGAGTACTTCAGCTACCCCGTCAGCCTCAACATCAACCTCAACTCGGAGAAGCTCGTCTTCCCCGCCGTCACCGTCTGCACCCTCAATCCCTACAGGTCGGTCTCCTTCCGCCGCTTCCCCGAGCCTGGGAGGGGGCTCCAGAGGGTACAGGGGTGCCCACCGGGCAGGCAGATGCTCAGACCCAGAGGTAGGAGACGACACTCCTGTCCCGAGGCAGACCTCCCTTTGGGCAGGGTAGGGAGCCCCCGATCTGATGGGCTGGCCCTCGCTCTGCCCAGTGACGCCTTCCTAGTGCCCGGGGCTTCTCCAGAGCAGGCTTGGGGCACCGACAGCTTCCTCCTCCAGCCCTTCATCCTCCCGCAAGCGGGAGGGAGTGCTGATGAGGTCAAGATGCTCAGAACTCCAGAAGGGCAGGGTAGGGATCAGCCCCTCCTCCGCGTCAGGCGATGAATCTGACGGAGGTTCTGGGGCAGGGGCGATGGGATGGGCGGTGGCAGCTGGCAGGGGCCGGGCCCTGGTACGGTGGTGTTGGTTGAGCAGGGGGGGTTGTTCTGGAGAAAGCAAAGTGGCGGGTGGTAGCAAAGCATTCTGTGAGCCGGAGGTGGGGGGCGTGGAGCGTCACAGAGCCAGGAGAACAGGACAGCCCTGGTCAGGCTGTTCTCCCAGAGGCTCAGGTGACCCTGCTGGGCTGTACAGTCCACCTGCCCAGGTGACTGACTGTTACGTACTTGGGTGTGTCCTGAAGTTTTGGGTTTCATCACCGTTCTTTGCCAATTTTCGGTCGGGAAGCCAGAGGGTGTGGAGGTGACCATAGAGAAGACAGGAGGGCAGGGCTGGGTGTCTACACACACCCACATTTTCTGTGTGTTCGCTCAGTCCTGCCACACCTTGGGACACCCGAGGCAGGCCAGACACAGGGCTAGGCACCCGGCAAATGGGTTCACCAATAATTCCTGCAGTTGTTGCCGTGGGCCAGGTACTCTGCTAGGTATTTGAAAGATAGGATGGAAGAGACAGGCATATAAACAAATAACTTCAGCTCACTGTGATAGGTACAATAAAAATTGTGAGGTATAGTCTCTGTCTTCAAGGAGTGTAAGATTTACGAGTGCACGTGTGTGTGATCGCAGGAGTGTGTGTGTGAGCACACAAACGGCGTGTGCGTGCGATTGTGGGTGACTGGGATTGGTCACACATTGGGGGTGGCAGATTCTGTTGTGTCCGAAGGTGTGTCATGAACTAATAAGGGTTGGGACCTCCTGTCCTACAGAGAAACATTGCCGGGCCATTTCACTGATTAACCCCCTTATAAGGTCCAGGGTAAGGGGCCAGTTACCAAGAAGCTGCCTCACGCACCAGACACAGCTAAGTACCCCACAGGCGTCTCCTTTAATTCTCCCAACCATCCTACGAGGCAGGTACTATTATCATCCGTGTTTTACACTTGAGGAAACTGAGGCAAAGAGAGGTAAGGCACAGGGTCACAGAGATAGTGACTCACCCTGTGTGCCTGATCACAACTCACAAACCCTGCCTCTTCTTAACACCCAAGATGTGAACGTGGAATAAATGGAATCTCCGCTCAGACGTTTACATCTCCTTTCTGAGCTTGTTTTATTTGCCTTCTAAGCCTTCTTTCTCCTCCCCTGCTCCCTGTGACTTTGCTTCTCCTCTTCCCAACCTCGTGCTCCTCTGCCCTAACCTTTCCCTCCTCTTCCCACACCCTCATCCCCTGGGGCAGTGGCGGAGGGGAGGGAGGGGAGGGCAGGCAGGCCTGAGGACTAAGCTGTCGATAAAATACTTGTGGTTGAAAGATGTGGGTGAGAGACGGACAGGGCCAGGCTGAGTGTTGAGGCCTGCGTATTTTCCAAGGCTCTGCAGGGAGCAAGGCCCTGAGCAGTAGTGGAAAAAGCCCCCAGGGAATGAAAACCAGAGCCCCAGCCTCTGAGGCCTGCAGGCTGGGAGGCAGGTGTCCACACAGGAACAAAATCCCTCCTGCATGACTTAGTGGGGAGAGAACACAGCACCCTGGAAGGGAGGGGAGTCAGGAAAGGCTCCTCAAAGCCGGGCAAGGGTATTGAACGTCTACTACATGCTTGATCCTGCCCTGGGTGCTTTATAAGCACTACCTCATTTAATCCTGACAAGTCCATGGAGATGGGCCTTATTATTTCCATTTTTGCAGATGAGGAAGTGCAGGTGAAGTAACTGAGCAGGGTCAAACAGCAAATAATAAAAAAATGAACAACGATAATGGCTAACACATACAGTACTTAATATAGTACTTCACAGTACAAACAAATGAAAATTTTCTATTAATTAAATGATTTAATCTTCACAACAGACCTCTAATGTAGATACCAGTATTACTCCCATTTTACAGCTGAGGAAACTGAGGCCCAGAGAGGTTACGTAACTTGCCCAAGTTCACACAGGGAACCGGTGGTGAAACTGAGATTCAAAAATCCGCCCTCCCTCCCCCCAACATAGGAGCCAGTGCATCCTAGGTCAGCAGCTGAGTTACAAACCAAGTGTGTTTGATCTCAAAGCTCTTTCTCCCATTGCACTTTAAGGAGGGGCCAGGCAAAGGCATCCAGGGTTGGGGGGCTGGTGGGAGTCTGTGGGGAAGAGCAGCAGGAGTCCGGAGGGAGGAGGGAGGAGGGAAGGATCCAGGCTATTGGTTCCTGCTCCAGGAGAGAGGCAGGGAAGGGTGGACAGGTTGATGCAGCCCGGTGGGGGTGGGTGGTAGCCTGAGTGTGACCCACGCTGGCATGGGTACTAGAGGCAGAGGCAAGATGGGTGACTTGGACAGGGGAAGCAGGGAGGAGGTGGAAATCGTGACCAGATGCCCACCAGCAGGCAGCTGGGCGTGGCCAGAAGAGGGGGAGGAAGAAGGGGGAGCGTGGTTCTGGGCTGTTCTATAACTGCCAGAAAAGGGGACAAGGCTGAAGACCTTCATGCTAAGCAAGGAGGTGCTGAGAATCCAATGTGAAAGGTCAGCTACAGCAGTCCCCTCCTTTCTGGTTAACAAAGGGCTTTCTTCACCCCAGAGACAGGGCCAGACATAGCCACATCAAAGCCCAAGAACATATTTTTTATCCAGTCCTCGGAGGATTGAGGCCGATTCTAAGGAAGAGCTTGGCATTCTTAGACAGCAAAGAAGGTCATGGAATCTTCCTTCCTGGAGATGGCAGAGCAGGGGGCATGGTGGTGAGGAGAAGGGCAGTGCCCCAAAGAGCTGCCTTGAGGCAGGGGAAGGCTCTGAGCCAACCCTGCACTCCCACAGGATCTGGAAAGCAGGCTCTGCATTGGCAGGCCTGGCAGGGACAGAAAGCCCAGACTCTTAGACCTGACACTCTCCCAACCCCCTCCCAGGGATGGACTCCTTCACGTCAGGAACCTTACTACCTCTGTAGCAGCTGTTGCTGGAAAGTTCTTCCTTAGGTAAAGCTGCAGCTTACCTCACCGTCACTTCTACCCTCCGGTCCTGGTTCTGTCTCTTTGGAGAAACTCTAAAGACATCTTCTTCTTTGCCCGATGGCCACCAGTTCAGGTGCACCTGACTGTGCTGCACTTTGCCAAGTCCACTATCGCGATCTGATCTTCATCACAAGCTTGCTGGATAAGGAGGGAACTGTCAGCTCAGAGTCAGAGGAGAAGACGGAGGCTCTGAGACCCTAAAGGCTTTGCAAAGGTCACCCAGCTGCTAGGTGGACGAGTCAGAATTGGAATCTGGTCTCAGGATCCACGTTTGTTAAGACCACAAAGTCACAGGGCAGGTGAGTGGCAGGCAGTGCTCCTGTCTCCTCAGCCTTCTCTGCTTCAACAACAGGTTACTATTATCGTTCGCATTAAAGAACAGTCATGACAATAATAACAACAGCTGCAGTTATACAGTACCCACTCGGCCAGGTATTTTCCTCAGTACTTTTGATATATTACCTCATTTAATCCTTATCACCACACTATGCAGCAGGTGCTCCCATTTCACAGATGATGAAACAGAAGCCCAGAGAAGATAAAGTAACTTCTCCAAAGTAACTTCTCCAAGGCTAACCATCTAGAAAGTGGCGAGGCTAGGAAATGAGTGTGGAAAGCTGATTAGATCTCAGTTCCAGTAACGTTTCCTTCTACTGCTGTTCTTTTAATGACCAGCAACAAACAAATCTCAGAATGTCAAACACACACCTTCCACCTGAGCTACATTTTCTCCTGGGAGAAAATGAGGGACAGCCGGCTAGTCTTTTATGAGGGAGATGGTGGAGGAGGACTGAGGACTTGGACTAGGCAGTGATTGTGACTGCACACTAGGACCTCCCGGGACTCTTGTAAAAACTACCTTGTTGGGGCCCCACCCGATCCCACCAGATCTGACTCTGGTGATTGAAGGCCTGCACTGATGGTTCACTTTTTCTTTAATTGAGGCAAATTTACATACAGTAAAATGCACAAATCTTAGGTGCTCTTTGAGGCTTGGCACTCAAGATAGTGAACATTCCATTAGCTGGTGACCCTTTGTAGTCAATTCCTTTCCCTCTCCCACTGTCATCTTCTGACTTCTGTCACCATCCATTAGTTTCTTCTGTTCTTAGACTTCATATAAATGGACTCACACACTATGAATTTTCTTGTGTGTGTGTCTAGCTTATTTTGCTCGGCTTCATGTTTCTGAAATCCTTTCATGTGGTTTTTTGTTTGTTTGTTTGTCTTTGTTTTTCTTCTGTATCAGTCCCTTTTTACTGCTGAGCCGTGGTGATGGACATGTGGGTTCTTTGAAGCTTTTTGACTATTATGAGTAAAGCTGCTATACATTCACATACAAGTCTTTATGTGTTCACTGCTCTTGGGCAAATAGCTAGAAGTGGAATTGGGTGAAATATACAGAGGGTTATAAGGTAGATGCAGATTTACCTTTAACTACCAAACTGTCCTCCAGACTGGTGGTACCACTTTAAACTCCCACCAGCAGCAATTCCAGATGCTCCACATTCTCATCAACACTTGGTGTTGTCAGTCTCTTACTTTTAGCCTCATGGATGTTAAATGGTACCTCATTATGGATTTCATTTGCATTCACTTGAGGACTAATTGTCTTGAGCACCTTTTCATGTGTTTAGTGACCATTTGTATATTTTGGGGGTTCGTTTTTAAAACAGTTTGTCTTTTTCTTGTTGATCCATAAGAAGTTTTTATATTGCAGGATTTCTTCTTTAGGTATATTTTTAAAAATATTTATTTATTTGGTTGCACCAGGTCTTAGTTGCGGCACGTGGGCTCCTTAGTTGTGGCATACATGTGGGATCTAGTTCCCTGACCAGGGATGGAATCCAGGCCTGATGCATTGGGAGTGAGGAGTCCTATCCACTGTGCCACCAGGGAAGTCCCTAGATATTCTTTATTCCAAGGAATTTTGCCCACCCCAAGGACATGAAGATCTCTTCTATATTTTCTTGTATAGTCTTTATGTTTCTGAATTTTTTGTTTAGGTCTGTGATGTAGCTTGACTTAATTTTTGTATATGGACTAAGGTAGAGGTTGAGGTTCTTTTTTTTCTTTTTCTTTTTTTTCATACAGTATCCAGTTGTTCCAGCACCACCTATTTTAAAAAAAAATTATTTTTGCCATTGAGTTGAACTGGTGCTTTGGTCAAAACTCAGTTGACCATATATCTGTGATTATATTTCTGGACTCTATTCTGTGCTATTGATCTTTCGTTTATCCTTATATTAGCACTACACTGTTTTGATTACTGTGGCTTTATAGTCTTAAACTCAGGTAGAGTAAGTCCTCTAACTTGGCTCTTCTTTTCCAAAATCGTTTTGGTCATTCTAGGGTCTTTGCATTTCCATATCAATCTTAGAATCAGCCTGTGAATTTCTTCCAAAATGTCCACTGAAATTTTGATAGACACTTGAGTTGAATCTAGAGAGCAATCTGGGAGACCTCATGAGTTTCTTTTTCCTTCTTTTTTTTTTTTAATATTTACTTATTTATTTATTTGTGGCTGTGTTGGGTCTTTGTTGCCGCGCGTGGGCTTTCTCTAGTTGTGGTGAGCGGGGGCTACTCTTCGTTGGGGTGTGTGGGCTTCTCATTGCTGTGGCTTCTCTTGTTGCGGAGCACAGGCTCTAGGCACACAGGCTTCAGTAGTTGTGGCACGTGGGCCCAGTAGTTGTGGCTTGCAGGCTCTAGAGCGTGGGCTCAGTATTTGTGGTGCACGGGCTTAGCTGCTCCGTGGCACGTGAGATCTTCCCGGACCAGGGCTCGAACCCATGTCCCCTGCATTGGCAGGAGGATTCTTAACCACTGAGCCACCAGGGAAGCCCCCTCATGAGTTTCTGATCCATGAACATCTGCAACTCCTTTTATTTTGGTCTTGGTGGTTTAGTTTCAGCAGGATTTTCAGTGTACAGGTCTTGCACTTCTTTCATTAGATTTATTCCCAGTGTTTGATGTTGTTTATGCTGTTTAATATGGTGTTGTAGTTGATTTCATTTTCCAAATATTTGTTGCTAGCTTGTAGAAATACAATTAATTTTTGTACATTGGCTTTGTGTCTTGCAACCTCGTTTAATTTCTAGGTGCTCTAGGTGTTTGTTTTGTTTTGGTAGATTCTATCCCTAAGGCCCTGCTACTCTGGACTTTCGTGATGCAGCATATAGGCCTTGTATTGAGAAGAAGGAACGTGAGGATTTATACTGGACGGTGCTTAACTTACAGTGTTTGGGCCCCACCCGAAACTCATTAAAACTGAGTCTCCTCTGGTGTCTGGCAGGCGGGAGGCGGCGCGGCGTATGCAGCACTGACATTGGCATTTTTTAAGTTCCTTGGAAGATTCTAGAAATGCAGTTGAGAACCCCAGACTTAGAAAGTGTCAGGTGGCAGACGGACCCAAAAGCCACCCTCGCCGGGGCGGGAAGGGGCGGGGGAATGGGGCGGGATGGCGCGCGCATCGCGGGTCCCTGGAGTGTCTGGGCCCAGCCCGTCCACCCCCCCTCCCGCCCTGGGAAGGGGCAGACAAGTTCTGGGTTCCCTTCCAGGCCAGGGCTAGGTGGGAGGAGAGCGTCTCCCGCCTCTCCCTCACGATAAACACGCGGCAGTAAATGCCGTCACCGCCGGAGCTCACTGTCGCCTCCTATTATTCCGCGGACACACCTGTCTGCACGCCCCCTCGCCCCCGAGATAGCCTGGGAGACCCCAGAACTATTCCCCGCAGGCTTCTCCGGGATGAACCGACCTCTCCGGTTACAGACAGGGAAACTGAGGCCCAGGGGCGCCGGGGATTGTCGCGAGGCCGCCGCCTCCTGGTCCGACCCTTTGCCATCGCCCCTCCCAGGTACACGGAAATGAAAAAGGACCTGGAGGAGCTGGACCGCACCACAGAGCAGACGCTCTTCGACCTGTACAAGTACAACTCCTCCAACAGTCTCGTGGCCCACGCCCGCGGCCGCCGCGACCTGCGGGAGTCCCTGCCGCACCCCCTGCAGCGCCTGCCGGTCCCGGCTCCGCCCCACGCCGCCAGCAGAGTCCGCCGATCCGACTCCAGCCTGAGTCACAGTAACCCGAAGGTGAACAGGAAGGACTGGAAGATCGGCTTCCAACTGGTAAGGCCCCGCCCCCTCGCCCCGCCCCTCTGGTGCGGCCGGAGCCCGGGACTCCGCTCCGCTCCCTTTTCCTACCCACCTCTGCTGCCGGTGATACAAGGCGGACCCAGTCCGCTGGCTGGCAAAATGAGTAAGTTAAATACTTAAATATGGTTTGAAAAATAAAATTAAATGGCATCTCTCTGGGCTCCAGCTTGTGGAGGCTCCTCGCTGGGGGCCTCTGTGGGAGCGTTTATGGGGTGAGAAGTCAGATCTACGGTGGAAAAGGTGCTTTCTGAATTCCAATCCCCCCCAGTGGGACTCAGTTGGGACCCTCCAGTGTGATGGGGCACTGGGGCTCCGCCGGCCTAAGACAGAGAATAGGGAGACAGTAACAAGGAAACTTTAAAAATAAATGGGAGAGAAGCAGAGAGAAGAAAGAGAGGCCCCTTTAGTGAGAGCGGAGCATGGTACCTGGAGACCGGGGTTCCAGTCCCCGCTCTGGTGCTGGGACGAACCACTTGATTCCTCAGTCTTCCCATCTGTGAAATGGGGAGAAGAATCCTTGCTCCACCCTCCTCGGACTGCATAAATGACCCCGAGGTGTGTGCAGCTCCCGGTCTCCTCCATTAATCCCCTGCTCTCCGGGTCCGCTCTTCTCGGGGCTTCTGTTTCTTCCCACTCCTGGCTCCCCACCCCTGTCTATCTGGCTTCAGGACCCCAGACTATCCATTCCTTGACCTTGGCCCCCGTCCTGCTTGCCCTTGCTGCTGGTCCTCTGACTCTCTGGTCTCTGTGTCTAGTGCAACCAGAACAACTCGGACTGCTTCTACCGGACGTACTCATCAGGGGTGGATGCAGTGAGGGAGTGGTACCGCTTCCACTACATCAACATTCTGTCCAGACGGCAGGACACTCCAATGCTGGAGGAGGAAGCGCTGGGCAAATTCATCTTCGCCTGCCGCTTCAACCAGGTCTCCTGCAATGAGGCGTGAGTCTTGTCCCTGAGGCCTGGCTTCGTGCTCCCCATGGGGTCTCCTTCCCTGCGCCAGCCTGAGGCCCAGCATGGCCAGCACCCCGGAATGCTGGTTGACTAAATAAATGCTTGCGGGTGGGGAGGAGGGAGAAGCATTGACTTCAGGTCCAAACCTCTGCCCCAGGAATTGTCCTGCAGGATTTCTGCTGCTCCCTGCAGGGCTGGGTCTGAGTGAAGCAGCCTCAAATGGATGCCCTGGGAAGGCTGGGGTTGAGGTCCGGCTTTGAGAAACCAAGGGCTGGAAGCATGGTTCTCCATTTTTCTAAGGCCTCTTTCTCACTAGCATCAAACTCCAGAGTGCCTGGAAGGTCGTCTGGTCCCCTGCCCCGCTTGCTCAGATGACGCGGCAGTAGTGGCATAGTGGACCCAGCGTGGACTGAGTCAGAGTCTGACCCTCAGTTCCTGCTCTGGCTCTGTTTCTTCCAGGCCAGGTGACTCTGAGCATTTCACATCACTCTTCGGAGCCTACTTCTTTGTAAAGTGGGGGAAATGAGATTCATTCAATGTTCATTGAACAAATATGTTTGACTGTCTGGGCTGTGCGCCCATCACTGCTGTAGACATTTGGGACACATCAAAGAAGAAGAAGAAAAATCCTTGTCCTTTCGGCACTTTTTCTTTCTTTTTCTTCTTTCTTTTTTTGGCCACACCGTGCGGCATGCTGGATCTTAGTTCACTGACCAAGGATTGAACCCACGCCCCCCGCAGTGGAAGTTCAGGGTCTTGACCGCTAGACTGCCAGGGAAGTCCCTTGGCACTTTTTCTTAAGTGATGAAGATGATGATAACGTCTATCTCCAAGTGCAAGAGATGACGAGTTGAGAGCACTTTACGCACTGCAGTGAGTGGTGGGTCTCATTACTCCTGTGAAATGACACTCACACAGATGAAGTGACTTGCCCTAGGCCACCAGGCCAGCCCGAGCCAAGGGTCCTCCCCACTCTACTGCAATGCCCGCCAGGCATTCTTTCAGTCACATCTCCTGTCATAATGTCCTTGCAAAGAGGTCACGGCAGCTGCCAGCTCTCTGAGGGCTGGGAGGGGCTAGGGGTACAGGGAGGTCCCCTTCTGTAGCCTCTGGCCCCTCCTACCCCCGCCTTCCCCTCCCTATTCCTCGGTGTTCAGGCACCATCTCCCTGCCTCTGCCTGGCTGAGGAAGGGTGTTGACGCAGCGTCTCCACTCTACAGGGACCCCTGCCCTTTTCTGTCACTAGGGCCACGTGTCACCTGGTTCTGCCGCCACCCCTCACCTGGAACACACACTCTGCCCAGCGCACACCTTTGTTCCTGTCTCTTGTTTCTGTGTTTGTTTGAGGACAGAAGCTGCCACTGGGGAAGTGAGACCAGCACCTGAGCCTGGGTCAGCCCACACCTGCCACCGACTTGCTCTGTCACCCTCTCACTTTGCCTGCCCCAGGCTGCTGCCTCCCCATCAATGGAAAGTCCATCGTTCATCTCAGACTTGACGCTTAGGTCACTTCCTCAGCTCAGAGCCTCATTTCTCACCGGGATTATGATAGCCCTTCTAATCTGTCTCTCTGCCTCTCAATCCTCCCTTTATTCTGCGACCACAGGAAGCTTTAATACTTCAGGGTTCTGCCTGCACTTCACTGTACTTAACTATTCCAGTCAGGCCCGTTTAAAATCCTTCAGTGTCTCTCTGGCCTTCGGAATTGAGTTCAAGCGCTTTATCATGGCTTTCTCAGTCCTCTCCTCCCCTGTATCCAACACCCTTTCCCCTCTCTCTATAATCTTTTCTTTAATAACAGCTTTATTGAGGGACTTCTCTGGTGGTCCAGTGGGTAAGACTCCGTGTGCCCAATGCAGGGGGCCCGGGTTCGATCCCTGGTTGGGGAGCTAGATCCCACATGCATGCTGCAACTAAAAGATCCTGCGAGCCACAACTAAGACCCAGCGCAGCCTAAATAAAAAAATAAGTATAAAAAAAAACACAGGGACTTCCCTGGTGGCGCAGTGGTTGAGCGTCCGCCTGCCGATGCAGGGGACACGGGTTCGTGCCCCGGTCCGGGAGGATCCCACATGCCGCGGAGCGGCTGGGCCCGTGAGCCATGGCCGCTGAGCCTGCGCGCCCGGAGCCTGTGCTCCGCAACGGGAGAGGCCACAACAGTGAGAGGCCCGCGTACAGCAAAAAAAAAACAACCAACAAAAAACCCAGCTTTATTGAGGTATAATTCACATACCACAAAATTCATCCTTTTAATGGCTACAGTTCATTTGTTTTTAGTATATTCACAGAATTGTGCAGCTATTACCACTGTCTAATTGTAGAATATTTTCCTCACCCCCTGTTCCTTCCCCTCCTCCGAGCCTTGGCAACCACTATTCTACTTTCTGTCTCTATGGATTGCCTGCTGGGGACATTACATATAAATGGAGTCACACAATATGTGGTCTTCTGTGACTGGCTTCTTTCACTTAGCATCCTGTTTTCAAGGTTCATCCATGTTTCAGTGTGTATCAGTAATACATGCCTTTTTTTTTTTTTTTTTTTGGCCACGTCGAGAGGCATGTGGGATCTTAGTTCACCAACCAGGAATCAAACTGGTGCCCTGCTGCAGTGGAAGCGCGTAGCCCTAACCACTGGACCGCCAGGGAATCCCCCCCAGTTCCTGCCTTTTTTCTGACTAAATAGCTTTCCATTGTATGCATAAGCCACATTTTGTTTATCTCTTCTTCAGCGGATGGACGTTTGGGTTGCTTTCACTTTTTGGCTATTATGAATAATGCTGCTATGAGCATTCTTGTACACGTTTTTGTATGGATGTATATTTTCATTTCTCTTAGGAGATACCTAGGAGTGGAATCACTGGGTCACATAGTAATTTTATATTTAACATTTAGAGGAATTGCCAGACTGTTTTCCAAGTAGCTGTGCTGTTTTGCATTCTCATCAGCGGTGTGTGGGGGTTGCAAATTCTCCCCAGCCTCCCCTTGTTATATCTGTCCTTTTGACTTTAGATGTCTTAACGAATCCCTATACTCTTTTTTTTAAAATTTATTTATTTTTGGCTGTGTTGGGTCTTCGTTGCTGCGCTCAGGCTTTCTCTAGTTGCGGCGCGCGGGCTTCTCATTGCGGTGGCTTCTCTTGTTGCGGAGCACGGGCTCTAGGTGCGCGGGCTTCAGTAATTGTGGCACGCAGGCTCAGTAGTTGTGGCACACGGGCTTAGTCGCTCTGCCGCATGTGGGATCTTCCCGGACCAGGGCTCGAACCCGTGTCCCCTGCATTGGCAGGTGGATTCTTAACTACTGTGCCACCCGGGAAGTCCCTGAATCCCTCTACTCTTAATAGCAAATTTACATAGCTCTTACTGAGTGCTAAGCACCGTTCTGAGTGTAATTTAATCCTCCCAGTATCCCTGTGAAGTAAGTAGTATGATTATCGCCATTGTATAGACGAGGAAACTGCAGCGCAAAGAGATCAAGTGCCTGGGCTGGTCCTCCAGCTAACACTGGTTAGAGCTAGGATTCGAGTACAAGCTGTTTCGTTCTGGAGCGCGTGCTCTTCACCGTCACGTTATGCTGCTGCTCATATACGTATTCTCATAATGTGCTTACTGTGTTTCTCTTTGTATGTGTTTTTACCCAGTGTGTGTGTAATGTGGACATAAATGGCGTTGTGTTATGTATCTCATGTCACTTTTTATTTTGTAAACTAAGCTCTGTGAGTTTAAGAATGATGCATGGTGCTGTGTCTACGCTGTTGATTCCACCTGCTGCAAACACCCCGGGGTGTGCGTCTGCCACACTGTCCCTGTCCCTCTCCTCTGAGCAGGGCTCACAGGCCTTGCAGGACTGGCCGCTTCTTTCTTCCTCTCTCCCTGAGGGAAGCCTTTGTTCTGGAAATGCTGACTTCCTAGCCCTTCCCAGAATGTGCACCAGTACTTCACACCTTTGCTCTTCAAGGCCGATGGAGCCTTTGCTCTTCAAGGCTGATGGAGCATTCCAGATCATCTAGTTCCATCTCCTCGTTTTACAGATGAGGAGAGTAAGCTTAGGGAAAAATGGCTGCTCAAGGCCGTGCAGCCAGCACCCCGCTCCTGACCTCCGTCCAGCCTTCTTTCCTCTCCTACTTCTCTTCCTTCCTCCTCTACCTCTCTCGGCCCAAAGCCTCGTCCCCCTCTTCTCCCTGCTCCCCTCACTGGCTCCCAGAGGGCAGGGTAGTTAGAACACAGATCCCCTCTGTTCCCGTGTGGGCTCTAGCTGCAGCCCCGCACAGCCTCCCTGTTGGGGGACCTGTGATTTGCTGTCAAATCGTGTTCCTATTGCAACACAAATCTGTGATTCCTTTCTCTCTGTTCCCAAACTTAGCCCAGCCCAGCTTTGGACCTACCAGTGGGAGGCATGCTGACGTGAGAGGCCCCGTTCCCGCCCTCGCATCTGACCTTCCTCCTTGAAGCTTTGTGCTCACTGGTCTCACTCTCTTCCCCCCGGACCCCCCTTCCCTTCCGTTCATCTGTCAGCTAGCTGTTAACGATCTCCTGTGTCTCCAGTGTGCCAGGAACCACACCATTACCCTAGAGATGATTCGGACATGAATGAGATGTGGCTCCTGTCCTCAGGGAGATTATAAACCAAATGGGGAACTAAGAGTGAGACACACGAGAAGCTAGGGGTGCTGCAGGAGTTCATAGTGCAGCACAGTGACGGGAGGGTCACAAGGCCAGTGAGGTCAGTTGGACTCACCGTAGGGTGGAAGGGAAGGAGCCTGGGTGGAAGGGTGGAAGTAGGGTGGAAGGAGCCTGGGCTAGAAGATGGCTGATCTGGTTGGTGTCCCATCTCGTCCTTGCTGCTTGTGTGACCTTGGGCAGCTACTAGATCTCTCCGAGCCCGTGCTCCCTCTTCCGTGAAGTAGGGATGATGCCCAGTGGAGTGACTGAGGGCTTGTGGGCAAGGCTCCCAGCACTGTGTTGGCACATAGTAGGTGATCAGGAAACAAAGGGCTCTGAAAGTCTTCCTCTCCCTGACCCCCTGCACTTTCCCCTCTGACCCCCCTCTCTCTCTCCTGCATAGGAATTACTCCCACTTCCACCACCCGATGTATGGGAACTGCTACACTTTCAATGACAAGAACAACTCCAACCTCTGGATGTCCTTCATGCCTGGGGTCAACAACGGTGCGCCACCCCTGACCTCGGCCCCAGCCGCTCCCCCGCGCTGTGCACCCGCATTTACCCACCTTGAGCCCGCGTCCTAGTGACGCTTGGGGCCTCACTGCAGCGTGCCCATCTGTATCCTGGAAAAATCCTCTTTGATTTTTCTCCCCCGTGGGCATCACGTGGTACATTCCAGGTGTGGTAGGAATTCTGTCCCAGTCCTGCCTTCCGCTGCCCCTCACCCCACCCCGAATCCAGCTCAGGGGTTGCCAAGCCCATTTGCAGGTCTTCCTGAACTTGCTGCCCTGGGAGGCTTAGAGACGAGGCAGGGTGGGCGGGTGGGTTTCCACCCCCAGATGCTTCTCCCAGACCCCCGTCACTCTGTTCCCCCTGCACGCCCAGGTCTGTCCCTGATGCTGCGGACGGAGCAGAATGACTTCATCCCGCTGCTGTCCACGGTGACCGGGGCCAGGGTGATGGTGCACGGGCAGGATGAGCCCGCCTTTATGGACGACGGAGGCTTTAACCTGCGGCCTGGTATGGAGACCTCCATCAGCATGAGTAAGGCAAGGAGGCTGACTGCGAGGCCTGGGAAGAGAGCCTCAGGTGAAGGGCGGGGAGAGGGCCTGGGGGGTGACAGCCAGAGGACCGGAAGAGGTCGTGCAGGGGGAGCCTCGAGCGCGTGGAGGTCTTCAGGAGCAGAAACCAGGGGTGAGGGCCCCGGCCGAGTGGGCGTTAGGAAGTAGGGATCTGGGGCGGGGGAGGCTCGGGCGAGAGCACCGAGAAGGGGTGCGGGGCGTGCTTGGGGTTCCAGGGGGTGCTCCGGGCCCAGTGTCCTTGGAAGTAGTCCCGGGCGTGTGTTTTGAAATGGTGAGGCAGATAGGAGAGGAGGTAAGGTAGGACATACAGCCTGGGACTGAGGGAAGACAGAGGCCGGGAAGAGGCCTTGACAACGAGAGGTCTGACCTCTGACCTCTGACTTCTCCATGTCTCTGCATTCGCAGGAAGCCGTGGACAGACTTGGGGGTGACTATGGCGACTGCACCAAGAATGGCAGCGATGTCCCAGTGGAGAACCTTTACGGTACCAAGTACACGCAGCAGGTGAGGCTCAGCCTGTCTATGGCGACCATCTCCCAGGCCTGCAGTGCAGGTCAGCCAAAGCCACAGGGTGTGTGTGATGGGTGATGGGGACGGGTGGAGAGAGGGATGGAGGCGCACTGCGGGGACTGGTTTGTGCTCCCCTCCCCTGCCGTTTGGAGCTGCGTCGGGGAGGGCAGTCCTGACCCCCTCCCCCTTCATTCTCCCCTCCTGCAGGTGTGTATCCATTCCTGCTTCCAGGTGAACATGATCAGGGAGTGTGGCTGTGCCTACATCTTCTACCCGCAGCCCAGGGGTGTGGAGTTCTGTGACTACAGGAAGCATAATTCCTGGGGTGAGACTGCGGGAGGCCCGGCCCCACACCCCACTTGAGCCCAGGACAGTCCCAGGAGCCCTGCACCCTCAGTGCCCCGGCCGTGGCTTCTGGCTCCCACGGTCTCTGGCAGGTTCTCCTGCCGACTCTTGGGTTCCGGCCCTTAGATGCTACCCCTCTCTGTTTTCCTCTCACTCTCTGTGTCTCTCCTCTATCTCTGTTCCTCCCTCACAGTTTCTCTCTCTCTCTGTTTTGGCTTCTGTGTGTTTATAATGGGATGGCCTCATTTAAAAATGACTCGCAGCAAAAAGGAAGGAAGAGCCATGAAGCAGATCTCCCCCGGGTTCTGCGCTCTGACTGTAGCTTCCCGGCTCACTCCCCAGGGCGCCAGCAGGGCCAGTGCTGGGCACTGGCACTGGGGGCAGGAAGAAAATACTAAACGTTATGTGCATCTGCCTCATTCCCTAACATCTTCCATTTTATGTATGTTTTATAATGTACATAAGGTATCAGTGCAGTGGGAGTGGGTATGTCATTTAGAAACCCAGTACATAGATTGGAATGGCTTACGGAGGAATGTTTTACCTAGAATCTGGAGGGCACTAGATTCTCCTCCTGACCCTGGTCTAGGAGCTGACCAATCCCTTTTCCTTTTTTCTACAGCTGAGTTATTCAGCAGGGAAGCTGTGCTTAGAGAGAAAGAAAATCCCCAAGAGACTAGAAGATAGAGGGCAGGCGTCCCTGTGCACATGCCCTTACCTGGCACAGCTGACCCCTCCCAGGGGATGTGGCAGGGCCACAGCAGACCCTAGAGTTGCGTGCTGCTTCTGTCTTGGCTCTGCTGTGTTCATCTTTCTGCCTACTTCCTTTCCTGGCTCTGCTGCACTCAGCTTTCCCCCTGCCTGTGCTCTGCAGTCGGCCTTCCGGCCTTCCGATTCCTAGCCCTCTGGCCTTAGAGCATCACAGCGCATCAGAGCTGGAGGGAAGCTCGGAGGGCGTCTGGCCTGACGGGCTTCTTTCTCAGATGAACAAGCTGAGGTTCCCGAGGGAAGACGTGATGTCCCAGGACACGCAGGGCAGGGACTCTGCCCACTGCTCCCCCGACCCGCAAACAGTGATTGCTAAGTGGTTGTGAATTTAAAAAAGATCTTCGAGAGAAAAATAACATTGCTGTTTGCTGAGAAGCTGTGAGGATGAGGGAGAGGAGCCTGGCTGAAAACACAGTCTGCTGAGTTTCCTGAGGATGGCTTACTTCCAGAGAAAAGGGCCTAGCTGTTTCCCACTCTTCCTAATTAAAGATTAATTATGTAATTAATAATATAAACCCTGGTAGACAGAGAGATTTGGGTCAGAAATGAAGAAGGACTTCTGGACGGGTGACTAAAAGTAGCAAGAATGACAAAATAACCTTACTTAGAACTTGGGAAATAGGGGTGAAGGGCGAATTCACGGTCCCATTATTTTTTTTTCTTGGTAACAGCTTTATTGAGGTAATTCATTTCCCGGATAACTCACCCGGTGAAAGTGTACAGTGGAACTTCAGTATACTTTCAGTTTTTAGCACAGTCATAGAGCTGTGTATCAATCATCACAATCAATTTAGAACCTTTTCATCACTCCAAAAAGAGACTATGTACCCATTAGCCCTCTCCATCTCCCCTTTCCCTGCGACCACAGGCTCCCTCCCTGCCCCTACCATCCCATGCCCCTCATAACCACTAACCTACTTTCTATCTACCGTAAGATTTACCTGTGTTGGACATTTCTTATATCACAATATGTGATCCTTTGTGATTGGCTTATTTTCATTAGCATAATGTTTTCAAGGTTCATCCACTTTGTAGCGCACATCAGTACTTCACTCCTTTTTATGGCTGAATAATATTCATTGTATGCATGGACCACATCTTGTTCATCCATTCGTCAGTTGATGGACCTTTGGGTTGTTTCCATTTTTTGGCTCTTGTGAATAATGCTGCTCTGAACATTTGTGTACAAGTTTTGTGTTGAGTTTTCAATTCTCTTGGGTGTGGAATTGCTGGTGCATAGAGAAGTTCTATGTGTAACCTTTTGAGGAACCGCCAGACTGTTTTCCACGACGGTGGTACCATTTTACATTCCCAGCAGTGATGAGTTCCAGTTTCTCCACATCCTCACCAACACTTGTTATTGTCTTTTTCCATTGTAGCCATCCTAGTGGGTGTGAAGGGGTATCTCGCTGTGTCTCATTATTCTTGCACTAAAATTGTTCCCATTTCCTTCTTTGACTTTTAAATGTTTGTCCATATCCTGTGCATCTTTACAGAGGTGTACCCTGGTTGATTTTATTTTTTATTGGACTTAGCTTAATTTCTTCAACATTTTCTGTTGCTGCCACTCGGGAGGCATCACTGTAACGCTACGTAATACTCTTGTGAAGTGGGCGCCAGGGATCTTGGGAGACCTCTTGGGTGTGGGGTGGAGAAGGCTGAGGGGGCCTAGGGAAATGAGCACGTCTCTGCACCCGCAGGCTACTGCTACTATAAGCTCCAGGACGCCTTCTCCTCAGACCGCCTGGGCTGTTTCACTAAGTGCCGGAAGCCATGCAAGTGAGCCTCCCCCTCCCCCCGGAGCGCAGGTTGGGCAGCTGGCTGCTTGGCTGGGTAGAATACGGGGTCCTCAGCCCAGCTTTGAGTGGGAGAGCCTCACCCCCCATCACTGAGCACCTTCTCCGTCCCCAGTATGACCACCTACAAGCTCTCTGCCGGTTACTCACGATGGCCCTCGGTGACATCCCAGGTAAAGTGTGTGTGTGTGTGTAACATTGTGGTCTTCTGGCCATATGCTTATGGTTGTGTATGACCCCACCCCATCCCTGTAAGCCTGAAGACTCTGGGGTGACCCCATTGACACCCCAATCCTTTCCCAGGACTGGGTCTTCCAGATGCTGTCCCTACAGAACAATTACACCGTCAAGAACAAGAGGTCAGTCCTACCCTGGTTCCGGCCCCGGGAAAGGAATCTTTTGGAGGGAAAACAGACCTGGGAAGAGGGGTCATTGATACGGTTGATTGGAGGAGGGTGTTTTCGAGCGGCAGAGAAGTTAACCCTCTGCCGTTTCTTCCCACCCTCTCCCCAACGCCAAAGAGATGGGATTGCCAAACTTAACATCTTCTTCAAGGAGCTGAACTACAAAACCAACTCTGAGTCTCCCTCTGTCACGGTGCGTCCTGCCTCACTGAGGCTGGGGATCTCTTGGGGATCTTAGCGGGGTGGCTGTCCGTAAAGACAAGGGATGGCCTCTGTGGGCCAGAGGGTTTGGGCCTCGAAGGTGGAAAGGGGATAGGGCAAGGGAAAGGATTAGAAGGTTGGAAGGAGGATGCTCACTGGGGGTGAAGTCTCTGGGGCAGGGGGTGACGGACGATGGGGAGAAGGCCCCTGAGACAGGTCTGGGTTTCAGCCGTCCCCGTCGTGGCCTGGTTCTCAGCTTTCCCTGGAAGAAACCAACCAGTGGCCGTGTGCTCCCAGGGGAGGGGAGCAGAGGCCAGGGGCCCCGGGACCAGGAGAGGCTGAGCGGGCTGGCCGAGGGCCTACGGGCAGGAGGGCAGGGTTCCTCTTCTGAGTGGTCAGTGTGCCTCTCCTCCTTACAGATGGTCACCCTCCTGTCCAACCTGGGTAGCCAGTGGAGCCTGTGGTTCGGCTCCTCCGTGCTGTCTGTGGTGGAGATGGCCGAGCTCATCTTTGACCTCCTGGCCATCACATTCTTCATGCTGCTCCGGAGGTTCCAAAGTCAATACTGGTCTCCAGGCCGAGGGGGCAGGGGTGCCCAGGAGGTGGCCTCCACTCCACCTTCCTCCCTCCCCTCCCGTTTCTGCCCCCACCCCGCGTCTCCATCCTCATCCGCGGCGGGCCCTGCCACCTCCCTGGCCTTGTCAGCCCCTCCACCTGCCTATGCCACCCTGGGCCCCCGCCTGGCTCCATCAGGCTCCACGGAGGCCAGCTCGTCCGCCCACACTCCGGGGGAGCCCTGAGAGGGAAGGGCGGTGTCCCCTCCCCATGGCAGGTGCTTCCCTCGGTGGGCGGGGACCAGCCTTGGCAGGATTAGAGAATGTTTGGGGCTGCCTCTCAGAGCTGCCCAGCTGCCTGTGCTGGGGGGCAGGGAAGCAGGCTGGATAGGGGGCTGAGGAAATTGTCTGGAGAACCATGGCTAGCATGGCCTCGGTTCCTGCCCTGTACCCGCTGGTCCTGCCTCGAGAACACTCCGGTTTCCCCACCCGAGTGCAGACAAGTCCTCTTTTCCCTTGGATCAGCCAAGACAAACTTGGATCTTTGACAAAGAACTTTCCTTGGAAACAACTGACAACCAGAACAAAACACAAACAAGGGCACACCAAGCCATGCACGGTTTCCTCCTCAAAGATGCCTGGATTCAGCCCCAGAATGGCCCTCCACGCTGCTTTCCAGGGACACAGACATTTGCTCCTCTTCTTGAACTTGGGTGGGGAACCCCACCCAAAAGCCCCCTTGGTTGGTTGCTAGGCAATTCCCTTTCCCTGACTCTCAGGGCAGGGGCTGGAACAGCTCAGTGTAGTAAAGACTCGGCCATTCCCAGTCGGAGTCCCAGGACTCTTCCAGCCTCGCGACCCCATGCCCCCACGGAGCCACACCCCAGCGCCTCTGCCCTGCATCCCTGTCCTTTGGAACTCTGTGCATCTGCTCAAGCTATTTCCTTAGCCTGGAAGCTTCTCCCACCCTCTGCTGGAGAACTCCTACGCATCCTTTAAACTCCAGCTCAGATACCATTACTTGTATGCAGGCTTCTGCCCCGTCTTGCCTTGCCCAGGCGTGACCACTTCCCTACCCTGTGGACTCCCATAGCACACCATAACATCCATGGAAGTGCAGAGGCTGCATTTTACTTTCCTGTTTGTTTGCGTCTGCGTCCCCAGCTAGACTGAGCTCGTTGTGGTCAGGATTGAGTCTTGTTCATTTAGGGATCCTCAGGGTCTAGCCCAGTATCCTGCTTGGAGCAAGTAGGCAGGTACTTAATAAATGTTGCTGCATAAAGAATGTCTGGAGTGCTGGATGGGAGCACCATGAAAGGGTCAGGGAGTGGATGCAAGTCCTGGGTCACTGTCCAAGCACCTGGGAGGTCCCAGCTTGGGGGAAGGGACAGTCTCCCGTACCCCTGGCTGCACTACGGCAATGGCCATTCTTCAGGGGCCTTAGGAGAGACAAACTAGCTTGTTAGTTCCTCCACGGGCATTGCTGAGCATCTGCTATGTGCCCATCACCATGTTCAGGTGGGAGGTGAAGACAGGTGCCCTTCCGTCAGGAGACCTGCTGTGCAGTTCCTGGGATGATGTGCCCCTGTCCACGGCCTGAACCTCCTTTCCTTCCCAACCTTGGTTACCACCATGTGTAATCCTCCTCTGTATTCGCTGAGTACCACTCACCACGCAGCTGCAACATCTTCGTCCTCATCTGCCTCGTCTGCAGCATCCTCACCTGCCTGCCTCCCCAGCAACTGCCCGCTAGTGGTGGAGGAATATGAGAGAGTCCGGGTTCCTAGGAACTTCAAAGCCTGTATATTCTTACTCTCACGTCATCACAGAGAGAGCAGCATTGGGAATCTTTCCAGCTTTTATTTATTTATTTATTATTATTATTATTATTATTTTTTGCGGCACGCGGGCCTCTCACCGCTGTGGCCTCTCCCGCTGTGGAGCAGAGGCTCCGGACGCGCAGGCCCAGCGGCCATGGCTCACAGGCCCAGCCGCTCCACGGCATGTGGGATCTTCCCGGACCGGGGCACGAACCCGCGTCCCCTGCATCGGCAGGCGGACTCTCAACCACTGCGCCACCAGGGAAGCCCCAGCTTTTATTTTAACAAAGGAGAATTGAGGGATGTCTGAATGGAACCCGGGTTTCCAGACCCCCAGTTCCTTCCCCCATTCCAGCATCAGACCTGGAACTCAGAAGTCAGCCTTCCTCATCCTCTTTGGGACCACTTCCCCTGCTGCCTTGGTCTTACTCCCCTCAACTGTAATCTCCCCGTCCTGAGGAGCCACGTGAATCTTGGGAAAGGGGGGGGATGGTGGAGGGAGCGGGAAGGTAGGAAAGGTCATGACGAGGAAGTGATGTGATGACTCCTGACTTCCCTTTCGTAGACACAAGACGATGAGGGGAAAATGCTGGTGTCACAACGGTTTCCTCTCAGAGCCCTCAGGTTCAGCCTGCTCTTGTGCTCTCTGGCCACAGCCTATCGTCAGTCCTGCCCCAGCCCTCCCTGGCTCCGTCTCCCCTGGCTGCGTGGGCAGGACCTGCGGGGCAAAGCTGGAGCTATTGCGGATGACAGCAGTCAGCCACGCTCCCCCTCCTTCCCCTTCTCCCCCAGCCTGCGCTGGAGTTTCTTCTGCCAAAGGCATGTCTACCCTGAGCTGTTTCCTCCTCTCCTCCATCCCTCATCTTTGTGTTACTCCTGGACACTAGGGTAGTTTGTTTGTTTTTTTTAGCTTTAAAAAGAGTTTATTTCCTTCTTCACCCACACACAAAGACATGCACCTTCTGACCATTATTCAAGGCATCACAAATTCCATAAAAACTTCTATTAATGTATGTGTCTTACATGATTCAAGATAAAGTGGATTTTAAAAGCAAACGGGTACCAGTTACGGGGGCCGGGAGGGGACTAGGGCAGGTACCAGTAATACAGGGCATGCGTTTTTCTAGAGTGTTTACTGAAATCGGCAGTAATCTGCACACTTGCACCGTATGAGTAGTTATCCAAAATCAGCGCATCCAGGAGAGGTGCGCCTAGTTTCTCTGTCCCAGGTTGATCTGCACACTTGCATCGTATGAGTAGTTAACCAAAATCAGCGCATCCAGGAGAGGTGCGCCTAGTTTCTCTGTCCCAGGTCGATCAGACTGGTAGAGAAGAGAGTTCCAGTTGCCTCACTCTCCTTACTGAGCTTATCAGGTGAAGTGACTTGCCCAAGTTCATGATTCTTACAGAATCAGCTTGGAAGCCAGGTCTTCTGTGACTCAGCCTGTTTTCCTGTGACACATGGAGCTGGGATGTCAGGGGCTGGAACCCATGTCACCCCGACTGAGAGAGAGTTCAGTGCCCTTTTGATGACTCTGCTACCATGGGGCCCGTGTGTGTGAGTCTGTGTGTGTGTGACACGTGATGGAGAGATGGGGCTCTGTTATCTAAAGCTCTTTATACTCTTTATCCTTTTCTTCATGAGCCCTAACAGCCAATCCTAGTTTGCTGCTGTCCTATTTCTCCAGCTCTCCCATTGTCTCCCTCGCCATGATTTCTTCTTCCCCTGGAGGGATTATGCTCATATATTCTCACCTCCTCCAAGAGACTGGTTAGCTGTTCATATCCCTAGATCCATGCACCTCTCACCATCTTTTCTTTTCTTTTGTTTTGTTTTTTGCGGTACGTGGGCCTCTCACCACTGTGGCCCCTCCCGCTGCGGAGCACAGGCTCCGGCGCAGGCTCAGCGGCCATGGCTCACGGGCCCAGCCGGTCCGCGGCATGTGGGATCCTCCCGGACCAGGGCACGAACCCGCGTCCCCTGCATCGGCAGGCGGACTCTCAACCACTGCGCCACCAGGGAAGCCCCTCGCCATCTTTTCTTTTAAACAGAATTTTATTGAACAGTTGAATACCATGTGTCTCAAGACTTTAAACCTGCTGAGTAAATAGGCATTTATCCTAAACAATGAAAGAAATTCTCCTTTTGTGCCAGGCTATGTGTAATGGCATTGACGGTTGGCACAGACTACTAAAAATTCCTTGTAACATTAAAAATAGGACATTGACACCTGAAACTAACACAACACTGTAAATCAACTATATTTCAATAAAAATTAAAAAAAAAAGGACACTGAATAATAATTGTGAATACAAATTATTACCATTGCTACCACTGACTGAATGCTTAGTATACGGCAAAGCCTTGCTAAACACTTCACGTGCGTTTGCTCATCAGTGAGTGCTTCCCATTTCTTACGTGAGAAGCCTGTGGCTCTTCTGGCGTCTTTACACTGGAAACTGGGCAATTTGACTCTCGCAGTTTATTTCAGTGACTCTGCTTCTGTAAGAGCTCTGCTTCGGGTCCATGCGTGCTGTACTTGGAGCCTCCCTGTGTGTTGGTGGAAGCGACCTCCTTCCTCTGTGAGTCCAGCTTCAACCCTCTTGTTCCTCAGAAGCTGGAGGATGGGGTGGAGTGAAGTCAGCCAGAAGTGGGGGCGTCCAAGCTCCGTTCACATCCACAGCTCTGTTCCTGGAATCACAGAGGGGCACCAGGAAAGGGCCAGGGAGGGTGGATAGCAGCGTGGGGAGTCAGCTGGTGGATCAAGAGGCAAAGGGGTGAGTAGCTCTGATTCCAAGTCACAAAGCCCTAGGACCTCACTCCTGTCTGGTCTCCCTGCATTTCCAGCAATGTCAGCGGCTGGAGGACCCGGGGCCTGGACTGGGTCTAGGGAAGGTCACTGTGGCCAGAGAATATTTGGGTGAATGTTGTACCCTTGTTGTGGGATTCATTGGGGAGATGTCCTGCACAGATAAGCATGGCATAAAATACCCAAAGAGGGACTTCCCTGATGGTCCAGTGGTTAAGAATCCGCCTTCCAATGCAGGGGACGTGGGTTCCATCCCTGGTTGGGGAACTAGGCCCACCTGGTGCAACTACTGAACCCCCACATCTCAACTAGAGAGCCCGCATGCTGCAACTACAGAGCCCACCTGCTCTGGAGCCTGTGCGCCACAACTAGAGAGAAGCCCATGCGCTCCAACGAAAGATCCCGCGTGCTGCAACTAAGACCCGATGCAGCCAAAAATAAATAAATATTTTTAAAAAAATACCCGAAGAATCGGGTTGGGGGGTCTGACTCAGAAGGACTGATGGAAAGCGGTAATTATGTGTCGTAGCAAAATGGGCCCTTAGTCTGAAGTCAGGAGTCTGGGGGCTGGGCTGGCTCTGCAGGGCACGTGACCTGCGTGTCTCTGGGCCTCCGTTTTCTCGATTATAAAACAACGGGGCTGCGGTAGATGATCTCCGAGCGCAATTCGGATTGATGTATCGGAATATTTGGGAAAGGGGCACTGGGAACATACTAGTAATACCTGATGGAGAGAGCTGTAATTCCACAGCGTTGTCACGGATGTGATCTCATTAGGACTCATGACATCATCTTCCCCACGAAGGCAGGCCAGGCACTGTCGCTCTCATTTCAAAACCGAGGTCTTTTGAGAGGTCCCACCATCGTTTGGAGGCAGAGCCAGGATCCGCTGTTGGGAGCATCGCCCAGCAAAGACTGGATGAGAACTGGGGCGGAGGGGGTGGGGCAGGGAGGTGCGGGGCGGCAGGGCCCCAAGTCAGGGCTAGGCTTTACTCTGAGGTTTGGGTTGGAGGCGTAAATTCCTAAGAAAGTGAGAGATTACGGTGTCAGTGGAGAGCTCTGGGGAAAGGGGAAGGGGTTCTAAGGAACACTGAGGACTTGTCTGGCATCAGACGCTTACCTGCCGGTGTCAAGAAATCCTGCCGGCAACCTCACGAGACAGCGGCTCTCCATTTTGCAAACTGGAACACAGCATCCGAGTTTGCCCAACACCACCCACCTAAAAAGTAGAGAATCCTGAGCTGGAGCCCAGCGAATCTGACTCCAAAGCCCCGAGTCCTTCTACTATGGTTCATTTGGGAAAGGCCGGGCGATGGGGGGAGGGGGCAGGGGGCCGGCGCTCCTGGGTGTCTGGGTGGGAGTGGTCAGACCCGCGCACTTGGCAGGGCAGCTGGATCCGGGCGCCCGCGCTCGCACTGGGTACAAAAGGTTAAGGCACCTTGGCCCCCCTCCTCCCGCCTCCTCCCGCCACCTCCCCCCTCCTCCCGCCTCCTCCCGCCTCCTCCCGCCTCCACCCGCCTCCACCCGCCTCCACCCCGGCTCTTCCTGTCCTGAAGTTGCAACACCCCCACTCTCCCTTCCCCTCCCACCTCCTCTCTGCTTGACTTTTCTCTGAGTTCTCCGAAATCAGGCTGCAGTGCCGGCCTTCCGGGTTTGAGGTCCCCGGGACCCGGCTGTGATCCGCGCCCCAGTCTCAACCCTCCACTCCCCTGCCCGACGCCCGGGCTCCACTCCGGACCCTGCTCATCCTGGGACTGTGTCGCTGCCACTGTCGCCTCTGTCCATCACTGCCTGAGCCCTGATGGGGGAGTGAGAGGCCACAGCTGGCCGGACATGGGCCTCCCCACCGTGCCTGGCCTGCTGCTGCCACTGGTGAGACGGGGGACGGAGGGCGGAGTGGGCTGGCGGGCGAGCGGCGCCTGGGGCGGGAGAGAGCCGAGGGCCGGGCCTCAGCCTCAGGCCTGCGCGGCCTGACCTCAAACACTGCCCCATTCATTCGCTGCCCTGAGTCAGGAGCAAGGGAGAAGTTTGAAAGGCACGGAGGGAAAGGGGTTCCCGGGCTGCCAGGAAGACGGGGGCAGGTGCCCACGGCGGGGGCGGGGGAGTTTGTTAAGAAACCGAAAGGAGTGGGAGAAAGAAGGTCTGTCCTCTCAGAGTCCAGATGGTTCTGAATTGTGTCCGGCAGGTCAGCAGTCTTGGGCCGTGGACAGGCGAGGCTGCCGGTGAGCCCAGCTGAGCACACCCTGCTGGAGGGCAGGGACTGGATGCCAGCGAAGTGGGGAAACTGAGTCTGGGAGAGGCCCTGGCTCGGGGCGGGTAGGCTTGGGATGCCGTGTGTTGGAGGCATTTGGGAGGGGGGTCGGTAGCCGGATAGGCCTCCCCAGGCCCAGGCCTCCCCCCCGGGGGGCACGCTTCACCCTGGGTCTGTGGCCCCTGTCTGTGGGCCTGACCCTCCTCCCCCGCCTCAGAGCCCTGGACCTGCCCCCCAAGCCCTTCCCACGGACCCAGACAACAGAGCACTTGCTTTCTTCTCCCACAGCTCAGTTTGGGGAAGTTGGTAGACAGTTGTTTTCGTCACTGGAAAATGTCCCTTTCTCTTGCTTCAGCCTTGTTTCAATGCATCCCTGACCCCTCCACGTCCTGCAGTCGTCCTGCGCAGAAACCCAGCCCCTCGCCTCCACCTAGCTGGGGGCACTGCGTTGGTCACTTTCTTCAGGGTTCCTGCTCTTCCCTGGCCCAACCGCCACTCCCCACCCCTCCTCCCCCACCCCTCCTCCCCTACCTCTCCTCCCCCACCTCTTCTTCCCCCAGGGTCTTGTACTGTATCCCCAAATCATCCCTTTCTTTTCTGTCCCGTCTCCTCTGAACCTTTCTCTCCAGTTCCTCCCGCTCCCTCTGCTTTAGTCCACGTTTCTAGACCCTAGTTCCCTGCGCAGCACCCCGCCACCTCCTGTGGCCCCAGGCCCACCTTTCCCTCCTGTGCAGGCTGTCCTCCCCAGGGGCTCTCCCTGCTCCCCATCCAGCTGCCCTGCCTTCTCCTGTCTCCTGGCAGTGAATCCCCCGGTCCTGTCCTGACTCCCTCAGGGACTAGCTGCCTGGACTCGAGCAGGTTAACATAACCCGTCATGCCTTGCTGCTTTATCTCTAAGATGGACAGAATCGTCACTACCTCATAATGTCGTTCTGAAGATGAAATAGATAGATAGATATTAAGTATTCCATTCATTTCTGCCTGCTCGGCACTAGATACTCTTAGGTGCTGGACTTACAGCAGTGAACAAAAGTCTCCGCCTTCATGGAGTCTCTATTCTAGTGCAGGAACAGGGTATAGCAAACAGAAAGCACTCAATAAATGTTAGCTTTCCTATTCTTAATAGTATCAGTAGTGGTTGTAATTACTCAGTGGCTTCTGCGTTTGGAAAACAGAGGTACGGGGGAGCCTGAACAGATGAAGGAATGTGCCTGGGACTGCAGCTGATCCAGCCCGGGTTGGGGTGACAGCTGAGGGACCAAGCTCAGCCTGGAGCTGGAGGGGAAACAGGAGGTGTGCAGTGCTGGGTGAGGCTGTCCACGGGCTTTCCAATGGGCAATGCAGGGAACTGTGATTGTGTGGCGGCGGGGCCGGGGGGGGGGGCGTGGAGGTGGGGGAAGAATGCGGGAGAGACTGTAACAGAGCACATAAGATCTTGCTGCTCTCAACGAGCTGACAGTCTTGGAACCAAGACAGCTTATAGCAAAAAATGATTTTAGAGCACTCCAGGGAGAAATGCCCACAAAAGCATTGCGATGTGGTGCCCTGGAACACCCATGGGAGGCAGAACCGGGAGGGGTGTGAGTGCCGTCCTGCTGCCTTTTCTGCTCAGCTGATCTCAGCTCCAGCGCCTGTGCTCCCTGCAGAGACGCAGAGTCCACAGTCGCCCGTCTCTGACCCAACTGAGAGCTCAAGCCATGTATTCACCTGGGCATCCCTGCGGGACCTGCGTCTCTACCGTGCTCCGTAACTGTTTGTTGAATGAATAAAGGATGGAATGAGGGACGAAATGCCTCATAGAAGAGTGGTTTTGGAGCTGAGCTTTAAAGCCACTCACTGGCAGCAGGCTGGAAAGAAAGGGGACTGGTTTGAGGTAGAGCGGAGGAACAGAGAGATGGGATTTTGTGTTGGGGGCTGGTGGTGGCAGGAAGCTGAGCACCTTGGCTGCAGGGGAAGGACCCTGTTGAGGAACAAGAAGAAGCGAGAAAGAGAAAATTGGAGGAAGTGGGGGAAGGGATGGAGAGAGAGTCCTGACTGTGGTCCCAGGTAGAGGAATTCATTCATTCATTCGTTCATAAATGGTTCTCTCAGGGCCGCTGCACCTGGGCATGTGTCCAGTATAGCAGTGAGGTACCTCTGCAAGTTCTCATTCAGGGAAAGAGTGACCCATGGAAATGATGTTTGAGGTCCGGCCCCGGAAAGGAAGATTCCCACACCTGTGGGTGCAAGTTGAAGCTTAAATGCAGATAAGAAAGCGTGTAGGATGGATTGGAGCAGGAAAAAGGTGGGAAGACGGTTGCAGTGATCCGGGTGTGAGGCAACCCCTGGACTTGGAAAGGATTGAGAGGTGACAGGGGAGGTCTGGCAAGATGGACTACAGACTGGATGGCAGCATAGGAGGGATGGGGGCTTTGAGGAGAGAAGGGTGGCAAAGAGAAGTTGCTGGTGTGACATCTGTCCAGGTCAGGAGGTCGATGGATTTCCTTTGGGGCATGTTGAGGGTCTGGAGAATAGCCAAGTGAAGTGGGCATCTAACAGGCCAGAGCAGAGGTTCTCAGACTCACATCTGCCGTTGTGTCGTTCGTAAGTGACACAAAACCTTCACTCACCAGGGATGCTCAGAAGGAGAGGAAGGCTTGTCAGCATCTCCTGTGAGGGTGTTTGCGGTTGTGCATGTGTGTGGGAAGGAGAGGGGAACTCTCCCCTGGGGATAAATATATGCCTACAGGGAGGCACTGACTCCCATCTTCCCACTTTGGTTTTCACTGGCCTTGACTGGAGTGGAAGACAGATAGTCATGAAATCACCCAGTCAAACCACATTTATTTCCCTCTTCCAGTTCTGGGTGCGGAGGATTAGACATTATCTCTGACCAAAACACTTTCTCATCTCTCATCGCATAGTTTATGGTCTGTTTGGGGAGACCGTATCTACTCACCCTAGGTAGTTATGGTAAGAGCCCAAAATAGGTATAGTTTATTCATATTTTTAAAGTTCACAGGGTGGTTATGTATCTCATGAGCTGGAGTGGGGGGAAACCTCATTAATGGGGGGCTTTCGGGGAGGGAGGCCGGGCCTCAACTGGGCCTTGGAGGAGAAGCTGTCGTGAGCTCCCCAAAGATTTTGACATCCAATGAACACAAGACATTTTAAGTTAACGAACAGATGAACGCAGGACGGGACGGTGAGGCTGCTGGGTGGGAGCTAGACCACAGGGTCCACCCCTCTGCCCCCAAGCCATGGCCCCAGCACAGGAAGTCACACTTAAAAGACTCCCTAGGCGGAAGTTATGGGGGAGCTGGAGGGGTGCTGGGCCACCCCTTCAACCGTCTCTCCACAGGCACCCCGGCTTCCTGCGCTTCCCCTGCTCCAGGCCACAGGCACTCAGGCTGCCTGGGATCTGGGCGCTCAGAGTTCACCTCCTAGCTCCGCTGTTTTGCTGCAAGGTGCAGCGGCTGAGCACTGGCACCAGCCAGTGCCGAGGAACGGTGCCTGCTGGCTCCTGGGGTCAGAGTGGGCTGGCTCCGGGGGCTGCTGGGGACTGGGGGGACCCGGGGAAATGGTGCTGCTTGTCTTACATCCCGTCTTGCTCGCTCCCTCCCAGAACTGGGTGCTCAGGGCTCTGGAGTTTTGCCTGTGCTGCCAGTGGGCTTGTGGGAGGGGCGTGTGGAGCCTCAGAACTGGCCGCATTTCCTAAGGATTGTTTGAGGACCCCAGGGAGGTGCCCAAGCCCAACCCAGCTGGCCAGAACCAGTCAGGCTGTGGGAAGGCAGTGAACCCGGGTGGGAGGGCAGCCTTGGTTTGCTCCCTTCTGGAACTGGGAAGTGTCGGGGGCGGGGTGGGGCTCACGTGAGAAGCCAGGGAAAGGACAAACCCGCAGAGAGACTGGCTGAACCCGGAGGAGGAGCCTGGGCGGGGCTGGGTCTGAAGGAAGGATGCTGAGGGGTGGGAAGGAGCTGAGTGGCCCTCAGGGAGGGGCGGGTAGTGACCTGATGGGAGGAAGCAGGGGGTCGGCCGAGACTTCCCTTTGGGATGGAATGGGATAGGGAGCCATTTCCCGAAAAAGTGGGGCCAAGGGGGACTGAGGCCCATTGCCTGGCTCCTGGGAGGAGAAGGGGAGGAAAGGGGCCTCTGAGTGGGGATTGGAGGGAGAGACTGGCCCACAGGAGGAAGGGATCGGATCGGGTCCCAATTGCGGGCTGGTCCCTTCAGCCTTTCTGCTGACTCATGACCCTTGAGGAGCTGGGGAAGCTGCTGGTTCCCTCTCCCTCCCCTAGATTCCCTCCCTCCCTCTGGCCTGAGTCACCGGGCAGAGCTTCTGGGAAAAGATTTCCCTTTCCCGGATCTGACTTAACCCCCAAAGTGCTGGAGATCGCGGTGGGAGGCACGTGAACGGAGAAGGTGCCTCTCCCTCCTTCCTGGGAAGGACCCCCACCCCACCCCAACCCGCCGCCGTTCTTTTTCCTGATGCTGTCTCTGCCGGTTGGCTCTGCTCCCAGCCTCCTGGGTGGAATTCCAAGTGCCAGTGACCTTAGGTGCTGTGAGCCCTTCTTCGGGGAAAGGAACCACACTCTCAGGACTGGGAAGTCCTTCCCATAAACACTCCAAGCTTTTCCTGTTGCTCTGGAAGCCTCAGCCCTGTTCTCAGGGGAGGTGGCACAGCGCTGGAGTGGCCAGGGAAGGGTGCTGCCTCTGGGTGGGGAGGGCGCCCTACACCCCTGGGGGGTGGCAGCTGGGTTTCTGAGTGTGGCTTCCCCTGTGTGGGGCTGGGGCGGGGGCTTGGGCTTCCGGGCCGCTGCAGCGACACCTAGCGGGGGACTTGGGTGTGACCTGCCTACAGCCTTCGGCTACCAGGCCCTCCTGTCCTGGGCTGGGGTTTCTGGGGTCTGATTAGCCTGTTGCTCCCAAAGTTTAACATCCTTGGAGGACATCCTCTTATCTTCATATAAGGCGGGCTTTGTAGCAGAGAAAACAAAATCAAGGGCCAGGGAAAGCCAGGAAGAGGCTGGTAGGAGGTGAAACAGCAAAGTCTGGGTTGGAGCTCAACACAGCCTCCTGGCCGTGCCATCCCAGCTCTGAAGCCAGGGCTGGGCGAGTGATTCCGGGACGGGGGGCCCGGCCTGGGGCCGGAAAACAGGCTCCCCGGACACCCCGATGTGCAGAGGGACTCCCTGGCACGCCCTCAGCTCCTGGCTCGGTGGTCTTTGAGCCAGACCCCCAGCCTCCAGCCGGCTACGATTATGTGTAACCTCCATGCCTGTGCCCACTCCCGCCCCACCTAAACCTCATCACCTTTCTACCCCCATCCCTGACCCTGAACTTTCCCTTTTTCTCCACTCCCCCTTTGCCCTGGCCAACCTGGGGTGTTCGTGCAGGTTTACTGGCGGAAGGGGATGCAGCACGGAGTCCGAGGGCAGGATCCTGAGTGAGGTTTTGTACAGATTTACAAAGAAACTCTTCCTGTGGCTTCTGCCCGCTGTCCAGGAATGGCCCCCACAGGGACGTCACTCACCTCCACTCCAATCTGATGTTACAAAAAACCTTTTTAATGGCATAACATAGTTCAGGAAAGTGCACAGATCCTAACTGTTCACCTCCGTGAACGTGCACAGTGAATACGCTGTGAACGCAGCACCCAGATGGAGAAACGCCACCCCGATCTTTAGGGCTACTCGTCGGAAGGAAGGTCCTGTTCCCAACCCAGAAAACTCCTTGAACATCTGCCTTGTGCCCAGCACTAACAGCTGCTTTAGGGGAATAAGGATAAAATACAGCCCGTGCCTGGAGTTTACCAGCCTTGAGTTGGAAGGACAGAAACGCACACACAGGACAACCAGAGGACAACTAGATGGCACTGTGCCGGCAGCCTAGGCTTAGAGGAGAACGTGGCGTGTGAGCGGGAGTGGCCTGGGGAGAATGTTCCGCTGAGAAAAGACTTGAGCTGGGAAGGCTTTAGACTCGCTCCCTCTGAGACCCCACCCCTCCCTCTCCTGATGGGGTCTTCTCCATCTGACTCTTCCCCAGGTGCTCCGGGCTCTGTTGGTGGATGTGTACCCCGCGGGGATTCATGGGCTGGTCCCTCACCCCGGGGACCGGGAGAAGAGAGAGAGTTCGTGTCCCCAAGGGAAATATAGCCACCCTCAAAATAATTCCATTTGCTGTACCAAGTGCCACAAAGGTAGGAGGAGGGGTAACCGTGGGGCTCCTCAGGGGCCCTGCTTCTCCCTTTGCTCTTTCCAGATGTTCCGGAACGTGGGGTCCCTGACTTGGCTGCCTCTCCAGGGCTGGGAGTTTCTCCCTCCTTTCCTCTCCCAGGGACTTCGGGGAGGTGCCCGGGCCGTCCTGGGGCTGGGGCTCCTGGCTGCAGCCTAACCCCGACCCCCCAATCACAGGTACCTACCTGTACAATGATTGTCCGGGCCTGGGGCTGGACACGGACTGCAGGGTGTGTGCCCGCGGCACCTTTACCGCTTCGGAGAACCACCTCAGACAATGTCTGAGCTGCTCCAAGTGCCGGAAAGGTAAGTCCCAGCAGGGGGGCGGGGCTCTAAACCGACTGGGTCAGGTGGGTGTGGGCGTCTTGTCTCCAGGGGAAGGTACGAAGCTGTGCTGCTGCGGGTGGGCAGGGATGCATGTGCGCAAGTGAACGAATGCATGGGTGTGAGCGTGCGTTACCCAGAGAGACACACCCGGTGGGGACAGTGGGAGCTCATATCCCATCTACTCCCCGCACCAGAAATGTTCCAGGTGGAGATTGCTCCTTGCGCAGTGGACAAGGATACCGTGTGTGGCTGCAGGAAGAACCAGTATCGGAAGTATTGGAGTGAAACTCTGTTCCAGTGTCTGAACTGCAGCCTCTGCCCCAACGGCACGGTGCACCACTCCTGTGAGCATGGCCCTCCCGACCCAGCTGGTCACCCCGTCTCCGGAGGGCGGTCTCCAGCTTGCTGTACCCCTGCCCCCCCGGTTCTCCCTCCGGCCCTCAGCGTGCTGGGCCATCCTCCTTCAGCTGTGCCGCATCTCTCCCTACAGGCAAGGAGAGACAGGACACCGTCTGCCACTGCCACGTGGGGTTCTTTCTAAGAGATGCTGAGTGCGTCTCCTGTGCTCAGTGAGTACTTCTGCTGGCTGCTGGGCACCGGATCGGCATGGGAGGGGGAGACTGTGGGAGGTGCTCTGGCTCCTCCAGGCTGTTTGGATGGGAGACACTTCATGTCAAGATACCAGACAGTCCTCCCTGCCCCCAACTTGTTCCTAAAATCTCATGAAGTCTCTGTGGATAGAGGCACATACCGCAAGGACTTGAAGTTCTTTTTAGACATTCAGATGTTTTTTGGAAGACGTTCAGATTCTTGAGCAACAGACCCTACTATGGATTCTAGGAATACACTTTTACATCTCTGAAATCATACTGCATCTTACAACAGTTGACGGTGTATCATGGTTCAGTTGGCACCTGTGTGTGTGTTTGTGTGTGTGTGTGTGTGTGTGTGTGTGTGATGTAAATCGTAATGTCTCTGATTATTGATCTTAGGTTTAATGCAGTATGCACTTTCCTCCCCAGTCCCTTTGACCGCACCTCCTCACTCCTTCTGGCTCTGCAGGGGCTGTTCTTGCACACTTGCTTGCAAAGAGGAAACTGAGGGTTCTAAAGTTGAATTGCCCTGGGTTTAACATCTCAGGCTGTGTGAGCTTGGGCAAGTGACTTAACATCTCTGAGCCTTAGTTGTTTTTACCTTTAAAGTAAGGATAATGACATCAGGTTGGCAAAGTTGTAAGGACCACAAAAAATAGCCACAAAGTGTCTGACAAGAAACTATGTTCTTTTTCCCACGAATTTCTTCCCCTTAAAAGCACTTCTACACCCCTTCCATGTGGTTCTCACCAGGAGCTTGTGAGGTGGGCAAAATGACCTCTCCCTGCTTTCAGATTCCTGCTGAGAACTCACCTCCTCAAGTTCCTTCTAGGACCCCTGATGTAGTTCTCATTAGTCCATGCTGCCCAGTGCCAGCTCCAAAACGGGAAGATGCGCTTGTTCTAGAGTGTTCTCTGGCTGCCCCCAGCAAGATGTGTTTTTTAATTGTTCACATGCATGCTAGACCCCTCTCACAAAGTTAGGTGCTGTCATCAGCAGTGTCATCTAGAGAAAAAGCTCTTTAACCTTTTTTTCACTGGATTCTCATCAGTAAAACAGTGATAAAATAACAATTCAATGACAGTCAGCACTTATTGAGGGCTTACTATATGTCAGGCATAATTATCTCACTTAATCCTCAATCTTGACAGTGGGTAGGATCCCTGTTTTACTGATGAGGAAACTGAGGCTTACAGGTGAAGTGATTTGCCTGGAGTCACACTGCTAGCCAATGAATGGGGCTGGAATTTATACCTGACTCTGACTGCTTTTAACTCTTTTTCTACATAGCGTCTTTTTTTTCTTTCTTTTTTTTTTTTTTTTGCGGTACGCGGGCCTCTCACTGTTGTGGCTTCTCCCGTTGCGGAGCACAGGCTCCGGACGCGCAGGCTCAGCGGCCATGGCTCACGGGCCCAGCCGCTCCGCGGCATGTGGGATCCTCCCGGACCGGGGCACGAACCCGTGTCCCCTGCATCGGCAGGCGGACTCTCAACCACTGCGCCACCAGGGAAGCCCTCTACATAGCTTCTTCAAGATCAAATCCAGCTCTAAAATGAAATGATTTGGGGATTAACTAATGTTTCTTTCCTCCGCATCAATTCCCAAGATAGGATTAATTTCCATTATATCAAGAGATAGCTAAAATATTTGTAAAGCCAAGAATTTCCAACAATCTGTGTGGTTTTTTTTCTTTTTCTTTTTTTCCTGTATTCCTCTTACGGTGGGCCCCTACTCACCAGCACTCTCTCTTCTTTTAGCTGTAAGAACACGGAGTGCGAGAAGTTATGTCCAGCTCTACCTGTAACTAGTAACAACTCTCAGGACCCAGGTGAGGAGAATTATCCTGGTGCCCATGCCCATGGACCCTTTCCTAGTCATGCCCCTCCCCATCCGTCCTGCCCTGCTACCTCCAGAGCCCCTCTCCTCTGACCACAATCTGCTCTGTTTCCAGGCACCACAGTACTGTTGCCCCTGGTGATCATATTTGGTCTTTGCCTGGCATCCTTCCTCCTCATTGTTTTAGCATGCCGATACCAGCGGTGGAAGCCCAAGCTCTACTCCATTGGTGAGTGGGGCCTTTGGGAAGGGAAAGGGTGCTGGTAGGAATGCAGGAGGAGGCTTCAGAGGAGGCGGGAGGGAGGGGTGCACAGGCATGGAGGGAGATGAGGAGTGTCCCCTTAGTTCGCTGGCGAGGACCCCACTGGCACGAGGTGGTCTTGGACGGCTGGTGAGAGCTCATACTGCATCAGTAGCTCTCTCGTCCCTGGGGCCACATAGGCCCTGAAGCATGTCACCACAAGTACCCATCGCCAGCCCCATGATGGGCGCCAGGGTTGAGAGAGGAAGTGAAACCTGTGACGCTTTGTCTCTTTTTTCTCAGTTTGTGGGCAGTCGGCTCCTGTAAAGGAGGTAAGGTGAAACCGGGGAACTACCCGCAGTCTTCCCTGACTGTCCGTTGTCATCTTGTAACACCCAAATCGTCCTGGGGCTCCCCTGATTCCCTCTAGCCCCAACTCCCGTCCGGAATCCAGAAGAAGGAGGGCTGGGGCTGTATTTCCTCTTCCCCGCTAATGCTGTGCCTTCTCTCTCTCTCAGGGGGAGCCAGAGCCCCTGGCCCCGGCCCCAAGCTTCAGTCCCATCCCGAGCTTCAGTCCTGCCTCCAGTCCCACCTTCACCCCCTGTGACCCCCCGTGGTCCAACTTCAGAGTCACATCTCTTCCCAGAGAGATGGCCCCGCCCCACCAAGGGGCTGGCCCCATCCTCCCTGCGCCTCCAGCCTCCACCCCCGTCCCCACCCCTGTGCAGAAGTGGGAGGCCAGCGCCCACGGCGCCCCCAGCGCCCCCAGCGCCCCCGCTCCGCTCGCAGATGGTGAGTTCCTCATTCATCCTCGCAGGGAACCCCGGCCGGGGAGGCGGGTGGGCGGGGCGCCCGGGGCGAGTGGGTGTGGGCCGGGTGGGGAGGGCCGCCGCTCCGGGCTCACCGCGCCGCCTCCCGGCAGCTGACCCCGCGACACTGTACGCTGTGGTGGACGGCGTGCCCCCGTTGCGCTGGAAGGAGTTCGTGCGGCGGCTGGGGCTGAGTGATCACGAAATCGAGCGGCTGGAGCTGCAGAACTTGCGCTGCCTGCGCGAGGCGCAGTACAGCATGCTGGCGGCCTGGCGGCGACGCACCCCGCGGCGCGAGGCCACGCTGGAGCTGCTGGGCCGCGTGCTCCGCGACATGGACCTGCTCGGCTGCCTGGAGGACATCGAGGAAGCGCTGGGCGGCCCCGCCCCCCTCGCGCCCGAGCCCCGCCTTCCCCGATGAGGCCGCGCCCCGGCCCCTGCGGGCAGCCCTGAGACGGCTGCTTCCTGCCCCAGGCAGCCTGGAAGGACCTGCGAGATGCCTTCTGGATCCCCGTTTTTCTGGAGGGGAAAGGTCTTGGCGGAGCAGGCATGATCTGGCAGCCACTTAACCTGGTGCTACTCCCTCAGTGTATATCTCAGCTGCCTGAGCATTGCCAGCGGGTGAGCTGTGTGTAGTGTGTGTGTCAGAGTGTGTGTGTCTGTGTGATGTGGAGTGTGTGTTACTCGTGAGAGAGGCTGAGTGTGCCAGGAGCCCAGGCGGTGGCTGCGGGGATGAGGGGCGCCTCATTGCCCATTTTGGACTTGGAGAACCCAGCAAGGCTGCTTGGGGGCCCCTGGTTGGTCCCTGAGCCTGTTTCACAGTAGATAAGCAATCTTTGTTTCCATTATGTACACTAATAGAACCTTTGTCCCCCTGCCTGGACAAGCACAGAGTAAGCAGAAGTGTCCCAAGGCAGGGGAGGCACAGAACAAAGGGCCCTCCCGCTGGAGCTGTGGACTTGTAAATACACTAAAAGCCCGGAATTAAAGCTGTGCTCCTGGAGGGAGTGGCCTTTCTGCGTGGTGGGAGGCGGGGCCGGGGCCGTGATCCTGGCGGAGTAGGGGGGCGGGGGGATACCTCACCCTCGTGCAGCCCAGTAACAGAGGAGTCACCTGTGCTCAGTCTGTGACTCCTCGCCCGCCAGGTTCTCTTTGCCCCGCCCTCATCTAGTGCTGGTTGGACGGCCATCTTTATGCACAACTTTATGTGGGACTCTGGTGTGTCTGTGACACATCGGTGTACAGCTCTTGATCCCCAAAGTCCTCAGAGCAGGAAGGGCAGGGTGCCTGGGGAAGTGTCCTTGAGGTAGAATCCAGGGGTGGAGGTGGTGACCAGCACTCTTACGGAGGTATTCCCTCACACCTCTCTGCAAAGGCAAGAGGCAGGTGTCAGGTAGGCAGACATGGGGTGAAGAGTGAAGCTAAAGGCCCCTCCCCGCCATGACCCCCCCTCTGGTCCTGCCCTCCTGTGTTGTCCCGCCAACCCCCTGCCCCGGCATCCCCTCTGGCTCCATACTGGCCTTCCCCTCCGCTCCATCCCACGCCAGCTTCCCTTCTGCACTTACGATGCGGACAGGGGCGTGTCCAGGCGTATGACGTGAAGCCCCCGCATCCTCTGCAGTTGGACCCGAGTCAGCTTCCGAGGTCTGCTGTCCCCAGGCTCGGGGACTCTCTCAATCCTTTGGCTGGCCAGTTCCTCCCGGATCTCTCGGAGCATGTCCTCGGCCCGGAGCGGGTGAGGGGAGGGGCTGTAGCCGGGTCCCAGGAAGGGCCCCTCTTCCTCGTCCCCTGAGGATTCCCAGGGGCTTTCCCCAGAAGAGTCAGTGTGGGTCAGGGAGGGGGAGAGCTGCCACCGAAGTAGGGCCCTATGTAAGGTTTCCACTACCACATTCTCTCCAACCGAGGTCCCGCCTTCTTCCTCAGACCAGGTCGGTGGGTCTCCCCTGGGAAGGCTGTCTCCTTTCTGGACACTTGCCTCTGGCAGTTCAGGGGTGCTTCGGCGTTGGGGAGCTTGGGGGTCAGGAGGCTGGAGATGCAAAGGAACATCTCGGAGGTCCAAGGTGGAGAAGGTGCGGCGAGGGTCCCGCCGAAGGACCTTGGAGCGTAGACGGTTTGGCAGAAAGTGGGACGCCTTGGGGGAGCCTGGGACCAGAGTGCCATAGCCAGAGTCCGAGATATCATCTGGTACCAAGGGAGCATCTTCATCTGTGTCTTCCGTCACCACCAGCTGGGGGATGACGATCGAGGACCCAGGAGTCCTACAGTTACTAGCAAATGGTCAGAGTCAGATGCTGAGGGATCAAGTTCAAGTCCAGGGAGTCTCCCTTGATCCCTCCATCCAGAAATGGGCCCTCCTCCAAACTTATTTTGGTATCACTTTTACACTGCACTGACTCACTGGCTAGACTATAAGCTCCTTTAAGGCATTTTAGCCCCTGCACTCAGTCCAGAAACTTGTTATCAAGTATCTGCTGAGTGCTTCCTGAGCTCCCCTAGGTTATCCCCCAGTGATGGAGTCTTTTTTTCTCTATAACCGTGCTGCTCAACAGCTGTTATTTTGGGTGAAACTCTCACGCTCTCTGGGGATTTGAACTAGCCGGGTCCCTGCAGCTCTGACATTCCGCAAACCCATACTGGCCTTCACTCTCCATCCCCGGCCTGGGGAACCTGATTCTCTCAGGGAATTTGTGCCTCTCGTGCCTGTTTCCTTCACCCTGTGCCAGCCCTAGGCTGGCTAACCCCATAGGCTGTCTCATGTGGCCTTTCGCACGGCTGGTGTCAACCTGTAGCCTGGGTTCCTCAGTCTGGTCCCCGTCCCCCCAAAAGCTGTAATACCATTTCCCAACCTTGTGGGCTCCTCTGCCCTCCCTCCCTGCCTGCAGCCCCCCTCCTCTGGGAGGCCTTGTACGCCCTGTAGGTCTTACCTTCCCTCTGTGCTGCTCTCAGAGCCTTCCACCAAAGGCATGGAGGGCCTGGGGCCTGGGGACTCCCCGTTCCGGTCCTGATAGAGGGCCAGGAGCTCCCTCTTCTGTTGGATGTACTCCTCTGCCTTCAGCTTTTGCAGGGTGGCCTGGGGTGGGGATACTTTCATTAAGAGCTCTCATTTATTGAGCACCTGCTGTATGCCAGGCACCATGCTAAGTGCTTTACATGCATTATCTCGCTTTCTCTTCGCCACCGCCGCCCTATGAGGCAGACTTTTTTGCTCCTACTTTACTCCTGAGAAACAGAGACTCTGAGGTTAAGTAACTGCCACGGTCATGCTGCGGGAAAGTAGGACGGAGCCAGTATTTGAACTCTTGAGCTGGTCCTAGGATGTGTGGGGTAAACATAAGGCCCCTTTTCCTACTTGTACGTTCTTCCTGCCTCTCACATCCCCTTGGCAAGCCAAGGTCTGGTCTGTTTCTTCCTTCAGGAAGTCCTCCCTGATTGGTGGTGATGGTGGCATAATTGCTCTGAATGATGCTGGGCCCTCAGGTTACTCTTTCTCCTACCACCAGGGTGGGCAGGGGCAGGCTTTGTCCTGGGTTGAGGACTTTGTTGTCCTTCAGAGTTGACAACAAGACCATCCCAAGAGGAATGGAGAGAGGATATACATTATATTTTGTCTTCCTTAGCATTTTCATACAGGCGCCACCGGAATAAGATAGTAATATCTGAGAAGTGGTTTATGAAGCACCTCTACACGCAGGCGGTCATTTGACACGCACCATCAGCCTGCAGTGTATTAGCCAGTTTTACAGATGGGGAAACAAGACTTAGAAAGATGAGTGGACTTGGTCCAGGGCGCACAGGTAGAGAGAAGCAGAATTGGGGCTGGGTCTTTCTCTGTGAGTCCTAGTTCAGTAACTGCACTATTTTTCAAGGGCAGCCTTAGAAAGGGTCAGGAATTACCAAAGGACAACTTTCTCTTGGGGGAGGGGAGGGATGGCAAGGGAACCCTCGGAGAGGCCAAAGGCGGAGGCCTGGCAAAAAGAGGTGGTGGAGGCTACTGGGGGCGGCGCTGGTACCAGCACTGGCTGGAATGGCCTTATCATTGTGCACATATTGAAGTACTTTCATGCTGGTGAGCAAAGGGCTACTGCCCAAGCCTCCCACCTTCCTTCACCAGGACTACCCTGCCCTCCAAGATCCAGCAGCAGAGGGATAACATCTGGCACAGCAGGGGGCCTCTAGGACCACCACCACCACCACCACCACCACCCCACCCCCTGCCTCCCCAAGCTCTATTGGTTGATGCCAATACTCTCTGATTGGTTGATGCCCATTCTCTGATTGGTTGATGCCCATTCCATTCTGGTTATTAAGTAATTTGAATGTGCCCCTCCCCCCACCCCCTTCAGGTGTATGAACCAGCAATTCTTAGGCAACTCTGGACCTTCCCAAAGCCCCTCCAGAAACACAACGGGGTGGGGGGTAGCTGGGTCTGTACAAGAGACGTGTTGGAGAAAAGGACGAACAGGGACAGGAAAATGACCTCAGGCTTGTATTTCCAATTTTCCTGCCTGGCTTCCCAGTCACTGTCTCCTGCAAGGATTCTCAGCAGTCTCACAAGACTTGCTCTGTCGGCCAGAGCCAGGGATGATGGTGTCTGGGGGCAGGAGACCAGCACACCAGGCCAGGTCCTGTGACCTTTTCCACATCTCCCAGCTGTGCAGAGTAACGAGGGTGGGAGGAGCCGCTCTTGGGGCCGGGGTGGGGCTGGGGCAGCCGGCTGAGATGCCCTTTGGCCCCATATGACTCAAGTTCAAGTTTATCTTTGGGATGTCCAGGATAGAGATGGTGTGTGGAGGAAAAGAACTGGGAGGAAGGCAGCTGGGGGGTGGTCTGGAAGGAACATCTGTCCCATACAAGCATTTCCACTAAACTCTCCCGTGGACCCACCTGGGAAGAAGCAGGGAGGCAAGGGGTGGGGTGGGGATGGAGGACCTGACACCTCAGGTACCAGGGACCGGGATGTTTGAAGGGCCCCCGGCCACCCCAAAGGCTCTCTAGCAACCCTGGGAGGATTTTCACAGCTTGGGTAAGAGGAGAGACGTGTTGGGGGCAGGGTGGGAAAGGAAGAGGAAACTGGTGCCTGGGCTTGAATGCGACAGCCCCACAAAGCCGGGAAAAGGGAGGGCTCCCCCGACGCCATGGTTCTTCTTCCTTTGCCCCGGTGGGGAACTGAAGCCTTGGGAGGAAATGCCTCCTCTCCCTGCTGCCCCTGGAGCGGCTCCCAAATTCACCCGCTGCCCTCCCCAAGTCTCCCATCACGGACGAAAACCATCTCTTGAAGGTGCCCTCGGCCAGGCACCCCCGGCCTTTAGAAGATGTTGGCATCTTCTAAAGTTGACAACAATAAACATGTATGGAACCCCCATTAAGTGCTGGGCGCGTGTCAAGCAGCTTACAAACATAACTCTCCCGTCTGTCCTGCAAGGTGGTTCCCATTATCCCTGCAGTTCCCAGGTGGGGCCGGAGCTGAGAGAATTGACGCAGATAATGAGTGAGAGCTGGGCTGCGGGCCCTCCGAGCCCACCTCTTTCCTCCGTTCACGTCTTGGCCTCGTCTCTGATAGCTCCTTGTTCCCAGCACTGGTTCATTTTCCTCTTCCCAGCCCCTAAACGTGGGCATTTCCCAAGATTCAGTGTCTCTCCTCTTGAGAAGCTCATTTTCTCTAAAAGCTGAAGCCACAGAGCCAGACCCGCTAGGAATAATCTACCTATGTACGATTCTGTAAGGCGGAGAAAAAACACCCTGACCCCTAGGATCAGTAGGTATGCTACGGCCCTCTTCAGTTTACAAGGACTGGTGGGAACTGCGAAAAGGATTTTCCCTAAGACTTTGGTGTGAGGCAGCAGCAGGACAATCTCATTTCAAAGTTTCAGGGTTCTTGGTTTTGCAAGGGGACGCGGGGAGCTAGTGCGCTGCTTGGTTAGGTATCGGAAATGCCTTCTCTACCTCAGTTAGCGTGGAGTAAAACTCCTGGGGGCTAGATTAGTTCGTGTAATAAAATACCAGCAATCTTTAGTGGTTCCCCTGGGGGTTCTAAGGAGAAGGTGGGGGGTCTCTTCTTGGGCTGGGGGGCGGTGGTGTAGAGGGGAGGCCCCACTGCAAAGAGAGAGGGGACTCTGATCCGGCCTGGAGCAGGGGTCAGGGCAGATGACCCACACCCTGTCCCCTACCTCTGGCTTCCTGGGCGCTGTCACCATCGTGTTTAGGTATCCAAGGAAATGACAGCCCCGATGGGCTGGAGGACACAAGATCTTGAGGTTCAAGATCTTTCATCCTTTTTTCTTTCTTTTTTTTTTTTAATGGCATAAACCTCCTATTTATTTTTTACTCTCATAATTCCGAATCTTTAAATACAGTGTTTAAACAGAGACTAAGCTCTGGTTTTCCTTTTCTCGAATAAGCTCTCCACATCTTGATACGATGCCATAGGTAAGACTGTGGGAAGAATGCTTAAAATTGTTTAAAGGACAAGACTGTTTTTACGCATCCTCCAAAGTTTCAAAGCCCTAATTACCTGATGTGCAAACGACAAATCATTATAATCTGCTCATTAAAGCAAGTCCTATGAGTAAAGAGTTTGATTTAAACTCTTTAAAAATAGTGCAGTTGCATTCTTTAGAAATCGTCTACACTATGATTTAACTTGTTCAAAATGCCTCTTCTTTTTATAAAAAATTGAGGTGTAATTGACAGATTAGTTTCACGTGTACAACATAATGATTCCACATTTGTGTACATATGAAGTGATCCACACGACGTCTAGTGAACATTCGTCACCGTCGTCACATATTTTTCCTTGCGAAAAGAACTTTTAGGATCTGCTCTCTTAGCGATTTTCATAGTTCACCCTCATTTCTCGCCTGAACTCTAGTCTGTGTTTCCACAAACCCCTGAAAGGTCTCCACTTGGCTGTCTCCCATTACCTCATTTCCAAAGTGCTTCTGTTTAAAAGTAAACCTTGCTACCCATGCCCCACGCCACCCAGGAAGCAACAACTAGACAAACAGGTTTCCCTTTCTAATGATTTCTGTTGTCATTGCCAAAGCAGCCTTTCACACAAGAACGTCGGAAGCAAGTCATCCTTTGTCCTTGTGGACCTGAGTTACCGAGGCACCAAGTTGCCTACTTAATCTGAATGGTTTCTTTGAATCTTCCCTATGAGACAAGGACTGTTATTATTTATATCCATTTTGCAGGTGAAGAAACGGAAGACTAGGGAGGCCACATAACTCACCCAAGGTCACCCGGCTAGTAAGAGGCAGAGCTGGGGTCTGAACCATGGGCTCGGTAGAGGCTTCTATCGGTCTCCCTAAGGCTCACCTGTCTCTTCTTTCTTCTTCAGCTCCTTTCTTGTTCTTTTCTTCTTTTTTTGCACCATGTCCCTAAGGCCGTGGCACTCAACCTCTATGTTTCATACCCAAACTAGTACGGGAAATCTCCTGCCACCAATCTCTCCTGCCCCCAGCCCACCTGTCACATTGCCACCTGACAATTCAAGACAAAACACATGGATTTCACCATGGCCTTCCCTTGCTCAAAGAATCTATGGTGGCTCTGGTGTCAACTTGCCAACCCAATTCAATTCAGTCTCGTCCAGCCCACCCTCTTCTACAGGCCCTGGGGTCCCCTAGAACTTGGCGTTTCATCACTGGCTCCACACAAAACCCTTCCCTCCAGACTCAGACAGACATGCTGGTTGTCCCCCAAATAAATCCAACCCAATTTCTCCCTTGAGTCTTCTGCTCAGGGTCTTCCCCATCCTTAAAGTCCAACTCAAATCTTCCCTCTTCTTTGGCAATTCTGCTCCTGTAGTGGGTTGAATAGTGGCCCCAGAAAGATGGGTCTAGGTCCTGACCCCCAGAATCTGTGAATGTGAGTGGCCTTGTTTGGAAAAAGGGTCTTTGCAGATGTGCATAGACCCTCAGTGCAGGATCTCAAGATGAGGTCATCCTGGATTTTGGGTTAATGACTGGTGTCTTACTAAGAGACAGGAAAGGGAGGTTGGGACACAGAGACACATGGAGAGGAAGACCACGTGAAGATAGAGGCAGAGAGTGGAGTGATGCTGCCGTAGGCTAAGCAACACCTGGAGCCCCCAGGAGCCAGAAGAAGCCGGGAAGGATGCTCCCCTAGAGCCATGGAGAGGAAGCATTGCCCGGCTGCCATGTTGATTTTCAACTTCCCGCCTCCAGAACCGTGAGGGAATGTTTCTGTTGCTTTACGGCACCAAAGCAGTAACCAATATGGCCCCATCCGGGTCTCCCTCCTTTTGAACTCCTTGGGCTTTTCTTGCATAAATCTGCCCCCCGCATCACTCCACTCCACTAGTTAACATTTTTACCGCCTCTGTGTCACTTGCAGGACAAAGTTCAAGTTCCCCGGCACGGCATCCAGGGACGGGCACGATCTGGTAGCACCTCCCTCCTGGCCTCTCTGCCGTTGTGCTGCCCCGGTAACGCCAACCACTCAGCTGACGGTGCACTCAACACACACAACTGCTTCCGATTTCCGACCTTCGCACACTCTGCTCTCCATCTGGAATGCCTTTCCTGCCCACCTTGTTCCCCTGACGTGCTCCTAGATATCCGCCCGCGGTGCTCAGAAAGTAGCTCCTCGGCGAAGCCTCCTCTGTCCTCGGAGGCATCTCTGTTCTCTGCACTGTCCCTCTCCCAACCAACCCACCAGACCGAGTGAGCCACTCCCTTCCCTGTCCTAACTCCATTCCGTCCACACGTTTCTGTTATTTGTATACTTGTCTGTCTAGCTAGGCTGCAGCGTGTATTCTGTGAGGGAAGAAATGGCATTATATGCTTTTCTGATTCCCCAGCACCCAGCCTGTGCGCACCAGCAGGTGCCCCGTTCATGTTCGCCGAACGGAAGCTCAAGTTCAGCAGTTAATTGTTTCACAGCCTCGGAACCTTCAGGGGAGGCTCTCTCGGCTCTCCCAGGGACTGGTCCCCTAGCTGGCCAAAGGCTTTCTTCTGTGCTCTTTTCCTTCATACTTTTTTTTTTTTGGCCACACCATGCAGTTTGCAGGATCTTAGTTCCCTGACCAGGGATTGAACCTGCACCCTCGGCAGTGAAAGCGTGGAGTCCTAACCACTGGACCATCAGGGAAGTCCCTCTTCCATGCTCTTAAGGTTGGTCAAGGCTGTGTCTCCCTCTCGAGGGTGCACCGGAGGGGCAGGAGGTCCAGTCTGAAGCTGTGTGCACCCCACCCTCTCTCTCCCCTTCCTCCACTCTTGTGCACCGGATCTGAGCTCCGGGGCCCCGCCATCCCCCTGCTCCCACACCTGGCTTCACATACCTGGGCCTGCTGGGTCCTCTCCAGCCACACGGCACGGTCTGCAGCGCTGGGACAGTGCACAGTGAGGGCGCTGGAGACACACTGTAATTCGGTGAGGTGGATAAGCAGGAAGCTGCCTGGGTGGAGGAGAAGGTCTGCTTCCAGGGCTGGACTTTATCTGATCCCCTTCCCAACCTCTCCTTCTCCAGCCGATGGGAAGGGAGAAGGAAAAGCTCCCCCCAGGAAAGACATACTCGGATCTCGGAGCGGTCGGCACACAAGCTTCTCCAGCATGAGGGGCGGGCGGATAACCTTGGCTTTGTCTGTCCTGCGAAGGGGCTTGGTCACCAAGAGCACATCAGAGAAGAGGAACAGGTACACATCCAGCTGGGGGCAAGCGAAGAGAGAGACGAGGGTCAGCTGGAGCAGGGAGCAGGCGGGACAGGGGTCGGGGCTCACGCATGGGTGTGTGGGCGGGTGCAGAGCTGTGGGATAGGACAGCTGGGAGCCGTGCTGCTTTGGGCCCATCTCTCACTTTACAGGTAGGAAAGTGGCTGACTCAGGGCCATGCCAGCAAGCAGAGCAAAGCCAGAACCACGTCCCCTTCCCAACACGCACAGACACACACACAAAGACACACACAGACACACATAGACACAGACACACACACAGACACGCACAGAGACACACACACAGATACACACAGACACAGACACACACACAAAGACACACACAGACACACACAGACACACACACAGACACGCACAGAGACACACACAGACACAGAGACACACACAGACACAGACACACACAGACACAGACACACACAAAGACACACACATAGACACACACAGACACACATAGATACACACAGAGACACACACAGACACACACACAGATACACACACAGACACACATAGATACACACATAGACACACACAGACACACACATAGACATACAGACACCCACAGACACACATAAATACACACAGAGACACATAGACACACAGAGACACATACAGACACACACATAGATATACACAGACACACACAGACACATACATACACACGTAGACACATACAGATAGACATACGGACAGACACACATAGATACACACAGACACACACAGACACACACAGACACAGACACACATAGATACACACATAGACACACACACAGATACACAGACACACATAGATACACACACACATACAGACACACATAGATACAGACACACACACACAGACACACACATAGATACACACATAGACACACACACAGACACACACAGACACATACATACACACATAGACACATACAGACACACACATAGACATGTGGACACCCACAGACACAGACAGATACACACAGAGACACATAGACACACACAGACACACACACACAGACACACAAACTCACACACAGACACACACACACCCCTCTTCTCCCATTCCCAGCCTTCTGACGCATCCTGTGTCCCACCGTCTCTCCCTTCTTTCTCTTAGTTCTCTCCCATCTTCTTCGCTCCTCCCACAGCCCCCTCACCTTCCCTTCTCGTCCCTCCTTCATGCGCGCAGGCCCCTCAAGCAGCAGCTGCCTGGTGTGCTCAGAAGGAACCCCCAGCATGGGGGCCGTCAGGTCCAGCGTGGAGAATGGACGCAGGTTCTGAGGGGTGCAGAGAGCACAGGAGCGGGGCGCTGGGCATCCTGCCTCTTGGAGGACAGGAAGCATCCCAGTGCCTTCGTTTCACTCCTTTGCACCTGGCCCCTGGTACCTTCACCCTCGGGAAGGAAGGACGGGCACACACAGCCCACGGCACCTCTGCCTCTCCCGCCGCAGGCCTCGGCTTCATCCGTTTTCCTGGGGGCTTTGCGTTTTTGGACGCCCCCTTCCCTCCGCCTCTCTCACCTTCTCCACCTCCTCGCTGGACGGCTCCAGGACCTCGTAGGGCCCGATGCGCTGGGCTGCAGCCGCCAAGCTCTCCTGCTCTTCCCGCTGGCGCACCTGCTTGTTGATGTGTCGGAGGAATGACTCCACCGCCGCGATCTAGGTGAGGGTGGGGTGTGGAGGGAGGACAGCTCAGCTCCTCGTCTGTACATCCCACCCAGACAACGACATCAGTGCCACGCCGGCACACACACGTAAGGAAAGAGACCTCAAGAGTCCCTGGAGATGCGTCCGCACTCACCAGCCCCCAACTCCCGAGGGTACAGCCCCAGTGGCCCCTACCATGGTGGTCAGGGCCTCCCGGGCGCGGGCCTCGGGGCTCCTCTTGAGCACAGCCTGGAGCAGCAGTGGGTACTTGGTGATGCGCTGGTGGGGCTTGATGAGGAGGTCCCCCAGCGTCTGCCTCCCCGAGCGTTTGTGCTTCTCACACCACTGCCGGGGAAGGTGGGCAGGGGTCAGGGGGCTGCAAGCCACCCTCCTGCCCCGCCCCGGGGATACCCTCAGCCTTGGAGCAAGGTCCGCCGCATCCCCCTTCCCCAGCAGCCCCTCTCCCACCTGCAGGAAGGTGCGGAAGAGAGGGTTGTTGTCCTGCTGCTTCCAGGCGTAGGCCATGGTCTGCTTCACTCGCAGGCAGTACAGGACGTAGGGCTGGAAGCGCTGGCTGAACTGGAGGGACAGGTGTGGGGCAGGGAGCGGGCAGGGGAAGGAGCCTGGCCTAGATCCTTAGACCAGCTCCCGCCAATCCCAACCCCCCACCACTTCCAGCCCCCCTCTCTGGATTCCAAGGAGTTGAGGTCCCGAGGGGCCGACCCGCTGCCGCCCTCTGAGCTCCATCCCCAGCCCCTGCCACGCCCCACTGCTCTGGACCTCACCCGCCATCAATAATTTAGCTGGACCGTTTTCAGGGCACTGCGGATCCCATTTCAGCCCAGCCACGGGGTGGTGACCTGAGGCTTGCCCAGAGCCCTGCTCCTGGGGAAGAGGGCCACCAACGGCCCCCAGGAGACTGTCCCCCTGCCTCTCTACCCCAATCCAACTCTGCAAGGCCACGTTTCCCTGGCCAGTGAACTGGGAGGAAGTGAGATCCTGGGCCTCTTGCTTTCTCTTATCACCCTTCACGCCCTGGGTACCCTGTGGCCTTTCACTCCCCTCTCCCCAGGCCCCTGAGGGACAAGTCGCTTAGGCCCCTGCTGCTTGGCCCCTGCTGCTTGTCCATGGGTCTCTGTCCCGGACATAAGATTTCGTGGTCGATGAGAGCTTAGGTGTAGCCCTTCCCTGAGATAGCTGCCCTCCCTCTGGGGGCTCCAGAAGCCCAAAGAGCCTTCGGGACAGAGGTCATACTGGTGGAATGGAGGGAAGAGGTGAGGTGGTATTTAGGGGTAGGGGTCGTGCCCTTGGACCCCCTCGAGTCACGGCAGGGTGCCAGTGGTATGAGCATTCCAGCGGACAGGACCCCTTGGGGCTCTCCCAGTCCTGCCCCATCCAGATGGGGCCCTTCTCCCCGCCTCACCGACAGGAAGCCGTTTTGCAGGCTGACCGGGTCCAGAGGCTGGCCCGAGGCTCGCGTCTCCTCCAGGGTGGGCCCCAGCACTTCTTCCCAAAAGCTCTGGTGGGCTCGGATCAGGCTAGGGACATTTCCAAACAGGGTCTCAGCTGACACCTGGAGGAGGGAGCGGAACATGCCTCGGCAGGTGACCTGCGGGCAGCACGGGCGGTGGGCAGGCAGGGACGGCTAAGCCCGAGTGGCAGGGGCTGGGTGGGACCTGCAGCCTGCTTGGGGTCTAGGGCAAGGAGGGGAGTGGGGAGGGCAGGGTAAATGGGGGTTGCAATTCCGCTCTGTGACCCCGCCCCCACTCCCTGGGTCCCACACCCCGAGTGCCCACTCACTTCCGTCAGCAGCCCCACTCGTTGCAAGTTCAGCAGACCGGCGGCTAGGAGCTGGATGCAGGGAGGGCTTTCAGCGTCTGACCTCCTCCTCTCAGACCCCAGCCTAGCCAGCCCTTCACAGCATCCCCACCCCCACCTTCATACCACAAGCCTCTCTCCCAAGACCCCGGGCGGGTCTCAGGTCAGGGGGATCTTGATGTCCTGCCCCTTCTCCCTAACAGCCGTGCCCCTTCCGGTCTGGAGAACCGGGTGGGGGGAGTGATTCGAGGGACACGGTAAAGGGCCAAGGATGGGGCCCGGGGGCGGGGCTGCCGGGGATGTGGCGGGGGTAGGGCGGCTCACATCCGTCATGATCTTGAGCTTCCGCACATAGATGAGCTCGGTGGTCAGTAGCTCCCACAGCGCTTCCTGCTGGTGGCAGAGCTCCCGGCTCATCTCCTGGGTGGGGATAGGGCTGGTTCAGCTGGGGAATGATGACAAGACCAGCAGATGCCATCTGCTGAATGCTACCAGATCTACTGCACAGAAAGCCTTTAACCCTCCACCAATCCTCCAGTGTGTAGGGGGCGTTATCCCCAGGTCACAGAGGAGGCGACCGAGACGCAGAGAGGTTTGCTGTCTTGACCGAGGTCTCGCTAGTATGTGGCGGGGCCGGGATCTGAAGTTACAGCAAGATGCCTCCAAGTGCTGTCCCTGCAGACCCCACTTCCCAAGGCCTTTCCCTCCTCCGGGGCAGAGGTGAGGGGTGTGTGTGTGTGTGTGTGTGTGTGTGTCTAGGACCCCGCGGGGTCAGACACTGTGTCCCGGGCCCACCTTGTGTCCAGGCACCAGCTCCTTCCAGGACTTCTCAATGGCCAGGCTGCTGTCACCGTCCTCTCCGATCTCCCAGTGCCGCCGGTCCTCTGGGGGCAGGCGGGGCATCCCAAACATGCTGAACGTGTGCAGCCTCATTTCCAGCTGATGGGCTCTGGTGACTTCCTGGGGGCGCCGAGAGGGGATTAGTCCTGGCCACTTCCTGGCCCGGGAAGGGCTGCGTGTGTGCGTGCGTGTGTGCGTGCGTGCGTGTGTGTGTGTGTGTGTGTGTGTGTGTGTGGTGGCAAGTTGCCCTGAGCTTGAGTGAGGACCTGCAGGCCCGAGGGACGAGGATCAATCCTGGCTGGGATTACGGGGTACAGGGTGTGGCCGGAACACGCATGGAGAGGCACCTTGTCTGCAGAAAGGTCCCTGGACAGAGGGGTCTGACCTGGGCTCCCTGACCAGAAAGATAGCTTCCAGGGCTCTCCTGAGACAGAACCCTTCAGAGGGACCTTCAGGTGGAGACCAGAACGGCACTTAGGGAACCAGTGGTCTCAGGAACATTTTGACACTTGCCCATCAAACGGACATCATTACGAGGCAGCCTGGCTTAGAGATGCTCCCCTGAGAGGGTCTCTAGACAGAGCCACACCCTGCTTCTTGGAGGGGCTCCCATGTTCTCAGCTCTGATGGTCTCTGGAGGACGTCGCAGCTCAGGCTGTGAGCTTGGGGATGGGAGGAGAGGGACCCCTTACCTTGAGTTTGGGGAAGTGAGGTGTCCCAGCCCCAAAGGGGCCTCCATGCCTCTTCTCAGGCTCTGGTTCTCGCAGCCTCAGGGGAGACAGGCCTCGGGCCGGGCCAGAACCCTTGGTAAAGGGGACATAGCCTTGGAGGTGTCGGCCACTGGGATCCTGGAGGAGGAATGGGGGAGTTCTGGGGGTGTCCTCTCCCCACAGAAGTCCCAGACAAGCAGTGGGGCCTGGCTTGGCTCTGGACAGCATCCCCTACACCAGCAAGTTGGGCCGGCTCACCTCTCCCCTCAAACCAGTTTGGTGAGAGCCGCTCTGGCCCTGAGTCACAGTAGCCACTTCCAGGGAGGCCACTGAGCCAGGCAGGGGCCGCCGGGCCCAGGTGCCCAGGGGCCTCGTGCAGAGCAACTCTGGCACGCACATGCCCAGGTTCTGCGTGTGTCCCGGTGTCCCCCTCCAGCCCCACTCCCGTGTGTGCTCCCTGCACCACGGCCGTGCCTGCACGGTGCCCGGTGCACACGCATTCTGGGGCCCTCACAGCCTCCTGCGCACGTGGGGATGGGGGCCCTCACACGTGCGGCCTCCTCCCCGGGGCATGTCCCTTCCAGCTGGGAGTGGCTGCCCTTCCGTGTGCGAAGCTGAGGCCTGGCCCAGAAGTCTCCTCCTGGGCAGGCCTGGTCACATTCCTTGATCTGCCCGTGGCCTGATTTACCCCACAGACATCCTAGTCTCCCTTCCCACCCTCAGCTGCCTCCCAGGGCCAAACCCTCCTCCAGTCAGGCAGGGGATACCCTCGGCCGAAGCAGAACTGACCTCAAGGTGGAGGGAGAGCCTGGAGGCTGAGGGAAAGACTGCTGCGCCTCCACGCCCATTTCTTTGGTAGCACTGGAGGCCGCCAGGAGGGTGGAGCTGGGGTGGAGGTGGGCAGGCCCTCACACCCCTCCCCACCTGTAGAGTAGGAACACCTTGAACCTTTGTTCTTCCAGGCCTGACTCAGAGGGAGGCAGGTTTCAAGGAGCCCACCAGCTCCTCGCAAGTAGAGGTGGGAGTCTGGGAGGTGCCAAACCCTGGGTTTGGTGACCTTCCCCACCAGCTCCGTGCCTGTGACCAGTCTAACAGCACTGAGGGCCTGGCCCCTCCTGGCTCTCTGCCTCACCTGCCCCATCTGTCTGGGATGGGTGTGGAGTCCCGGGAGCCTGGCCCAGCATGGCCATCCTCTCCCTCACAACCCACGAAAGAAGGCAGGGGTGCGGGCTAAGAACAGAGCAGTCCAAGGCCTGGCAAGGGGACAGAGACTTGAAAGCCTGGGTGTCCTCCCCCCTGCCCCACCCCGGTCACCTTTGGGACACAGCCTGGACTCACCAGCACGGGGCCTCCTCGGGGATAGAGGCTACCAGGAGTACTCAGGGTGGAGGCCTGAAGCCGGCCCCCATAGGTCTCAATGCGGGAGGCCACCAGTCCTTGGAGGCGACCCCCATTGGGAGGACCAAAGGCGTGCATCCCTTCTCTCCTGGGTCACCTCCCAAGGGTCATAACTCCAATGTTCAGGAGAAAGGGACCCGCTGAGGCTGCAGAGAGAAAATAAGGAATGGAAGGGCCAGCCTTGATCAGTGGGTAACGCCAGGCTGGAGACAGAGAGGGGAGGGGGAGGGGAAGAGAGGGAAGGGGAGAGGGAAGGCCAAGACTACTTGCTGGGAGAGCACAGCTGCCTCATCTACGACTTGGTGGGGGTCGGGCACACCCCGACATGCTGGGTAGGAAGCCCCTTGGAACCATGCCCCTTCCCTCACATTTGCGCATTTGGGGTACCAGCTCCCACCCTGGCCTCAAAGGATGCTGAAGTCCTAAGAGTAGCTGGGAGCAAGGGTCCCTCGGTTCCTGGAGGCCCCCAGGCATCCAGGATGCCCCTTGCACCTAGCTACACCCTCCCCTCCTCCAAACACGGGAGTGGGGGATGAGTGTCTGGGGTGGCGAGCTGGAGGGGCCCCGTTGGACGCAGCCCCGCCTGCCACCTGTTTTTGCACAGCCCACAAGCTAAGCATGTTTTTTACATGTTTAAATAGTTGGAAAAAGTCAAAAGAAGAATAATATTTCACAACATACGAAGATTATATGAAATTCAAATTCCCATGTCCATAAATAAAGTGTTATGGGAACACAGCCACATCGCCTCCTTGGCCAGTTGTCTGTGACTACGTTCCTGCTAGCTGTGACAGAGACCACAGCGGCTTCAGAGTCTGAAATATTTACTATCTGGTCTTTTACTGAAAAGCTTGCCCCACCCCTTACCTGGACCCTCCAGGCCACAGACAGCTATCCGGCCGCTGGCCTTACAGACGAGCCGAGGGGAAGCAGGCTCTGTTAGGTCTTCCCCAGCCAGTGGGAACTCCTCCGTGGGGCTGGGAGCCTCGCGCGCGGGGCGCCATCCCCTCCCCCTAAACCTGATAGAGGACCCGCTCACTGGGGCGGCAGGGCCTGGAGAGGAGAGACCTCCTAAGCAGGTGCTGGTCTCCCTCCAGGCGGCCCCAGAATCCCGCGCAGCCCGCCCCTTACTTTTCCTCTGATTTATAAGCAGGGGACAACGTTCCTTGTCTCCCGGGCCCCCTCCCAATAATCCTCCCTCCTAGTGCTCTGAGTCCCTCTTCCTCCCCGGGGTCCTTTCCGAGCTTTGACCCGGCTTCCCCTTCTCTCGGCCCCGCGCCCACAGCCCCGGCGCCCCGCCCCCGCCCTCCCGCCACTCACCTGTGTCCGCAGGTGTCCCGGCGCCCGCTGCCCGCGCTGCCAGCCCCCCGGTCGCCGATTGCTCCCCCGGCGATGCCCACCTCGCGGCCCGGCCAGGTCTGGGACCGAGCGGCCCGCGGGACCAGTACAGCGCAGCGCGGGGCCGGGCCGGGAGGGGCGGGCCGGAGGGGCGGGGCCTCGGGCTGGCTCCTCCCTCTCCCGCGGGCACCGGACCCGTGGCGCAGTGGGCGCCCATGGGGCCCTGGGGACCGAGCGGCTCTGCCCGGGCTGCGGCCACCACCTTCCCCCGCCGAGGAGGGCTCGCTCCGCAGGGACCCCTCCCCGCTTCCCCTCGCCCCTGAAGTCGCCACCCACCCTGGCTTGCCCGCCGCCCTCGCGCGCTGCAAACCCCCCGCGCCCCCCTCCCCCCGGCCGGGCGGCGGTGATGACTGAGTGACCCGCAGCAGGTGCCCACCTCGCTTTGCGCGTGCTGTGAGTGACTGACTAGCCCCCCACTGCCCTGGTCTCGGCCCCGTCTTCCTCCTTTAACCAGGCAGGGGAGCAGGACCCGCAGCAGAAGGGGTGTCGGGGTTCACGGACCCCGGGGGCTCTGCCCCCACCTCTGGCTGTGGAGTCCAAAGTGTGACCCTTATCTCTGCTTGCCGGCTCCAGCCATCTGGTAGAAGATTGGACTTCACCTTTGCTCTAAGGATGGCGTCTGGTGCCAGGCTGAGGCTGACCCAACACTTCTCCCATTAACCAAGTCTGGGGCTTGGGAGGACAGGGGTATCAGATGGGGGCGCCCACGCTCTTCACTGGCAAACAGCCACATTGAAGGCTTCAGGAGGGCGTCCCAGCACCTACAGCCGGCAGCAAAATAAAGGGCACATTTTCACATTCCCAGATCAGGACACATCATCTGACAGAAACGCCGACATGGAATCAGAAGTGTCCATGGATGTGTGGTCATTGTCTTCTCACAATCATGAAGCTGAAGACCCAGTGTGGGGGGAGCAGGCCTGAATGCCTCCAGCCCGCCACCCTGTCCTGGTTCTTCCTTCTGTAAAATGGCTATGCGGGGACATCCCTGGTGGCGCAGTGGTTAAGCATCCACCTGCCAATGCAGGGGACACGGGTTCGAGCCCTGGTCCGGGAAGATCCCACATGCCGCAGAACAAGTAAGCCCGTGCGCCACAACTACCAAGCCTGCGCTCTAGAGCCCACGAGCCACAACTACTGAGGCCCGCGCACCTAGAGCCTGTGCTCCGCAACAAGAGAAGCCACCGCAGTGAGAAGCCCGCACACCACAACAAAGAGTAGCCCCCACTCGCCGCAACTAGAGAAAGCCCACGCGCAGCAATGAAGACCCAACACAGCCAAAAATGAATTTAAAATAAATAAATAAATTTATTTTAAAAAATGGCCATGCGGTGAAGTGTACAGACATCCTCTCATTGTATCACTGGGGAAAGGGTGTCCAATCTCTCTCCTCTCTTTGCTGGCATATTAAACCCACAAATGATCTGAAGTGTTCCAATCCTCGACTCTGATGACTCTGCTTGATCTGGAAGAGGAATCTTTATCCTTTGATACTTTCTAATTTCGTCTGCCCTCCACTATTCTCTTGTTCTGAGCTTGCTGTTATGCGATTGCTCTGTTAGTTCAGAAGGGCTGTTGGCACCTCCAGCTCTCCGCATCCTACCTCCTGCTTCCTGCCTCCCAGTTGATCTGGATCCGTTTTAGGGAGAGAAGTTGTGTGGGGCAGGAATTGCGGTGGACAGAAGCCCTTTTTCCCATTCCTCGTGTGTGTGTGTGTGTGTGTGTGTGTGTGTGTGTGTGTGTGTGTGCATGTGTGTGTCTGAGAGAGAGAGAGAGAGAGAGGGATTCAGGGATGACAAGAGTAGCCATGAGGGAAAGAGAGCCAGTAAAGGAGGTGCTGATTACTGGCAGTATTAAATGACACCCCACACACTGCTGGTGCCAAGGGTGTCCTCCCAAGTGGAAGGAGTAAGAGAGGAATGGAAACTGAGAGAACACCAGAGGCAAGCCCGGACTTACAGGCGCTGAGAGAGCTGGCTACACTAGGCCAGTGGACACAGGAGCGTTAACCCTTTCACTTGTCTCGAGGCTGAGATCCAACCTCCACCCGCCACTGCCCCAGGGCCGGGTCTCCAGCCTCTCTGGGAGGAGACGTTATCAGGGAAAGAAGCTGGAGGAGTGGCCGCAGGAACGTGGCGGGTGGGAGGCCGGACTCCTGTGTTCTATCTGTTCCACTCCGGCCTCGTCAGATGGTTCGTCTCACAGCCTGCCTGGTCCCTTCTGCGCTGTGGAGAGGAGACCCCTGCCTGCGACAGGCTCAGAGGGGAACACAGCTCAGGGAGCTGAATGAAGCTGGAAGAGCTGGCAGGTTGGCGGGTTGGCCTCTACTGGGGGGCACCTGGGTACGTGTCTTTCTCCCCACCCCGCCTTCCCTCACATTCCGCCCCCCCCACACACACTTTTTTTGGCCGTGCCACACAGCTTGTGGGATCTTAGTTCCCTGACCAGGAATTGAACCCGCGCCCTCGGCAGTGAAAGCGCGGAGTCCTAACCACAGGACCGCCAGGGAGTTCCCCCTAGCCTGAGTCCTATCCTTCCGCGGTGCCTCCGTTTCTGCCCCAGTGCAGATGGTCCCCATCAAGTCCCCAGCTGGACCCCACGGCTAGTGAAGTGTCTGTCTGTCCAAGAGCAGAGCTCCAAGGATCAAAAGCCTCTGTCCAGTACAGCATGAGGGTGACTTCTGGGGCTGGTGTAGTGGGCCCTTAGTTCCTTCTCCCCTTCCTCATGGGCAGAAAGGTCAGGGAGACTCCCTTGATCCCTGAACTCTGTCCAGCCCACACCTCTCAGGGCAGGGCGGGGCCAGCTGGGTTAATGAGGTGCTAGCAGGCACTGGCAGTGAGGGAGCTGATGGGAGGTGTGTCTTCCTCCCTCCAGAGCTGGGGGTGGGAGAAGATGAGGGCTCGAGCTGGGAGGTACCAGGTCATGTGAAGCAGATAAAACCAGGAGGCCAGGCCACGGGGCACAGCTGACAGCGCCTCAGACCAGAACTGATGCCCTCCGTCCCTGCCCCACTTACTGGCAGTGTTCTCTGTGCAAGGCGCTAGGAGTATATAGAATATGCATTCCTAGTATGAAGACTAGTATAAGAATAGTATAATTCCTAGTATAGAGATAGCCCCTGACTTCCAGGAACTTACAAACTAATGGGGAGACAGATAGACTAATGGGGGACAGAACATTGATCTATAAGTTACATATAAGGAATGAGCCAAGAGCTGGGGGAGTACTTTGGGGGGACTAATAGCTACATAAGGGAGCCAGGGAAGGCTTCACAGAGGAGGTGAACTTTGTACCGGGACTCTAAGGTTGAGTAGGAGTTTGTTGACCAGAGTAGGAGGGAAGGGCATTTCTGGAGGAGGGAACGGCATGAGCAAAGACACAGAGAAGTGTTTAGAAAGAAAGAGGGAAAGGGCAGGCTTCCCAAAGCCTCCTGAGAGCCTCCCCGTCCTGGGGACATCCCACCGCAGTTGCCGATTTCTGGGTGGTGGCTTCGGAGGACAAACCTCTTGCTGGCATGCAAGGACCTCCAAGGCATGGCCCCAGTCATACTTCCTGCTTTCACTTTCTGCTCCCCTGCTCCGTCCCTGGATGTGTCCCCATCCTCTGACTCTGCCTGGGCTTCCCTGGCTCCACGCCTTTGCTCAAGCATTCCCCCCAGCTGGCATAACTAACGTTCCTGACCCCTTGTCCCCCCATCTCCACTTCTGCCTCCTTCAAGGTCCTGCTTCCTTCAGGACATTTTCCTGAGGATCCTCCAACCAGAGTGATGACTTTCCTCCCCACTTTCAATGCCTTGGCCATTGTGTTTCTTTGAAAGGCACCACTCATATTCTGCCTAATTCTGCTGCTGTTGGCTTATGTGCTCATGCCCTTCACGGGACTCCTTGAGGGCAGGGAGCCCCTAGCACAGGAGCCTGTGCAGGCCTGGCATTGGTGTCTGTGGAGTTGAACGGCCTTGATTTGCTAAAGGACCCAGATAGAACGGACTTGCAGGTAGATGTGCCTACGCTGTCATCTCTCTGCCCCTGCCCAAAAGGACGGTCTTTGTTTTTTAAATACCTGGAATTCTTCCCTAACTTCAGTTGTGCATTGCTGGTTCATTACTGCCCCTTCAGCATTTCTTCAGTGGCGCTCCTTCTAAAGGCTTCTGGCCCCTTAAGACAACCATGCCACATAAGTTGTACACTGCCGCCAGTTCTGATGGATCAGTAGTGGGTGTCCTAGAATATTATGACCAGAAGGATTCTCTGGATGATGACGGCTCTGGAGAGAGAACGCCCGGGCTTAGCAGTGCCTGCCTTGGTGGGGACAAAGGGCTCCCTCTGCCTCAGGGAGTTCATCAGATGCTTTTCTCACATTAAGCCAAAACTGGGGCACTGGGAGAGTGTGGCCTTTGCCTCTGGTGGAAGGTGATGGGGAAAGGGCATAGGAACGGAGCTGGGGGCCCCAAAGGCCCTTCTTGGGATCTCCTGAGGCAGACCTTGGAGTCAGGTGTGTGAATGTTCGGGTCTGTGCTCTGGCCAGGCCCCCTCCTGCTCCTGACACAATGGGTCCCCGGAGGGGCTGTGGCATCGTAGCAAGACCAGGAGGGCCTCCATGGCTCAGGATGCCCGGCACTTCCGCAGGAAGGCCAAGGCGATGGCATCGAGTCCACACCTGTGGGAACGCTCCCCATTCCTTTCTCCTCCCAGGGAGCTCAGGACTTCAAGAATGAGGAGAAGGCAGCAAAAGTGAAAAATCTCTGGAGGCGTTTTAGTTCGTGGCCTTGACTTGCCTCCTTGTCCTCGGGAGCCGTGTTCTCCCCTAGTGGCAATTCCTGGAACTGCAGGTAGATTTGACTCGGTCTGTGGGCCAGGAGTGGCCTTTCCCAGCTGGATGGCAGCCATGTGGTCTCACAACCTGACACTCCTCCCTGTGCAGAAAGGCTGACTAATGTCCTTGGCAGACGGTCCTCACTGCTGCCTGACAACCGCCAGCGAGGCTGCTGCCCAGTCCGTGCCTTTGTTCAAGTGGCTCTGATCAGTGACAGCCCCTTCCTCCAAACAGTCATTTGGTGTCCTCCCTCAGGTCTGTGCTGACACCGGGTGTCCACCTGCTCAGCCCCTGAGTGACTCAAAAGCACACGGAGGGCTTCCCTGGTGGCGCAGTGGTTGAGGGTCCGCCTGCCGATGCAGGGGACACGGGTTCGTGCCCCGGTCCGGGAGGATCCCACATGCCGCGGAGCGGCTGGGCCCGTGAGCCATGGCCGCTGGGCCTGCGCGTCCGGAGCCTGTGCTCCGCGACGGGAGAGGCCAGAGCGGTGAGAGGCCCACGTACCGGAAAAAAAAACAAACAAAAAGCACACGGCATGAAGAGTCTTAAGGCTTTGGGTCAGTCCTTGCACATGTTTCCAAAGCTCGAACAGCTCGCCCTGCCCCTGCCCCCGCCCCCGACATGGTCAGCTTCTATGAGCTCTCTGGCCCCTGTCACTGCGTCCAGGCTCACAGCCAGCCCTTGCCGTGACATGTGTATCTCATTATGACACTTCTGGCCCAGCCCAGGAAGATGGGCAGATATTTTACTCCTAGAGCAGACGCTGGCACAACAGTCCCAAATTGTTTTTTCTAATTTAATTTGACAACCCTGAATTTCAGGAAGTTCTTTCTCATCACTGACCCATATACCGCCTGCTCAAGCTTATAGTAATTTCCTCATGCTCTGGGGAATACCCTTCTCTGAATCACAGGCCCCTCTGTGGATAACTGGACCACAATTCGGGTCATTTTAGCAGCATTCAGAAGCCTTGGATCCTCTCCCCATCCTTCAGAGACCCAGGTTCTCAGTTTGGGGGTCACGTGGGCAGCCCCTAGGTTTCAGGAGCTGTCCTACGTGCCCGGCGCTGTGCTCAGTGTAGAACAGTCACCCTTCTCCTCAGCACAACCCAGTGGAGCAGGGCTGCTGGTATTATCTCCGCTTGCTAGATGCAAGAATGAGTCTCAGGGGTAAAGTAACTTGGCTAAGGACACAAAACCAGCATGTGGAACAGCTGGGATCCAATCCCTACATCCAACAGGGCTTCAGAGCGGGCATTTGGTCCAACCATGATCCTCCACCAGAAGACCTCTGTGAGCATTTGGACGCATGCATCCTCTGACCTCGCCCCTATTTTATGCGCGTCTCCACTCTAATTTTGCATTGATCCTTTCCATCTGCCTAGGTGACCTTCAGTCATGGCCTCACGTGTTCCTTCCTGTCTTTGTTCAAAGGCAGGGCCCTTCAGAAGGGCTTCTGGGGCAGGTGAACTTGACTTCCCCAAGTCTCCACCCTTGTATGTAAAATGAGGATAACACTACTACACTTTAGGACTATTATAATAATAACAGCTAACTTTTTAATAAAGCAATTACTAGGTGCAGGAATAACTTAGCCCTTGACATGTGTAATTTCATTTAATCCTCACAAAAGCCCTACGAGTTAGATATTTATCCTCATTATAACAGATGAGGGAACAGGCTCGGAGAGGTTACATGACACGCTCATGAGGACAAAGTTAGCAAGAGGAAAAGCCAGGATTTGAACTCACATTTGTCTGACCCCAAAGCCTGCACTTCTCACCGCTCTCCTGTAGAAGATAAGTGGGTTACTGTGGGGAAGCCTGCCGTGGGGGAGGAAAACCAGAAGAAACCAGCTGCCTTGTTTCCATCTTAAAGGTCAGCTTAGCATTCAAAGAAACTGCCTTGAGCAGTGATGTTGGCCCTTGCTCAGGGCTGCGTCCTGCAGCACAAGGACCTGCGGCTCACCACCAGCAAGATTTCCTTAAAAAAGCATTTTCATGGGACATCCCTGGCAGTCCAGTGGTTAAGACTCCGAGCTTCCCCTCTCCTCGCTTCCACTGCAGGGGGCACGGGTTCGATCCCTGGTTGGGGAACCAAGATCCCTCAGGCTACGCGGTGAAAAAGCATCTTCACGCATCACCCCGTCCCCAAAATATCACTCCGCACAGCATCTGTTCAGCCTCTCCACTCTTCTGTCTCCTCCCAAGCCCTCTTCCTGATTGCGCGTCCCAAAGCCCCATCCCCTTGCCTTTATAAAGTCACCTGCCCTGGTCCTCTCTTTGGCAGATTTTTCTGGGAAGCCACCGCGCTTAAAATCAGGTAGTAGGGCTTCCCTGGTGGCGCAGTGGTTAAGCATGTGCCTGCCAATGCAGGGGACATGGGTTCAAGCCCTGCTCCGGGAAGATCCCACATGCCACGGAGCAACTAAGCCCGTGCGCCACAACTACTGAGCCCGCGTGCCCAGCTACTGAAGCCCACACGCCTAGAGCGCGTGCTCTGCAACAAGAGAAGCCACTGCAATGAGAAGCCCGCGCATCACAACGAAGAGTAGCCCCCGCTCGCCGCAACTAGAGAAAGCCCGCACGCAGCAACAAAGACCCAACGCAGCCAAAAATAAATAAATAGATTAAAAAAAAATCGGGTAGTAAGAATGGAACATGCTTGTGCTTGGCATCTGGACTCAGGGCATATCCAAGGCCGACAGAAAATCCTAATGGCTGAGGGGGCAACCGAGAGGTGATTTAGAGAACCACCTTCCTCAGGGGCCCCCTCCCCCGTCCCATCTCCATTTTCCTTCCCCTCCATCAGTACCTCGCGGAGGGAGGAAGAAGGGGAGCTATTTGTCCCTCCCGACTCACCATAGGACCCATTTCTGCACGTTCTGCACCACCCAGATCAATGCCCACCCGACCCTTGGGCCTCTCCAGTCTCCGCGCCCTTTCCTACCTTTGACTCCTGTTGCTTTCATCACCCCTGCCACTCGTCCTGCCTTTGTTGTTACCAAACTTTCCGTGGTGGGTGTCACGTCTCCTTAACTAGGCTGTGTGCTCCTTGAAGGTAGGACCTTGTCCCTTCCACGGAGCCCATGAAGGTGCTGTCTGCACCAGCTGATGGAACTTGAAATAGATACTAACTAAAGATTGGACAGGGACGTGGCTGTGGGATGAGGGTTAAGAGTGTGGTCTCTCTGGGTTTCCCTGGTGGCGCAGTGGTTGAGAGTCCGCCTGCCGATGCAGGGGACGTGGGTTCGTGCCCTGGTCCGGGAAGATCCCACATGCCGCGGAGCGGCTGGGCCCGTGAGCCATGGCCACTGAGCCTGCGTGTCCGGAGCCTGTGCTCCACAACGGGAGAGGCCACAACAGTGAGAGGGCCGCGTACCACAAAAAAAAAAAAAAAGAAAGAAAAAGAATCACATGACAGTTTCCTGAAATGTTCCTTGAGACTGTTCTCTTCTAGAGAACCAACTGGTGGCTGCCCAGGGAGTTTGGGGGTAGGAGATGGAGTGGAAGTTAGGGGTTAGCAGATGCAAACGATTGTACATAGGATGGCTAAACAACAATGTCCTGCTGTAGAGCACAGGGAACTATATTCAATAGTCTGTGATAAACCATAATGGAAAAGAGTATGAACAAGAATGTATATATATGTATAACTGAATCACTTTGCTGTGCAGTAGAAAATAACACAACATTGTAAACCAACTATACTTCAATAAAATACATTTTTGAAAATACCGTTGTCACCGTTGTCTTCAAACTCTGTGCTTGTTACCACTACCAAAAGAATTTTGGAAAACTGTATACATCCTCGCATATTTTTTAGACCTAAAATTTTTCTTTAGAGTTTTAAATGTAATTTTTAAAATTTTAATCAATATTAACTTTAAAAGTAAAACTATTCACTTTTAAATTTTATATAAAAAATAAAGTTTGTAAAAAACTTGCAAAATAATATAATGACTTCTTGTATGCCTTTTCCTAGATTCATTAATTATTAATGTATTAAACTTAAAAAGAAATGTTTTGGGGGGATTGTACTTCCCCAGGGAGGTGGCCAGAGCTGTTCTTGACTTCCTTAAATTTGTTCAGAGAGGCAGCAATAGTACAGTTGTTTAGCTCAAGTGTGGAGTCAGGCAGCCTTGATTTGAACGCTAGTTCTGACACTTAATTAGCTCTGTGGTCTGGGCAAGTTATTTAATCTCTCTGTATCCCAAAATCTATCTCATATGGTTGTATGAGGACCAAGTGAGTTAATATTATAAAGCACTTACAATGTTACCTGACATATTGTATGTTCAATTTATGTTTATGGTACAAATAAAATGCACCAATAAACAAATAATTATTTATTGTTAGAATAATTAGGCTTCAGAGCATATTAACAAGAAGAAGAGAAGACACTAGAATACTAGTAAGTTTCAGGCTTACAAAAGATGTACTTCATGATTGTTGTTAAATGCATTATTTACAGGAGAATCACATAACATTGTTAAAGTTAATCTAATAAGAACATGGTAGGAATAAACAAATGAGCAGAGAAATGATTGATGATTGACAGTAGGCAGGAGACGTATCCAAATTTAAAAAAAAAAAAGAATGATTTTCCATTATCCAAGAATCTGGGGGCAAAAGTTAATGAAACATTTTTTCTACAGGTCATTAAATGTTTGCAAAAATATAAAACACTAAAGTGCCTCTGATATATGTTCCTTTTATTTAAAGACATCGTGTTCAGCTGTTGAAAGTAAATGTGAAACTTTTCACTTCCTCCTCCTGGAAGTCATGCAAATATGCAAAGGAGAAAACAGACCCAGACAGGACGGCTGAGGGTGCCAGCTGAGCTCTGGCACGGCTGAGAATAGCCAGGGCACGGGTGCGCCTCACAGCGGATCGGCATCGAATGCCCAGACGCTCTTTAAGAATCATGAATATTTTTAAGACAGACAGATAAGGCAAGGTGCTTGGCCATGTGTCTGTCACCTGCGTGATATAAAGTATGATCACCTTCAGAACTTCACCTGCTTTGTGCTCAAGGGATTCGCCCTCAGGAATCAGGCATCCTTAGACAATTGGGGGTGTATGGAAATGAGTACCATCATCGGGCTTCCTTGGTGGTCCAGTGGTTAAGACTCCACCCTTCTGCTCCTCGGGGCGCGGGTTCCATCCCTGGTCCAGGAAGTTCTGCATGCCTTGAGGTGCAGCCCCTCTGTGACATATCTGAATCCAGAACACCCCAACATGGGCCAAAGTATCTTTTTATTTTAGTTTTTTATTTTTTAGCACTGCTTTATGTACTCATTTTCTATTAAATTCTTTAAAAAGGTTTTTTTTATTGAAGTATAGTTGATTTACAATGTATTGGTTTCCGGTGTACAGCAAAGTGAATCAGTTATACATATATACGTATATATACACGTATATATATATATATGTATATACGTATATACATATATACGTATATCCACTCTTTTTTAGATTCTTTTCCCATATGGGCCATTACAGAGTACTGAGTTCCCTGTGCTATACAGTAGGTCCTTATTGGTTATCTATTTTATATATAGTAGTGTATATATGTCAGTCCCAATGTCCCAATTTATCCTTCCCCTCCCTTCCCCCTGGTAACCGTAAGTTTGTTTTCTACATCTGTGACTCTATTTCTGTTTTGTAAATAAGTTCATTTTTACCCTTTTTTTAGATTCCTCATATAAGAGATATCATATGATAGTGGTCTTTCTCTGTCTGACTTGCTTCACTCAGTATGACAATCTCTAGGTCCATCCACAAAATATCTTCTTTTTATTAATTTCATATTGTGCCCATAAGAAAAATACATACATGACAGAGAAGACATGAAGATGTGTCACAGGCTTGCGGTGATTCGATTAAAAGAGGATTCATCAAAACTGACATTTTGGTGTCTTTTGTTTGGGGCCACAAAGCTTTTGCATTCCAAGCATTGATAATAATTAACAATAATTCATAACAAAATCCAGGAGCGGGGAGAGGCTGAGGCACACCTGAAGCGTCTCACATGGCATGGATTAAACACCTTCCCTCTCCATTAGACAAAATTATTTTCAGCAATAATCATAAAAAGAAATGATGACATTTCATGTTTGTCCTGACTCAACAAAAAAGGTCTAACCTGTAATTTGCCCTCCTTTTCACTGTTTAAGATTTTTAAACGCACATAAAAAGTCCAAGTAGGGCTTCCCTGGTGGTGCAGTGGTTGAGAGTCCGCCTGCCGATGCAGGGGACACGGGTTCGTGCCCCGGTCTGGGAAGATCCCACATGCCGCGGAGCGGCTGGGCCCGTGAGCCATGGCCGCTGAGCCTGTGCGTCCGGAGCCTGTGCTCCGCAGCGGGAGAGGCCACAACAGCGAGAGGCCCGCGTACCGCAAAAAAAAATAAAAAAGTCCAAGTAGACAGAGGTGAATAACTCAATTCATTTCTTTTGTCTTTATAGTCAAGGTGCCGTCATGGTTTCCTTTGATTCTACTGTTTGAACACAGATACGTGTTGCAGAGATGGAGGTGCTGACCTAGCGTGAAGGGAGCTCAGATGATTCCGAAGGAGGGAATCCTCATAAACTCACTCTGGAAAGGGGTCCATGGGGCTGAGGTGGTGGGTGTCCGGGGCCCACTGTATAACTGGCGTTTTCAGGATTAAATTCTATGTTGAATATAATGTTTTTTAAAGGTTAAATTACACAGATAGGCCAATGTGAAGTTTACATATCTATTATTGAAAGCCAGTGGAAACCACAACATTTGTGTAGATTCAGAACTTAGACCAACAAAATATTTTTTCAGGGAGGAATATGTTATCAATGAGGTTGTTTATTTTATTTTTTTTAGACATTTTCCCCCGATATTTATTTATTTATTTATTTGTTTTTATTTGGTTGCGCCGGGTCTTAGTTGTGGCAGGCAGGCTCCTTAGTTGCGGCTCACAGGCTCCTTAGTTGTGGCAGGCAGGCTCCTTAGTTGCGGCATGCATGTGGGATGTAGTTCCCTGACCAGGGATTGAACCTGGGCCCCCCTGCACTGAGAGCATGGAGCCTTAACCACTGCGGCACCAGAGAAGTCCCTACTGAGGTTGTTTAGAATTGCCCCGAGGTGATAATACAGAGCAGCCCATTTGGGGGACGGTTAATGTTTTAAAATTCTCTATGGACGATGCAGCCTATTGCCCGCCCACAGTGGTAGTTGCAGGGTCGGGGGGAGTCCCACTACCCTCCTCTTGCACACGGTTGATAAGAGGCTCACCTTTCCTTTATAAGGTGGCAGAACAGTCAACAGCCAGGTGGGACAGAGACCCAGCGGATACCTTGAGCGCAGGCAGGAAGAAGGTGACAGAGAGTTTGAGTTGGTGGCAATCGATTCTCTTCCAATGGTGTGTTGAGTACTCCTTGGACCGAGGCAGAGGGACTTGCCCTCAGGCTGGCAGAGGGGGAAGGAGCCTGGGCTCTGGAGGACTCCATGGAGAGCGCCCTGATTTCACCGATGTGAGAAATAAGATTCCACTTTTCATGGGGTTTCTGACACTTCCAGTAGTCAGGGAAGGTCCCGAGATTTCAGGGGCCTGAGATCTAAAGGATGAATAGGTGTTTTCTGAGTAAAAAGAAGAGGGAAGAAAATTTCATGGAGCTGAAAGCTCAGATAGGAAAGTCAAGAGCCAAGAGCCAGGACTTCCCTGGTGGCGCCGTGGTTAGGAATCCGCCTGCCAATGCAGGGGACACGGGTTCGAGCTCTGGTCTGGGAAGATCCCACATGCCATGGAGGAACTAAGCCCGTGTGCCACAGCTACTGAAGCCCTCACGCCACAACTGCTGAAGCCCATGTGCCCTAGAGCCCGTGCTCCGCAACGAGAGAAGCCACTGCAATGAGAAGCCCACACACTGCAACAACGAAGAGTAGCCCCCGCTCGCCGCAACTAGAGAAAGCCCGCGCCAGCAACGAATACCCAACGCAGCCAAAAATAAAATTAAATTAAAAAAAAAGAAAAAAAAAAGAGCCAAGAGCCAGCGTGGTGAGTTTGAGGAAGGGAAATAAGCCCAGGTTCGAGAGGACCTTGGGGGTCGTGAGCAGGAACTCCAGAAGAATGGCTAATGATTCATCTGGGTTTGTTGGCCTGGCCCAGTGCCATGATCTGGGAGCTCTGTGTTCTAGGAGGTTTTCAGAGGCCAATCCAGGGCCCTGCCCTCCCAGGGTTGCCCTGGGCAACCTCTGTTAGTAAAGAATCCTGTTTACTACCTTGTGACTCATACTCACCTGTGGTTTCTATAGTTGCCACCAACAATGAAGCATAAATCCATTCCTGGAGGGTGGGGTCCGCAGGGTGAGGCCGTCTTCTTCCTTCGCTGGCTCAGAACCTGGCAGAGTTTCCCAGACTATAGCAGAGGGCACTGGGGGAGAGAGAGTTTGTCTACTGAATCTCAGGTGTGGGTTTCCTTGGGAGGGGAAGGAGCTGAGTGGGGTAGAGGGACAGATCTCTGCAGTCGGGCCTGGGGGTACACACAGTGCAGCCCCCAAGCTGGTCAGAAGCTCCCTCTCTCTAGATAATTATGGGGAGAGCCCAAGAGATGGAGAGAGAGAGAGAGAGAGAGAGCGCGAGCCTCTGGTACAGAAAAGTTACAGCAAGACTCAGGGGACCCAGGCACTTTCTTCACCAGAGACAAATGGGGTTTGGTCCCCAGGGTGGTGGTGGCGTGATAGGCCAGATCCAGAAATGCAAAGCTGGGGTCGGTGGGTGGGGCATGGGGACGTACACAAAGGAACCAGAAGCAAGGAAGCCACAGGGACAGACAGTCTTTTTAAAAGACCATCTCAGGGAGATGCAAGAGGGAGGAGATTTGGGTATATGTGTACATATAGCCGATTCACTTTGTTATAAAGCAGAAACTAACACACCATTGTAAAGCAATTATACTCCAATAAAGATGTTAAAAAAATAAATAAATAAAAGACCATCTCATATGTATAGCTGATTCACTTTGCTGTACACCTGAAACTAACCCAACATTGTAAATCAACCAGATTCCAATTAAAAAAAAAAAAACCCCATCTCATCCCATACGTTTGCACAAAGTCTTACAGGTTACAAAGCACCTGTGTGTCTGCTTTCTCATTTGCTTTTTACAGAAGCCATGTGAGGAAAAGCCAGAGCAGGGAATACCATCTATCCTACAACCGGGAGACTAAGGCTTATCGAAGTTGACTAACACAGTCAAGGTCAAAAGCAAGACGAGAATCTAGACCTCCTGGCTCACAGTCCAGTGCCCTTTCCACTAAACCAGTGTTTTTCAAACTTCGGCATCTACAGACTGTTTTTTAGTGGGTGTCTGTTACACACAAAGGACTAGAATTTTTGATACATTTAAAAAATTATCACAAATGTTAAAATAGCATAACGAAACATTTATTTTAAAAAGTAATAATTCAGGGACTTCCCTGGTGGCGAAGTGGTTAAGAATCCGCCTGCCAATGCAGGGGACACGGGTTCGAGCCCTGGTCTGGGAAGATCCCACATGCTGCGGAGCAACTAAGCCCATGTGCCACAACTACTGAGCTTGCGCTCTAGAGCCCGTGAGCCACAGCTACTGAGCCTGCGTGTCACAACTACTGAGCCCGTGTACCTAGAGCCCATGCTCCGCAGCAAGAGAAGCCACCACAATGAGAAGCCCGCGCACCGCAACGAAGAGTAGCCCCCGCTCGCCACAACTAGAGAAAGCCCGCGTGCAGCAACGAAGACCCAACGCAGCCAAAAATAAATAAATAAATAAACTTATTTAAAAAACGAAGTAATAAATCAATGAGAAAGATATATGTGTAACCTTCACTAGGGTATTTATATTGAGCTTGATATCAGAGAGTTTGAGTCATGGCTCAGGTTTGAGTCACAGCCAGACAGTTTCTTTCTTTTTTTTTTTCCTGTTTCCACTAAATTAGGACCAGTTAAGGAACGTCACTGAGTGCTTCATGAGACAGTCCTGGATAACAGATGAAACTTATACTCAACTGTGCAGAGCATTCTCAGGGAAGGTGGTTTGCTGAATGATCAGAATCCAAACGTGCAATTTGGAAGACTGACCATTTTCACCTGGGAGGTCGGTCAGTTGGATTCCTTATCCAGTCTTTGGGTTGGTTCAGCTTTGGAAAGTACTTCTTGTTCTGATGTAGAATTACAAGGTGTGTGTGTGTGTGTGTGTGTGTGTGTGTGTGTGTGTGTGTGTGTG
>NW_020838027.1:5745276-5765853 GCF_003676395.1 Aethalodelphis obliquidens | reverse complement strand
TGTGTGTGTGTGTGTGTGTGTGTGTGTGTGTGTGTGTGTGTGTGTGTTAAAATATCCACAGCACAAAGTTTTTTTTATCAAAGTGGTTTTAAAATATGCCCAATTATATGTTTTTAATTTCTTTTTCAAAGAAATCCAATGTTGGGACATAGTAAAACTTTGATGATGCAACTGTGCCAGAGTTCTAGCTTTAAGAAATCCTGATATTTTATGTCCAGCGTCACAACTGTGAACTTTTGGTTCTGGGTGATAGATTCTGACATATCACTAAGATATACGACTTGAGCAAACCACGTGCGTTTGGAAGAATGCTCTTTATCGGCACCATCAGTCACGAAGTGTCATCCCGCATTTCAAAATCTCACGTAATGAAAAGGAAAAAGTAAAACTATCTTAATTTCCAGACGACATGGTCTTACATATTAAAAGAAACCCTAAAGAATTTAGAAAAACAAAAAACCCCACCACAATAACAACAAAAAACAAACAAAAAAAACACCCCAACCCTGATTAGAGCTAATAAATAAGTTCAGTAAAGTTGAAGGATATAAGATCAACATAAAAAATCAGCTTCATTTCTATGTACTAGCAGTGAACAATCTGAAAGTGAAATTAAGAAGACAATTTCATTTATAATACCATCAAAAAGAATAAAATACTTAGGAATAAATTGAACCAGAGAAGTGCAAGACTTGTATACTATGAAACACTTCTGAAAGAAATTAAAGAAGGTTTAAATAAATCTAAAGACATCCGTGTTCACTGTCTGGAAAATTTAAGATCTGCCATCTGTTAAGATGGCAATATTTGCTGAACTGACCTACAGATTCACTGAAATCCCTATTAATACTGCTTTTTTTTTTTCCAGAAATGGACAAGCGAATCCTAAATTTCATATAGAATTGCAAGGGACCAAGAATAACCAGTACAATCTTGAAAAGACAAGAGTAAAGTTGAAGGACTCATTTACCAATTTCAAAACTTACTACAAAGCTATAGTAATCAAGACAGTGTGGTATTAGTATAAGGACAGCCATAGATCAATGGGATAGAATTGAGAGTCCAGAAATAAACCCATATGTTTATGGTCAATCAATTTTTGAGAAGGGTGCCAAGACCATTAAATGGGGAAAGAATAGCTTTTTCAACAAAGGATGCTGGGACAACTCAATATCCACATGCAAAAGAATGAATTTGAACCCTTACTTCATACCATATACAAAACTTAACTCAAAATAGATCAAAGACCTAAATGTAAGAGCTAAAACTATAGAAATTTAGAAGTAAACATATGTGAAAGTCTGTGTGACCTTGGATTAGGCAGTAGATTTTTAGAAATGATAACAAAAGCACAAGCAGTCAAGGAGAAGAAACCAGATAAACTGGACTTTATCAAAAATAAAATTTTTGTGGGCTTCCCTGGTGGCGCAGTGGTTGAGAGTCCGCCTGCCGATGCAGGGGATGCGGGTTCGTGCCCCGGTCCGGGAAGATCCCACATGCCGTGGAGCGGCTGGGCCCGTGAGCCATGGCCGCTGAGCCTGCGCGTCCGGAGCCTGTGCTCCGCAACGGGAGAGGCCACAACAGTGAGAGGCCCGTGTACCACACACACACACACACACACACACACACACACACACACAAACTTTTGTGAATCAGAGAATTCCCTGGCGGTCCAGTGGTTAGGACTCTACACTTTCACTGCTGAGGGTGCATGTTCAACCCCTGGTCAGGGAACTGCAAGCCATGTGGTATAGCCAATAAATAAATAAATAAATAAAACTAAGCCAAGAATAAAAAATAAAATAAAATAAAACTTTTGTGGGTCAAAGAACACTAACAAGAAAGTGAAAATACAACCCACAGAATGGGAGAAAATATTTGCAAATCATATATCTGATAAGGGGGCTAGTGTCCAGAGTATATAAAGGATTCTTACAACTCAACAAGAAAAAGACAACCCAGTTAAAAAATGGGCAAATGGTTTGAATAGATATTTCTCCAAAGAAGATATACAAATGGCCAAAAATCACATGAAAAGATGTTTTTAACTTCTTTAGTTACTAGGGGAATGTAAATCAGAACCACAAGGAGATGCTACTTCACATCCCCTGGGACAGTTGTAACAACAACAACGACAACGACAAGTGTGGGCGGGCACGTAGAAAAAGTGGAATCTTCATACATCGCGGCTGGGAATGTAAAACGTTTCGGCTGCTGTGGAAAGCTGTTTCGCAGTTTCGCAAAAGGTAAAACATAAAATTACCACAGGACTCAGCAATTTCATTCCTGGGAGAACTGAAAACATACGTTCACACGCAAGCTCGTACATGAATGTTCATGGGAGCATTATTCAAAATAGCCAAAAAACAGAGACAACCCAATGTCCATCAACTGATGAATAGATAAACAAAGTGGGGTCTATCCATGCAGTGGAATATTACTCAGCCGTGAAGAGGAGTGAAGTACTATTACGTGCTATGACACGGATGAACCTCGAAAGCATGGTGCCAAGTGAAACAAGCCAGTCACAAAAGGCCACAGAGTGTATGATGCCATTTATATGAAATGTCTAGAACAGGTAAAGCCATAGAGACAGAAAGTAGATTAGCAGTTGCCAGGGGTTGGGGGAGGCTGGGAATCTGGATTAACGGCTAACAGGTATGGGGTTTCTTTCTGGGGTGATAAGAATGTTCTGGAAGTAGATAGTGGTGCTGGTTGCACGACATAGTGAATATACTAAAAGTCACTAAGTGTACACTTTTAAATGGTGAATTATTATTTTTTAAATAAATTTATTTATTTATTTTGGGCTGCATTGGGTCATCGATGCTGCACGCGGGCTTTCTCTAGTTGCAGTGAGCGGGGGCTACTCTTCGTTGAGGTGCGCGGGCTTCTCATTGCAGTGGCTTCTCTTGTTGAAGAGCACGGGCTCTAGTCTTGTGGGCTTCAGTAGTTGCGGCACGCGGGCTCAGTAGTTGTGCCCTGCGGGCTCTAGAGCGCAGGCTCAGTAGTTGTGGCACATGGGCTTAGTTGCTCCGCGGCACGTGGGATCTTCCTGGGCCAGGGCTCAAACCCGTGTCCCCTGCATTGGCAGGCGGATTCTTAACCACTGGGCCACCAGGGAAGCCCTAAAATGGGGAATTTTATGTTATGTGAATTATATCTCAATAAAATGCTAAAACAAAACAAGACTCATGTGAACTACTTTGCCCTCCAGCATCCGTGTACTTCCTAGGGGTTGCAGGTAGGAAGCGTTCTTGTACTTGCTGCCTATTTCTGTGACCACGTTGAAAAGAATGTGTCCTTAGTGACTGCTGTTTGACTCATGGTGAAAATGTTTTCTATTTCCTTCAACACTGAATTGGGTTCAGGACACGTATTGAGGGCTGTCAGTGGTTCTCCGTGAATTAAACAGTGTTGGAACTGGAATTCATATGATGATAATGATAATAGCTCACCTTCACTGAGTGCTTTCTATTCAGTATATGCCAGACATTGCCCTAAATGCTTTATAGGTAGTTCTTCACTAATCTTTACCACAGCTGTATGAAACAGGCATTGCTATTACTGTTATCAACATCATTCCCAATTTTCAGAGGGAAAAACTGAGGCTCAGAGTTAGACAACCTCCTTTATTAGAATTTAGACCTCCTGCCTTCTTGCTGCCAAAGCCAGTGCTTCATCTGTCCTGATTCCAGTGTGTCTTTTTCATTTACCAAATAATCTCTAATAAGACAAAGTATTTTTCTCTTGCAGTAGAGAATTTTAGAGATAAGCGGAACAGAAACTCATTGACTACTTTGCCATCATATGTGCTCCCCCTTCTGAAAGCCATTGCACCGTCTGGATATGAGGATTTTCACCAGCCACAAAGAGAACTGAATGCTGACATCCGTACCCGATGATGATTGATCTTGAACCTAGTTTGCCACTGTTCTCTGACATCCAGCAGTGGCGATAAAACTGCTTCCTAAGTATCTATGTCACTAACTTCACAACCGGTTTGTCTGTCTTCTCTGTTGTGTGTCTTGTACTCGTGTTTGCTCTGAAGAGTGAGGGCAACTTGGAGTGATGTGCTACATTCCTGGGGCCTTTCTCTATCACAAACTTAAATTTTTATTCTGGGAAATGCTATATTGAAGTTATTCTGGAAAAAATCAGTAGGCTCTAACTATGAGCGATACACAAGCTTTAATGACTTTGAACCTCGATTTGACGTTTTAGAGCTGATAATGCCCTGGGGACAGGGGTGAATGAATAGTCAATAAAATCCAGTTTCCAGAGAATGTTTGTGGTAGTTCCTATTTGCAGTTTCTTTTTTCTTACTGTGCAAAATCATCACTCACATTTTCCTTCATCCCAGCACCTTTAGACATATTATATCCCCACTGAAACCCAGTTCACAGTTTATGAATGGCATTGTTCTGAGTTGTCAGGTCCCTATTACCACCTTAATTGCTACATTTACACATCAAGGAAGCACTTTTGAGCCATTCATGAGTTTTTTTAATTTGGGGGTATAACATAGCACAACAGTATGAACATATAAAGCACATTTTAAAAGGTAAACAAAAACATGGATATGACAGGAAAATGATTCACCAGAGTCCCCTGTCCCCATTAATTAAATCTTTAAGAATCTGAAATCTTTAGGATTGTAATAATTATTAATATAATGAGACACTGTGACAGCTGTAATCAATGCCACATTTCGAATCTGTGAAAAGTGGGGAACTAAGGTGCTTATTACTTTTTTCCCTGAAACTACCAGTCTACCTGAGAGCCCAGTGATACAACTTTTCTTGGAAACATTTCAAGCCTCCAAGAGTTGTTGTTTTTTTACAAAAATAAATTTATTTATTTATTTTGGGCTGCGTTGGGTCTTTGTTGCTGCGCGTGGGCTTTCTCTAGTTGCAGCGAGCGGGGGCTACTCTTCGTGGCGGTGCTCGGGCTTCTCAGTGCGGTGGCTTCTTTTGTTGCGGAGCACAGGCTCTAGGCACGTGGGCTTCAGTAGTTGTGGCGCGCGGGCTCAGTAGTTGTGCCTCGTGGGCTCTAGAGCGCAGGCTCAGTAGTCGTGGCGCACAGGCTTAGTTGCTCCGCCACATGTGGGATCTTCCCGGACCAGGGCTCGAACCCGTGTCCCCTGCACTGGTAGGCGTTTCTTAACCACTGCGCCACCAGGGAAGTCCTCCAAGAGTTTTTGTTTTTGTTTTTGTTTGGTTTTTTTTTCGGCTGCGCCACACCAGATGCGGGATCTTGGTTCCTGGATCAGGGATCGAGCACGCGCTCCCTGCAGTGGAAGCACGGAGTCTTAACCACTGGACTGCCAGGGAAGTCCCTCAGTGCTCCAAGAGACTTTAAATTCCTAAGAGATGGGATGCGGGAGAAGAAGTGTGGACAGAGGCCAGCCGAGGTGCTGAGGGTAGGCTCGGAGCAGGGACTCGGAATCCTGCATTTCTCCCCTGGCCTGGGAATCCTAGGCAACAATTCTATCCCACCGCCAGGCGGCGCTGTAGAACCAAGGATGGCAGCCCTGGACCTGCGGGGCTGCTTTAGTTATTCCCCAGGCATTCTTGACCGCTAACACTTTGCTTTGTTTTTCTCCCTTATATTCAGGTTCTTAACCTGGTGACTCTGGTCAGGCTTCTGATGGTCAGTGAACACCTAGAATTTATGTGTAAAATATGTGTTTAGCTTCATTTTTCTATCTAGAGGGAGGTTTTATAGTTTTGATCAGACTCAAGGTAACAGTATCCCCTTGAGAGAGTAGAATGCAATGACGTTAGGCACTAATACGCTGACATCTATCGGTGGCGAGCACTTGTTATATATAATTTAACACAATAATCCTCAAAATTACCTTGCAAGATATCCCCAGTTTACAGAAAATAAAACCCCAAAACCCCTGAAGTTCACACAGCTAATGACACACAGCTAATAAGTGATGAGGCTGGGATTTAACTCCAAGAACGCCTGCTTCTCCCTGTGCTGTTGCTACACCGAGAAAAAAAGCCAGAAACTCACTCGTTCATCAGCAAAGATGTAGGAGGGACTGAGTGTGTGTCCAGCACCCTGTACTGGGTGCTGGGGTAGAGGGGGATCCGGACAGCTCTGCTTCCTGCCTTCTTGGGGCTTAGTGCCTGGAGGTGATGGCAGCAATGGTGGCCATGTCAGCAGGAAACAGGCAGTAAACAAATAAGTCTGTAATTGCAAACTGAGAAAAGTGCTCTGAAGAAGTAAAGGGGACAGCGACATAGAAACATGGGGAAATCTACAGATAGTTTGGCCAGGGAAAACCTGAGCGTGTTAGCTCAGAGTAAAGGGTGGGGATTGCCAGGGGAAAAGGTGGAGACAGAGCCTTCCGGGGGGGACGAGCCTGGTGTGGGTACGCAGAGGCAGCTGGTGCGGCTGAACAGGGGGACCCAGAGCAGAGGTGAGGGTGACAGAGGAGTAGAAGTCATCGGGGCTTTCTACACCAAGTAAGGAATTCAGATCCTATTCTCATAACAGGAAGCCATTCTAGGGTTTAAAGCAGGAGAGAAATGCCAGCTAATTTATGTTTTTCTTATTTTTAATTGTAAAAGAACCCCAACACAATGCCAAATTTACCATCTTAACCATTTTTTTAGGTTTACAGTTCAGTAGTGTTAAGTACATTCACATTGTTGTGCAATCAATTTCCAGAACTCTTTTCATTTTGTAAAACTAAAATTCTGTACCCATCAAACAACAACTTCCCATGTCCATCCCCCTGGCCCCGCATTCCCTGGCAACCACCGTTCCACTTCTCTCTGTCTCTGTGGATTTGACCACAGTAGGGACCTCATGGAAGTGGAATCGTATACTATATGTGTGTGACTGACTTACTTCACTTAACATAATGTCCTCAAGGTTCCTCTGTGTTGTAGCATGAATCAAAAGGCCCAGGATCAGAGGCCGTGGTGATGGATGGTTCCTCCCACGGGGCTGCTGCCTGGCAGAGCGAGAGCAGAGTCACGGGGACAGCAGGCATTGAGCCAGGAGCCGAGTCTTCAGGGAAGGAGGGGAAGTGGCCAAGAGGCCAGAGGACAACAGCAAGAAGGGACACCAGGAGGAAGGGGAACGGGAGCTAAAGCTGATCGCCCAGATTCTTCAAGGAGGTTTATACAGGAGGGGCAGGGGTGGTGATGGGACGACACTTCTAGAAGCAGCCATGAGGAACCAGGAGGATGCAAACCTCACTTACTGCCCCTCAGGTATGTAGGGAATGTGAGAATAAAATCATGGCTAGGTTTGGGGAAGACTTTTCTGACCCGGACAGGGTATGAAGCATGAAGACGGGCAGCGAAAGGAGCCCTAGGAGGCGTCTTTCCTTCTGGGAGAGGTTTGGGAGAAGAACTGACCCCTCCACCACCCTTCATTTCCTGTCTCCCCATTTTTGGGGGGCGGAGTCTTAATCACTGGACCACCAGGGAAGTCCCTCTCTCCATCTCCTTGAGGCCTGTTGGGACTGCCTGGCCTCTTTGGCGGAGAGGTTTCATTTATCTGTGGAGCTCCATGAAATGTAGACACTCACTCTTCTAGGCACTGGAGAGACAGCGGTGAATAAAACAGAGGAAAAGAAATCCCGGCCCCACAGAGCTGGCTTCCCAGCAGGGTGGGTTCTCCTGCAAAAGCATCCAGCAGGGTAACTTACTCACCGGTGCTGGAATCTGGATGTGGGCTGAGTTCCACCGTGAGTCACATGGGTTGCCTGCAGGAAGAGAGAGGGGAGATGACATTGAGAAAATGGAAAGAGCCCCAGGGCTTGGGGACCGAGGCCTGGGTCCCAGCAACCTTGAACGAGTCACACAACTATGGAGCCTGCGCTCTAGAGCCCGTGAACCACAACTACCGAGCCCATGTGCCACAACTACTGAAGCCCAAGCGCCTAGAGCCTGCGCACCGCAACGAAGAGTAGCCCCCGCTCTCGGAAACTAGAGAAAGCCCGCGCGCAACGAAGACCCAACGCAGCCAAAAATAAATATTTTTTAAAAAATTGTCATTACATCATGACTTAAGCCTTCATTTCTTTATCTGAGTATGGGTGCATAATGGCAACTGCCTCCCCCAGGGTGGCTGTGAGTATGAATTAAATGCATAAACTAAGCATAGAAGGCTTCCGGAGCTCCTCAGCTCAGAAGGTGGAGACGCGTAGGGGTGAGGAGGGCGGGGCCACGAGGCGGGGGCGGGGAGGGGGCGGGGCGCAGGGCGCTGGGAGGGGCAGCGGGGAGTCAGGGCGGCCGCCAGGGGGAGCCACAGGGCGGCGGGGGCGGTGGGGGTAGAGGGAGCGGGTCCCGGGGGAGGCGGGTGACTCACGGCGGCGGGAAGGAAGATGAGTCAGCCGTCCTCTGGCTTCCCGCGCCCGCCGCGCCCCGGCCGCCGCCCGCAGCTGACCCTCGGGAGGGCCCCAGAGGGCGCCACCCTGCCGCCGGCCGGGCCCGGGCTTCCCCAAAGCGGGGGCGCGCTGGGCCCTGCGCGCGGCGTTTTCTCCTTCGGGGCCGGGGCTTCGGGAGGAGACTTCGTGCGCGTCTGGGCCCGGGCGCGCCCAGGCTGATCCAAGGGCGGCGCGTGCCAGCTCGGGAGACGGCGGAGGCGCTGCCCGGGGGCCCGCGCTGGGCGGTGGCACTTCCTGCGGGCGGGGGGAAGGGGAGGGGCGTGGTTGCCTGGAGAACTGCTCCCAAAAAGGCGGCCGGGCCCTCCGGGATGCTCCGGGTGCCGGGTGGGCTGCGGGCGGCGCGGAGAAACTCGCCCTCACGCCAAAGCCACACGCAGAAAGCCGGCTCTGTACCTTGGCGTGCCGTCTGTTTTCGCCTCTTCCCAGACTAAGTCAGAAGGAAGAGGAACCCTAGTCCTGGCTGCAGGTTGACAGGTGCCCGGTGTCCAGAGAGGGTCTGGCTCAGCACCTCCGGGATCAAAGATGCCCGAGGCCTTGCGGAGCCTGGGCCCTGGCTTTGCGTGGGAGATCCGGCCCAGGCAGGAAGGTGATTTGTCCAAAGGCCTCAGAGAGGAGGCCGAGCTCCTGGGTCTGGACCTCCTGCTCACCAGGCCACGGAAAGTGCTTAAAATAGTTCCTGGCGCATAGTCAGTCATAATGTATAATAAATAATATGTGTATATATGTGTCTCATAGCTCATCTTCATGGGGCGCTTACTGCATGCCCGGTATTGTTGCAAGTGTTCTTCATGGATGAATTGTTTGATTCTCACCACCGCACTAAGATATAGATACTATTCGTATCACCATATGGCAGCTGAGGAAACATGCTCAGAGAAGTTAGGTAACCTGCCCAACATCACACAGCTAGGAAGTATAGTGTGGGAGTTAAACGCAGACCCCCTGACCTCAGAGGCCGTATGCATGAGGCTGACTTCAAATATTGTTGAGGTCCAGGTGTTGACACAGAAATTAACCAGTCGATCTAAGAAAGAAATGGGAAATTTTATTCACGCCAAACTGAGGGTTATAACCTGGGAACAGCCTCTCCGAAAGCCCTGAGAACTGTTTGGCCTGTTAGAGGTCAAAGCACAGTTACGTAAGTTTTGAGCGAGGGCTGTATATTAAATGACGTATTATTGACAGTTTACACAATCCAGATCCCCTCGTACAAAGTGTGGTCATGGGTCATTGTGGCCTCTTACAAGATTAAGAAGGAAGGTTATCTCTTAAGGAGCTGTGACCCTTTATGAGATTAAGAAAGAATGTGATCTCCAAAGGAGATCGGGTTAATGCAGATGCAACACACACACACACACACACACACACACACACACAAACACACACACACGCGAGGAGGGAGGAAGCCCAGATGAGCAAAGAAAAATTTTATGTTTATGTTTCTTGTCTTACCATAAAGTTTGAATTTTATTTCATCACAGGAGTATGCTGCAGATGGCTTGCTTCTCAGGGTGTCTGAAGAGCACAGTGTTAAACTGAGAGCTAGCTCCGTGCTGGGGGAGGGGGTCCGGTGAGCCCTGCCCCTCCTGCTGGGGCCCCAGTTCCGCAGTTTCCCATGTGCCACAGTGCAGGAGAGAAGCACTGGGCATCCCTCTTGTCCAGTCATTGGCTATATCCCTACTGTAACCGAAAGTGGGGTCTGGCTGCTCGCCGCTCAAAAGCCAATAAAGAGGCCAGGCTGGTGGAAAGGAGAGTTTGCTTTACTTTGGATGCCGGCAACCCGGGGGGTGGGGGGGAGGGTGGACACCTGTCCAAAGACTGAATTCCGCCCCCCCCCCCCCCCCCCCCCCCACCCATCAGGAGGCAAGAGCTTTTGTAGACCGAGGGAGGGGGCTACCTGCAGAAACAGCACAATCAGCTCGGACACTCATCTTTTTTTTTTTTTTTTTTGCGGTACGCAGGCCTCTCACCGTTGTGGCCTCTCCCATGCGGAGCACAGGCTCCGGACGCGCAGGCTCAGCGGCCATGGCTCACGGGCCCAGCCGCTCCGCGGCATGTGGGATCCTCCCGGACCAGGGCACGAACCTGCGGACACTCATCTTGAAATTAGCCATGAGGTGGTCTGATCAGTATCATCTTGATTGTTTTAAGTACAGTTAGTCTTCATTTCCAGGGTTGGTTTGTTCCCATTTCCTTGAGGCCATTTCTCAGAATTGTGGCAGCTTGTGTCATGGCTACAGCCTGGTCATCATGTAGTTCACTTCTTCCACCTTGTGGAGGTTTCAGTGTCTATAAGACAGCTCACAGGATATGGCTCAGAATATTATCTATAGCCCTTGAGGAGGAACTAAAGGTCCTTGACTTTGCTTAATGACTAAATTATTATTATTTGGTCTCCTTCGACTGTTTTCCTTTGTTTCTGCATTTTCTCATTTCTCTGATAAAATTTATTCTTTGGCTAAAGTTTTTCCACAGACAAAAGGCAGGCAGAGGACATGGGGGCCAGGGAACATAGGGTCCTGCTCCGTTTCACTATGGCCCCAGGACCTGGTCTCCAGCCCCCACCATTCCCCCTGCTCAGTCTGGTGGACCACACTCACTGCTTTGGGGAACATTGCCTTTAGCAGAGCTTCCCAAATACCTGCCAACAGAGTGAGGCCTACTTGGGGTTCTTTAGGATCCCAAGCTGGGGAGCACGTTACACACACAGATCCCAGCCCACTGCAGAGCTGTGATCCTCAGCCTTGATCATACCCTGATACTCAGTGGACTTGATGCCTAGGTCTTCCCCCCGCCGCCGCGGAGATTCTGACTGAGTCGATCTGGGGGTCCCCCTGGGTGTTGGGATGATCCTTGTGTGCAGCTGAGATTGAGCACCGCTGCTCCGATGGTTGATTCCGTAAGGTTGAGGTGGCCCTAGGAATCTCTATTTTTAAGAACCTGCCTGTGTGATTTTCAGGTGCTGCCGTGTTTGCAAACCTCTGATGTGGAACTCACTTTCTTCTAATTTGCTTTGAAGAGTGTCCCAGATTCTTCTAATGGGACCATCTGCGTCACGTGTGGGAGCTGCTTCACAGCTTGTCCCGGAAACTTTGCATCAATTCTCCCATACAAGAAAGGGAGCAGGGGTCCCTGCTCAGCCTCTCCTGGCCCCTGTCTCAGTTGACAGGATTTCTCTCCTTGCCAGGCACCAGCATTCTTGCCCACCCAGTCATGTTCATTTCTCAAAGGTTCTGGGCAGTGTGGTCAGCTCCTCTGAGCTGGTGGTCACCTGGAGCTCGGGACCCTTGAACTCTTGAACACCAACCAGCCGTGTTGGCAGTCCAAGGACCTTAGGGAACCCTCACTTCCATCCTCTCTCCCCAGGTGTTAGTAGACTGTGTTATCATGACAGGTGAGCTGGGTGGAGGGACTGCTTCCCCCCTCCTCTGGGACAGGCTGTTAAACCTCTTTCTCAGTGTTACCTCCTGCCCTGAAGTAGCTACGTCTGCTGTCTCCCAGCCTGATAGCCTTTTCTGCGTCTGTGGCTACTGTGTGTTCTTCTGGATACTTGGTGCACATGTTGGGTGATAGGCTTGGAGTCTGGGAACCTGAGTTCTGGACTGTGTGCCCCAGGTCATATCACAGCCCCCGCCCCCCCAATCCTCTCCCCTTCGCTCTGAGTTTTCTGGCGTCTCTCTGCTCCTCCCACCCCAATCTCTGTCCCTGCCCAAGTGCTGCACCCTCCGCCCAGAGCTGCCATCCATTGTTCTCCTTGGGAATGGATGCATCATGGGAAATCACTCTGTCTGGGCCCAAGGAGGAAGGAAAGAGGGACGGGAATGGAATGGGCGGGTGATGGAAAAAGTGACTGCCAACCGTTCCCTGGACTTGGGCCTGGAAGGCAGCTCAGTGTGGTTGCCGTGGTGACAGTCAGACAAGCACACTGCTGTTTCCCTGTCCTACGAACTGAAGAGTACTTGTTGTGCCTTTTCCTGCCTGCTCTGATAGCCTCAGGCCCACATCTGGGATGGGGTACAGACCCCCAGGTTTAACTCTCATGCCTCAGTTTCCCAGCCTGACCAAAGGAAGATAAAGAGAATGTGCTGGGTATTCCATTAGCCCCTGCAGACCTTCCAACCTTCCCCACCTGCTCTGCACCTTAGCAGGCTGACCTTGGTGGACCCCTTCTCCTGGGCTCCCTTGTCTTCTGGCTTCGGGTCAGCACCCCAGGGGGCTTCATCATCCTGGCTGGTTTCTCTCAACCCCACCTGCCCCTCTGTGATTAGCCCCTCCACCAAACTCTCCCTGATCACCCCTTTCTCTCTGTTTGCTGCTGGGGGCCTGACTACTGGAGAAGTCATCTTAACAAGGAGGAAGGAAGGAGGGCAGTCACTTAAGGACTCCTTTCTCTGCCGTGAGGCTCTGGCAGGGTGGCTATGTAGGTGGGGTAGCCTTGTAGGTGTAATCTGAGATGTACCCAGAAGGCGGCCCTGCCCAGAAATAGCCAGGCTGAAATCCTAAAGTTCAAGGGTCACTCTCTGGGTTAAAAAGTTTCTCTGTAAAGATCCCACATTCCCTGGGAAGGTGAGTACATTCCCTTCATTCATTTCTCGACATGTCTTAGTTTTAGCAGGTAAGAAGCTTGACCGTAAGCTTCAAAATGCAAGGACTGTGGCTGTCTTCCTTGTGTAGACATGGGTGGCATGGGGCCTGGTGAAGAGTAGGCTTAAAATAATATCTGCTGAATAAATTCATTGCCCTTTCAATACATGTTTCTTGAGCACCTACTGTGTTCCAGGTGTTCTAGGTTCTTGGGATACATTAATGAACAAAACCAGTAAAGATCCCCCTCAAACAGAGAGACAGACAGTACATTTTATATACATACATATACATATATGTATGTGTGCGTGTGGCCAAAGCCTGCCACCCTCTCTGGAGAACCCCACTGAACCCCACAACCCCACCCAGACTTCCTCTGTCCCCACTGCTCTAAGCAGACCAATCTCTTTGTGTTTCCTTGGTATATCTGATCTCAGAGACAGTTGACAAGGAAAACAGAGGCTCCTAACAAATGAGACAATTGTGGATCCTAGGAGTTTTTAAAGTGGATATTTTATAATAAACCCCACATTGGTGAAATTTAATGCAGTGTAACGGACTGTATTTAAAACACTCAGGTACTGGGACTTCCCTGGTGGTCCAGTGGTTAAGAATTTGCACTTCCACTGTAGCGGGTGCAGGTTCGACCCCTGGTTGGGGAACTAAGATCCTGCATGCCAAGTGGCCACACAAACAAAAAACCAAACCCAAACAAAACAAACCCCAAAAAAACCAATCCAGGATGGAGATATAGGAGACTCCTGAACTCACCTTCTCCCACAAATAGAGCAAATCTATAGTGACATGTGGAGAAATTCCACCAAAAAATCCAGAAATCAGCTGAGTGGCTTCTACACATTGGATGAATGAGAAAATATTCAAATCAAAATGCGTAGGAAGGGCTGAGACACACTGGCCATAAACCCCAACCTACACAACGCCATGCCGTCAGGAGGGAACTCAAATCCCAGTGTCCGCCTGAGGAGCCAAGGCTTTGGATGTAATATCTTGCACCCCAACTTTTAAGACTTCCACCTTTGGGGGATGGACCCCCCAAAACACCTAGCTCTGAAAGTCAACGGGACTTGCATCCATGGGGCCCACAAGGCTATAGCAAACAAAGCAATAGTTCTTAATGAGCTACACCCCCCCCCCACCCCCAAGGCTTAGAGCAGAGGGAGAAGACAGAAATGCCCATCTCCCAGTCTTTCCCTGAAGACTCCTATTTGCATATCTTAAAAACTGTTGCCTCAGCATCTGGCTTCCAATCAGTGTGCATCCAGATCTGCAGACTGAGATCTTCCACTTTGGGACACTGACAGTTCTTAGCACACCCTCAACTACTGGGAGCCATGGAGAACAAAGAAATCAGCTTGGACAATCACAAAGTCTTGAAAGACAACCAAGAACTCAGGCTGAGCTGAATGATAAAGTTCATCTGTTACTTGAGACCAGCCTGTCAAGATTGGGAGAGATGGCTGTTCTGTCTGTTGCACAGAAAACAACATGGAAAGTCAAGGAAAATGAAGAAACAGAAGAATATGTTTCAAGCAAGAGACCAAGATAAAGAAGTGGACATAAGCAATTTACTTGATAAAGTGCTCAAAATAATGGTCATAAAGATGCTCACTGAGGTCAGGAGAACAACGCATGGCCAAAGTGAGAATTTCAACAAAGAGATAGGAAAATATAAGAAAGTACCAACCAGAAATCACAGAGCTGAAGAATTCAGTTATTGAATTGAGAAATTCAATAGAGAGGATCAACAGCAGACTAGATCAAGTGGAAGAAAGGATCAGAGAACTTGAAGACATGACAGTGGATTCCATCCAATTAGAGGAGCAAAAAGAAAAAAGGATAAAAAAGAGTAAAGATAGCTTAAGGGACTTATAGGACACCATCAAGTGGACTAATATTTGCATTATAGGAGTTCCATGAGGAGAAGAGAGAGAGGAAGGGGCAGAAAGTTTATTCAAAGAAATGATGGCTGAAAACTTCCCTCACCTGGGGAAAGAAACAGATATTCAGATCTAGTGAGCCTAGAAAGTTCCATCAAGATGAAACCAAGGAGATCCACACTGAGACAGAGTATGATTGTCAAAATTAAAGACAAGGAGAGAATTTTAAAATCAGCAAGAGGATTGCTTCTCATGCTTTTGGCTAAGATCAAGTGTAAAATCAGCAAGAGGAAAAAAAAATATTTGCTACATACAAGGGAATCCCCATAAGACTACCTGCAGATTTTTCAGCAGAAACTGTGTAGGCCAGAAGGGAATGGCATGATATGGACATATGCAAAATGCTGAAAGAAAAAAAAAAAAACCTGCCAACCAAGACTACTACCCAGCAAACTTGTGTTTCAGAACTGAAGGAGAGAAAGAGTTTTCCAGACAGGCAAAAACTGAGGCTGTTCATCACCATTAGACTGTCCTTAAAAGAAATGTTAAAGGGTGTTCTTCAACCTGAAATGAAAGGACACTAATTAGTAACAGAAAAACATATGAAAGTATAAATGTCACTGGTGTAGGTAAATATATAGTTAAATTCAAAATACTCTAATGTAATGGTGGTGGGTAAATCACTTATAAATGTAGTATAAAGGTTAAAAGACAAAAGTATTATAAATAACTATAACTACATTAATTTGTTAATGGGTACACAAGGTAAAAAAATATAAATGGTGACATCAAAAACATAAAATGTATGTGTGGGGAAAGTAAGAATCTAGAGCTTTAGTATGTGTCCAAAGTTAAGTTGTTATCAGCTTAAAATAGGGTGTTATAAATATAAGCTGTTTTACGTAAGCTTCATGGTAATCACAAAGCAAAAACCTATAGTAAATACACAAAAGATAAAAAGAAAGGACTGCAAAGATACTACTATAGGATATCGTCAAATCACCAAAGAAAAGAATGAGAGAAGAAGAAAGGAACAAACAAATTACAAAATAGCCAGGAAATAATTAACAAAATGACAATAATAAGTCCATACCTATCAATGATTACTTTAAATGTAAATGGACTAAATTCTCCAATCAAAAGATATAGAGTGGCTGAATGCCATAAAAAACAAGACCAACTATATGCTGCCTACAAGAGATTGACTTCAGCCTTAAGGACTAATATAGACTGAAAGTGAAGGTATGGAAAAAGATATTCCAGGCAAATGGAAACCAAAAGAAAGCAGGGATAGTTATACCTATATCAGACAATATAGACCTTAAGCCAAAGACTGTTACAAGAGACAAAGGGGTCAATTCAACAAGAAGATAGAACATTTGTAACTATTTATGTACCCAACATGGGAGCACCTAAATAAATAAAGCAAATATCAATAGACCTGAAGGGAGAAATAGGCAGCAATATAATAATAGCAGGGAACTTCACTACCTCACTTTCAACAGTGGACAAATCATCCAGCAGGAAAATCCATAAGGAAACATTATACTTGAGCTACACATTAGACCAGATGGACCTAACAGACATTTACAAAACATTCCACTTAACAGTATCAGAACGCACATTCTTTTCAAATGCACATGGAAGAGTCTCCAGGATAGATCATATGTTAGTCCACAAAACAAGTCAATAAATTTAAGAAGATTGAAATCATATCATAGCATTGTTTCCAACCACAACAGTATGAAACTAGAAATCAATTATAAGAAGAAAACTGGAAAATTCACCAATATGTAGATATCAAACATGCTGCAGAACAACCAATGGGTTGAAGAAGAAATTGAAAGAGAAAAAAAATCTTGAGAAAAATGAAAATGGAAATACAACATACCCAAACTCATGGGATGCAGCAAAAGCAGTTCTAAGTGGGAAGTGTATAGTGATAAATGCCTACATTAAGAAAAAAGAAAGATCTCCTATAAACAACCTAACTTTATACCCCAAGGAACTAAGAACAAGCTAAGCCCAAAGTTAGTAGAAGAAAGGAGATTACAATGATCAGAGCAGAAATAAATGAAATAAAGACTAAATAGACAATTAAAAAGAGCAATGAGACTAAGAGCTGTTTTTTGGGAAAGATAAACAAAATAGACAAAACTTTAGTTAGATTCATCAAGAAAAAAAGAGAGGACTCAAAATTACAAATGAAAGAGGAGACATTGCAACTGATACAAATGACCACACAAATACAAAGGATCATAAGAGACTGCTATGAACAATTATATGCAAACAAATCGGACAACCTAAAAGAAATGGATACATTACTAAAAACATACAACCTATCAAGACTGAATAATGAAGAAACAGACAATCTGAACAGACCAATTAGTACTAGTAAGGAGATTAGATCAGTAATCAGATCCTCCCAAGATGGAAAAGTCCAGGACCAAGTGGCTTCACTGGTGAATTCTACAAAACACTTAAAGAAGCATTAATAAAAATACTTCTCAAATTCTTCTAAAAAATAGAAGAGGAGAAACACTTTCAAACTCATTTTATAAGGCCAGCATTATGCTGATATTAAAACCACTATGCCACTATGGAAAATGGTATGAAGGTTCTTCAAAAAATTAAAAATAGAACTACCATATAATCCAGCAATCCCATTTCTAGGTATCTATCCAAAGGAAAGGAAAACAGGATATCAAAGAGATATCTGCACTCACATGTTCATTGCAGCATTATTCACAATAGCCAAGACATGGAAACAACCTAAGTGTCCACTGATGGATGAATGGATAAAGAAGATGTATATACAACGGAATGTTATTCAGCCACGAGAAAGATGGAAATCCTACTGTTTGTGAAAACAGGGATGGAACTTGAGAGCTTTATGCTAAGTGAAGTAAGCCAGACAGAGAAAGACAAATACTCCATGTTATTACTTATAGGTGGAATTTTAAAAAGAAAAAGAAAGTCAAACTCATAGAAACAGAATGTAGAAAAGAGGTTGCCAGGGCCTGGGTGGGGGGTGGGGAAATAGGGAGAGGTTGGTCAAAGGGTACAAACTTTCAACTATAAGATGAATAGGGTCTGAGGATCTAATGTAAAACAAGGTGACTTTAGGTGATAACAATGTATTGTATAATTGAAATTGTTAAGACAGTAGAACTTAAGTGTTCTTACCGAAAAACAAAAAACCAAAAAAACCGAAAGATAAATATGTGAGCTGATGGATGTGTTAATTAACTAGATAGGGCGAATCCTTTCATAATGTATATGTGTATCAAACAACCATGATGTACTCCTTAAATATCTTGCAATTTTATATGTCGATTATACCTCATTAAGACTGAAATAAAATGAATCAGGTAGTTTATGTGTGTGTGTGTGTGTATCAGTGTTCTTAGTTGCAAAATATAAAACTCATTCATGTTTTGGTCAGAAAAGGAATTTATTTTAGGATATTTGATTCCCAGGGAACTTCCAGTAGGACCAGAGAACCCAGCTTGCAGGCTACACAGACCCTATCTCTAACTAGATCAGCGAAGGCTTGTGTCCATCTCTGGTCACGGGCAGTGCATCTCATATGGCCAACACTGGTCCCCCAGACACTGGAACCTCCTCTCCAGCAAGTCCCAGACCCCCACGCCTCTATCTCCTTCATCACCAGGAGATGCAGCCCCCCTGGTACCTGCTTCCTCACACTCTTTCTTCACTTCCCCAGTTTTAAACCTCAGGTGGTTTCCTCTGGTGTGTGAAGCTTAGGTCACATGCCTGCTACCTGGTTACAAAGGAGGCTGGGAAAGCAAGTTTTCTGGCTTCTACCAGGCTCTGTCATCCGCATTCTTTAATTCTCACATCAACCTTGTGCATTAGGTATTGTCACTCTCACTTCACAGATGAAGACACTGAGGCTCAGTGAGGTTAAGGGACTTGCCTAAGATCGTATAGCTAGTAAGTAGCAGATGTAGAGGTAAAATCTAGAACTTTCTGATTTAAAATCCCACGCTGTTTCTGCGGTTTACTTTTCTCTATTTTTGTGTGCATGGATTTGCCCAAAATCTCCAAATACTTTCACCACTGCTGGAGTCCTGGCAACAACAGCAAGTGGAGTGGCTGCCAGGGGCTGTGGCGGCAGAGGCGGCAGGAAGCTGGGTTGTGCCTGTGTGGGCCCTTTGTAGTCAGGTATTTATAAACCTGGACCTTCTCCCTTGTAACAAATATCAGAGGTATTTCTTCTGGCTCTCAGACTTGGGAAGGGTACCTTCCCCTCTGTTCATAGGAATACTTCCAGGAGAGGCAGCTCCCCAGGGGTCAGGTGAGGCCAGGCCAGCCTTGGGGGTGAACTAAGGCTCTTGGATTGCAGGTGTCCTAGGGATTTGGGATATACCATAAGATCCCCGGCCCACAGCCCCTTCTGAGAGATACTGTCCTGGATCATGTGGCCCTGTCTCCTCTGGCCATGGATGGGTGGTCCAGCAGCAGCACCCACGTGAGAGCAGCCCCACCACAGGCTGGCCAGGGGTCCTTGGTGGGGCTTTGCCGTCAGGGCTGTGCCCACCTTGTCATGCTGGGGATGGGCTGGGCCTTGTGGTAGAGCGGGGAGAAGCAGGAAGTTGCCCAGAAACAGCAGGAAAAGAGGCAGCCCGCCCGAGAGGTGGTCGGGCTCCAGAGTGCCCTGGGTCCTGGGCAATGTCCCCTTCCTGAGTTACGGGGCCCCCAGTATGGCTGTTACTGGGGGTCCCTGGAATCCTTTAGACCCTTCTTACTGTGACTTCCTTACAAGTACATTTTTAGACCTAATTGAGTGAGTGACTGTGGCGACCAGACGGGGTGAACGAGGACAGTCCCAGATCACAGAACCTGATGTGGTCTGCCCGCCACATCCTCGAGGGCCGCAGCTGGGGGGCTGTGGCTGCCGGCACGTGGGTCCCTGGCTCCTGCGGTTCAGATTCACAGGGATGCCTCAGGGCCAGAGGCTGAAGAAGGTAAGATGTGGACTCTAGAAGCCCAGGGAGAGGGAAAGGAAGGGCCAGAGGGACCAGGGGTGGAATGGTGGGCTTCCAGTCATGACATCACCACGGAGCTTGGCCGTGGGGTGTGTTTTCAGTAGAGTGTTACTCACCACAGTCAAAGCACTAGTTTGTCTTTTAAAGCGTCCATGTCTTCATTTAACCATTTCAAAATTCAGAAGGCACAGAAGGGAATCCGCTGAAAGTCTCCCTCCTTCCGGCCGCCAGCTCCCCTCCCCCAGGCGACCATTGCACAGTTGTTGGCATCCTTCCAGACATGTTCCATGACTTAGAAGCAAGCACACGCACATCCCCCTTATGACACAAATGTTAGCACACGATTCCCCTTGTCCTGCGCCTGCTTTTCTTCATTGTGAATAACTGACTAACTTTCCCCCTGGGTGAGGGTACATTCGAGGTCATCCCTGTAGCAGGGGCGTTTTCCCAAGCAACTTTCTGCCTGGCACGGTGGGTGGCAGCCCTTTCTGGCCAGGCCCTTAGGGAGGGTGTTTGCGCGAGTGTGTGTGTGTGTGTGTGTGTGTGTGTGTGTGTGTGAGAGAGAAAATGAGTGTGTATGAGAGTGTGTGTGTGTATGTGAGTGTGTATGTGAATGTGTGTGTCTGCATGTGAATATGTGTGTGTATGTGAACGTGTGTATGTGTGT
>NW_020838027.1:5674033-5744876 GCF_003676395.1 Aethalodelphis obliquidens | reverse complement strand
GTGTGTATATGTGAGTGTGTGTGTATATGTGAGTGTGTGTGTATGTGTGTATGTGAGTGTGTATGTGAATGTGTGTGTCTGCATGTGAATATGTGTGTGTGTGTGAACGTGTGTGTATGTGAGCGTGTGTGTGTGTATGTGAGTGTGTGAGTGTGTGTGTGTATATGTGTGTGTGTGAGTGTGTATGTGAGTGCGTGAGTGTATGTGTGTGTATATGTGAGCGTGTGTGTATGTGAGCGTGTGTGCGTGTGAGTGTGAGTGTGCGCGCGTGCCTCCAGGAGGACCTCGGGGGCCCTGGTGCGGCAGCCCCGCGCTGTACCGTGGTTCTAGGTTTGTTGTCTTAACCCTCCTCGGACTTGGTTTCCTTCCCACAAGTGAGGGTGACAAAAATATCCCTTGGGGCTGTCGCGAGGGTGGCATGAGGATGTGCTGGGAAACCGTCTTGTGACTCGTCATGTCCCTGAGGGGAGGGGTTATTCTCGGCTGGACAGATAGGAAGAGGTTCTCCCTTTCCTCTCGAGGGCGGGTCTGCCCTTCTCGGCCGGCCTCCTGCCCACCTCCTCATTCCCCGGACGGTGACATCATCTCCTCCGGGGGAGTAAAGGGAAGGTGGTGCCCCAGCTTCCCACTCCCACCCACCTACCCACTGACTGGCATCTGCCCCACCTCCCCTCCCTCCCGCCCTCCCTTGGGCACCTGAAACCTTCCGCCTCTGCCCCCTACTCCCCAGGTCTTCCACCTTCCCCTCCTTCGGGGCTCCAGCCAGCCAGCATTCCAACATGCTCAGATTTTTCCTGTTTTAAAAAGTAAACCCTCCCCTGACTCCCACATCACCGTCAGCTGCTGTTTTTCTCCCCCACTTTGGAGTCAAACTCCTCGAAAGATGAGCTTAGGCTCAGAGCATCACCCCCTCCAGCGCCTTCACTCCTCGGCCCGTCATGTTTTCTAATCGAACGCTTATCGAGCTCTGTGTATCAGGTGCTGTTCTGGGTGCTTGCGTGTGGTGACCCACTGAATCTTCAGACAGCCACCCCAAGAGGCAGGTACTATTACTAAGCCATTTGACAGACGAGGAGACCGAAGGGGAGAGGCTAAGTGTGGTCACACTGAGCAGAGCCCACACCCAGGGAGGGAGTGGCTTCAAAACCAGGCCGTCTACCTCCCCTGCGTGCGTGTGGCCCCAGGAAATGGGTCAGCAGCCAGCTCGTGGTCCACACAATGGCACCTGCCGGTGGGTTTTGCCTCTCCCGGCCCGCCTTGGCTTGGGACGCTTTGGTTTCTTCAATCTTGGTGTTCCTCTTTCTCTTCCCATTCTGCTCCCTTCCCTTGGGTGAGCGCACCCATTCCAGGGCTCACTGTGGGCTCACCGACCTCCTTCTTATGCCCCCACCCCAGCCCCCAGATCTGCCTCTGACCCAAGTCTCTTGCTGCCATTGCCACTCTACTTGCCGTCCTCCTTTGGAGGTGGCGGAGCTATTCTAAACAGCCCCCAACGGGATGCAGGCCATGCTCAGAAGTTTGTATTTTCTCATTCAGGTGCGGGAAGCTAAGGAGGGCTGCTAGTCAGAGGTGGGGAGGGGCCGGGGGCTGGTGGCGTTTGATCAGATTAGGGCTTTAGAAAGACTCCAGCCTGCACTGTTCACCGTGTCAGTTAACTCCGCTGTAGCACCAGGGGTCTCAGCTTACAGGTCACTTTCTCAGGAGGTTTTTCCTAAGCCCGTCTCCCTGTGTGCTCTCCAAGTCCTCGTCTGGCACTGTCAGACTGCTTCCTCCTCTGGACTGTAATTGTCCATTTCCTGGTTTGTGGCCCTGCACCCCACGTTTGGTGAGTCTGGTTCCCTTTAGATCTGATGTCACCATGCCTTGCACGCAGAGGGCACTCCATAGACGTGTGCTGAGTGGCACTTTGTTGACGCAGATCTCTGTGGAGCTGTGGGAGGGAAAGGAGTTGCAAGGCGGTGGTTTAGGTCAAGAGAAATCAAAGGGGGGGAGGGATAAAGTAGGAGCTTGGGATGAACATACAGACACCACTGTACATAAAATAGATAAACAAGGACCTACTGTGTAGCACAGGGAGCTACAATCAGTATTTTGTAATAATCTGTAAGGGAAAAGAATCTGTTTATTTTATCTCTACTATATATAAAATAGATAAACAACAAGGACCTATGTATAGCACAGGGAACTGTACTCAATATTTTGTAATAACCTATAAGGGAAAAGAATTGTATACAGTGTTGTGTATACACATATATATACACACACAATATATATACACACAACATTGTATATAATACCAATCTGTGCCCAGCGTCTCTCAACTTCCCCTTCAGGGGCCGTGAGAAGAGCCTGGGTTCAAATGCGGAGGACCTGGGTTCGTATCCCGCTCCACCACCTGCTGCAGTGTGATCTAGAGAAAGTTCCTTAACCGGTTTGTTTCTCATTGACATAGGTCACCTGAAACCACAGGACAATGGGCCAGGGCTCTGCTCCTGCTCTGTCCCCAACTGTCCTTGTGCAAATGGGCCCCCTCTCTGTTCCCCAACTGCAAGATGAGAGCGTGGCCAGACCCTTTCCAAGGGCACTTCCGTGTTTAAGCCCCTTTACCTCCACGTACACTTAGATTTTTGCCTTGAAAGTTCAACCCAGCAGGGAACATCTCTCCCGGAGGAGGAAGGTGGTGATGTTTCACCGGGCCATCGTACACCCACAAGACAGCACGCCCCTGCCCACCCCAAGGAGCAATGACAGAAGCTGTTTACGCAGATGAGTGTGTCATCCACCCCACGGAGCTGCTTGGGAATCACACTGACTCTGGGTACCTAGGCTGGAAGATCTGATAAGACCCACAGCTGATAGAACCCCACAGTTTTTGTGCAAAGCTTATCTCTTTCAGCTTCACAACAGCCCTGGGGGCAGTGACCTTTACTGCAGGGTGGGCTGTCCGCCTGGAGCCCCAGGAAGAGCTGTTGTTTTGGTTCAAGATTGAAGGCTGCCTGCTGCAGGATGTCAGAGGAGGTTGGTCTTTCTTTCTACTCAGGCCTTCGACTCATTGGATGAGACCCAGCCACATTTTGGAGGGCGGTCTGCTTTACTCAATTCCACAGATATAAGTGTAAATCCCATCCAAAAACAGCCCGACAGAAACAACCCAGAATAATGTTTGTCTGCATGTCTGAGCGCTGTGGTCTAGCCACGGTGACACATCAAATTAACCATCGAGGGGGCTTTCCTGTTTAATCCCTACAAACCGGAAGGTAGGTATTGGGGTCTCCATTGAAGGGAAGAAGTAGAGGCTCAGAGCAGTGATGAGGTTAACTCAGGGCTGCGGTGCATGCCGTCACCAAGGGGCATCTCCCGCGACTGCGCTGAGAAAGTTCTCTGGGTGTTACTCGAAAACCGGCACCCAAGGTGCCCAAAGCAGCCACCCATGGGGTCATGATTAGACCCTGATGGAAAGGGATAGCCCTGTCAATTTTTATTCAAGGCTCTGTTCCTTCTAAGACCGACAAGGGTCTGGGCTTGGGGATCATGTATCAACTAAGCAACCTGTTTATAATAATAATAATATCATCATCTTACTTTGATTTGGGGCTTTACAGTGTTATAGCTTCAGAGTGTGTTGGAGCTGAGCACCCGTAGTGAAGAGGGGAAGATACCTCTCTGCTCTTTGCCTTGTAGTTCATTAGAAGGAATCTGCATATCAGTAAGCTAAGCACATCCAGACCACTTACGGTGCTGGAAAGATTCCTAGTGGAAATAAGGATGAATCCTTTTTATTTATGTAACAAGTTTTCCCAGTCTTCATTGGACTGTGGGTACTAAAGAAGTGACAATTATGTTAGTAACTAAAGAAAAAAAAAAAAACAGAAGGGAGGCTCTGGGCAGCTGGGTTAGCACATCTGTCGACATCTAGATAATACCGGCCGATTTCTTCAGCCTCCATTGTGGAAAGTCCAACGTCTTCCGCACCGTTTCTAAGGTGGCCTGGGGTGGAGGTCGGGGTGCCTTCTCTTGGTCAAGTGACCCCGACTTCCTGCTTCTTCCCGGACAGCGATGTTGTTTGTCAACCTTTTCCCTTTGTTTCAAAATCCACCTTCTCCCGCCCCACCGCGAGGCATCCGTGTGTGTGGCAGGCTTTCCAGGTGCCCAGGGAGATGGAGGGAACGTACAGAGCAGCAGTGAAGGCTGCAGACTGGATATTAGTCCACATGTTCTTACGAAACCAGCTTCTTGCGGCATTTCCGACATTTCTGCAGCCCGGCTCTGGCTCCCTGTTATTGAGCATCCCTCCCTCTTTCCCCACCTTCACTCCTCTTCCTTCCTTTGCCCTCTCATCGCTATCCTCTTCCTCTCAGAAACAAAAATTAAATTCCTCCCATTTTCTTTTGTGGGGAAATTCTACCTTCTCTCGCCCAGAGCGCTCATCTTGGCTCCAGGGCTCGCCCCTGCCGTCCCGGGAGTGGGCAGAGACTTTCTGAGAATTCTTTCTGAGAGAGGCTGACCTCCTTCCCCCTGGGTCCGGCTCCTTCCCCCACAGGACCTGGCGCTGCTCTTTCCAGCACCGGCCAGGTGAGAAGGCCGCCTGTCTAGCCTGGGCAGGTGAATGTCCATTGTGAGGACAGCTCCCCATCTACCTCAGCTGGAGGCCCCCGGCTGTGACCCCACATGACTTTGGGACTCGTCCTCCCCTGTGACTTGTCCACAGTGAGTGGGCACCTGGCTTGAGGGCAGGAGGGTCTGGTCTGGAAAGTACACTGGACATTCTGGGGTCCGGCCAACTCTGCTCAGGTGGGCACCCAGCACAGCGTCCACAGTATCCCCCTCCACTGGGAATACTTCAGGCTCTTGTATTCGGGGCCCCTCCTCTGCCTCTTAGGCACCTACGTACCCTGTTTCCTGTTATGGGCACTGAAGGCTGGGCCCCAAGCGCCAGGGAGTTCAGATTCCCAGGCTCCGGAGGCCTTTGCGTTCCTGAGAGGCGTGTGCCTGGCAGAGGAGGCCGGTACTGTGGGCTTTGGAGGCAAACAGATGTGGCTTAAATCCTGACCCCCTCACTTACTGTGTGGTTTTGGGCAAATTACTTAACCTCTCTGAGCTGTAGTTTCTTCATTCGTAAAAACGGGCGTTAGAGCATCTCTGTCGTGAGTGCTGCTGAGAGAATCCAGATTGGTGAGATACGGCAGTATCTTGGCCCAAGACCTACCTGTTCAGTCCCAGGTCCAGGGAGCAGAGAGCCTGGCCCCTGCCCTCTAGAGCCTCAGAGAAAAGCCCCACGAGAGGCCATTGGGAGATCTGATCTGTGGTTCCAGCTCATTAATGAAGGCAGCTGGGGCTGCATCCCCTTGGAAGCAGTTCTGTGTGGCCAACCTGAGCCCTGGGGGTCCAGGAAGCTCATTCATGCAAGTCAAGATGCCCCACTTCCCTGAATAATCCCCCCATAACTCAGCCTTGGGCGTGGCCCCCAGATAATAGCCTTGGGCGTGGCCCCCAGATAACAGCCTTGGGCGTGGCCCCCAGATAACAGCCTTGGGCGTGGCAGGGATGCCCTCTTCTGTGTTCGGAGGCTTCCTCTCTGTGTGAGCTGGCAAACTGCACTCCAGGGTGGGCAGCCCTTGTTCAGGTGAATGCTTGTGGTCTCTTAGCCAGAGTTTGGACGTAGAGGAGGTTAGAAAGAAAAGAATCAAGCTCAGGGTATCCTTGCAATAATTTTTAGTGACATCTTCCGTGGGTGAGGCAGTGCTGCCTCTAGACTGGGGTGGGGTCCCCATATCCCCACTCCCCACCCTCTACCCCCTGCATGGACTTGAGCCCAGGAGCTCTGGGCCCCGCGGCCAGGCCTCCGTTCCGGGGGTCAGCTTGTGCCGCCGGCCGGTGTGGGACCATGGGAGACTGAGCTGCTTGAATGGTGCTGACATGCTGATTCTGTGTGACTCCAATTGTCTATCTAGATAGGAGCCCAGAGAAAGAATATCTGGGCGGGGGCTCAGCCGTCCTGGAGGTGGCCCTAGTGGCAGGACCATCCAGACAATGTCCTGCCCTCCAGGAGCCTATATTCTCCTTGGGGGACACAAACTGGGGGGACTGGGCTGTGAAAAGAAAGAAAGCAGGTTAAGGGGGCTAGATTACAATGAGGAGGCCAGCTGGGGAGGCCCCACTGATAGGGTGGCACTTGAAGAGCAGGGAGAAGTATGCCGGTGTGTATCTGGGGGAGAGTTTTTCAGGCAGAAGAACAGGAAGGCGGCAGCCTGCTTGGCCTGAGCCAGAGAGAAAACGATGAGGACAGAGAGGTAGTGGGGACCAGATCCAGCAGAGAGCTTGCAGGCCCTTGTAAAGATTGGCTTTCACCCCAAGAAAGATGCAAAACCGTTGCGGGGTTTGAGCAGAGGAGTACATGATCTGACGTATAGTTTTAAAAGCACGACTCAGACCCCTTTGTGTTCACTGCTATACAGTATTTCATCATGTGACAAAAACAACTTACTTGTCCGCTCTCCCGCCGGGAACTCTCTGGCTGCTCTTTGCAATAATAAACAGCCCTGTTAAGAACAAGGGTTTACACATCTCCTAGTGCGCCCATGTAAGCACTTCTGTTGGGTAGGTACCTAGGAGAGGAATTTCTGATGGATGATATCATCTTATGATGTCATAAAAAAAATGCCAAGTGGTTTTCCAAAGTGGTTGTAGCTATTTACACTTCTCCTGGCCATACCCAAGAGAGCTGGTTGCTGTATTTATCTCCCAGTTTAGAGCTCCTTCCTGGACTCCCCTCCTGAACTTCATATATTGAACTTCTGACCATGTATTCCTCTGTTTGGACTGCCGACTGATGTAGGTAAAATTCGATGCCTGATTCCCTCACCAGCAAATCTCTTCCTAAAGTCTGCGCTTATCAGTAAAAGGCAGCTCCAAACTTTCCACTGCTCAGGTCCAACACCTTGGTGTCTTCCTGACTCCTATCAGCAAATGCTGTTAGACTGACCTTCCTAATTAGATCCTCCTCCCCTACTACCCTGGTCTAAACCACCGTCATCTCTCACCTGGATTAATCCAATGGTATCTTAACCTGCATCCTCTTCCTTGGTTTCCCTAGAATCTATTCTCCAAACAGAGGGAGCTTTTGAAGACCTGAGTCAGATCAGGACCCTTCCTCTCCCCCAACCCTGCAATGGCAGCCCACCTCATTTAGACTAAAACCCAAAGTCCTTGGAATAGCCTGTGAGGCCATCCGTCTCTTGTTTCCTGTCTGACCCCCTCCCCGTGACTCTCTTGATCTCGCCGGTCTCTGCACTGTCCCTGGGACCCGCCGGCACCCTGCTGCCTTAGGCTCTTGCACTGGCTGTTATACTGAAACGGCTTCAATGTTCTGCTTTATTTGTTTATTGTCTGTTTCCCTCAATAAAAAGCGCTGCACAGGCAGAGCCTTTGTTTTTTCACTGTTGTATCTCCGGCACCTAGAACAGCGCTTGGTACAGTGTGGGTCCTGGGTTGCTGTTGATTGAATGAATCATTGAGTGCATGATTTATTATGAGCTGTATAATCTAAACCAGACAAAGAGGAAGTGACATCAGGAGGGATGAGAGGCAGGGGCAGGTGGCAAGGTCAAGGGATGGAAGGCTCTGGATAGGGTGGGAAAATGGTTGGGTTCAAAGTTCTAGAGGAAGGAGTTTGAGAGACAGGAGGAGATGAGATGGTGCATACCTGGACTGAGTGATGAAGGGGCGTTTTATTCTCCTGCCTCACTGGCTACTTCGTCTCAGTCCACCTTTGCTGGTTCCTCCTCAACTTTTTGGTCTCTAAGGCTGGGGCAAAGCCATGAAAAAAATCGAGGCCAGTGTCTTTCAAAGTGAGAGACACAGCCCATCAGTGGATTGTAAAATTAAGTTAGTGCATCTCTAAAAATGAAATAGAACAGAACAGGAAGTAGCAGAGATCAATGTGTGTAGGAAGGGTAAGTTTCGTATGATAAAGCCTTATTTTATTGAGGTCTGTACCCATGGTGCCTGTGTGTCCCGAGTCACACATATGATTGGGTCATAGACAAACAAATTTGAAAGCCATTGGCACTGAGAGTGGGCGAGGAGGTGGAAGAGCTCAGAGGCGAGGTGGTTGGAGGAATTTTATTGTGAGTCTTGAAATTACCGATGCTTCATAGGGGTAGCGCTGGAGACCATACTTTACCAGGGTCAAAACCCTTCAAGAAATGCCCAGGAGTCTGAAGGTGGTCCTTCCTCCTTGCCCCAAGATTTCTGGGTCTAACTCTTTCCAGTGGTCCCCCAACCCTGAGCAGCTGCCGGCTCCTTGACCACCAGCGATTCCAACCTGCCTCAGTATCCTAGCAACCTGCCTCCAATGCTGGGTCACAGCCCCGGGGTGGGTTTCCTCACTCAGACCTCTCACTCTTTCCAGGTGTGTTCATCAGGACAGCAACACAATGTCAAGGTCAGTCACCAACTTTGGAGCCCCTCTATGTGCCTACAAGCAATCCTGCAGGGCACAAATTACTTCTCATTCTATAGGGGAGAGTCAGGAGTTCAGAGGTTGAGTGCCTTGCGCAAGGTCACTCAGCATCAGAGGCAGGATTTGAACTCAGGTCCATCTCACTCCTCAGTGTAGCCTTTGCAAAGCACCTCCCAACCTCCCCCACCAGCTGACTGATCTCCTCTTACAGACCATCCTCACAGCATAGGATTCAGATTTCATGCTTCAATACAACTACAAAGCACCTATTTCGTAGATGTTGGGTTCTATAGCTCTGACACCAGTTCTCCAACAGCAGCTGGGTATCCTACAGGTCAACGTGGTTCTGACACCATCTACCCAGAGACAGCATCGAATTCCACAGGTTGGGGGCTCAGTCCCACAAGACTGCTCACCCGCCCCCCCCAACTTCAGATGTCAGTGCACATCCAAGTCGTTAACCGTGCCCTGACTGACTGGCTACACATCAGAGGTTCCCACTACCCTGTCCTGGGTTCCATTAATTTGCTAGAATGGCTACGAGAACTCAGGGAACCAGTTTACTCACTAGACTATGAGTTTATTACAAAGGATATTAAAGCATAGGAATCAACAGCCGGATGAAGAGATATATGGGGTGAGGTGTCCAAGGCAGAAGCTTCTGTCCCCGGGGAGCCTGAGGCCCAGCACGGCACACGTGGACGTGTTCTGGTTCACCAACTTGGAAGCTCTTCACACCCCATCCTTTTGGGTTTTTATGGAGGCTTCATTATGTAAACATGATTGATTCAATCATTGGCCATTGGTAGATACAACCTCTAGCTCGTCTCGCCTTAGCAGAGGTCAAGGGGTGAGACTGAAATGCCCAACCCTCCAATCACCTAGTTGGTTCCCCCGACAACCAGCCCCATCTTTAGATGCATTCCAAAAGTCACCTCATTAACATAACCTCGGGTGTGGTTGACAGGAGTTGGTTAAAACAGTACCCCTTTATTGTTCTCACTAAGGAAATTCCAAGGGTTTTAGGAGCTCTGTGCCAGAAACAGGATGAAGACCAAATACACTTCTTGTTATAAATCACAATATCACAGGCTCTCCCACAGAGCTGAAGTGTAAACATTAAAATTCTTGACTGGCTACTGTCCCCACAGAATGCCAGCCCTGCACCCAGAGCTGCGATGATGGGGATGCAGAGGAAGAGGGAAGACCTGGTCCTGGCGCTGCAGAAAGTTACCATCAGGGGACTGGAGGCCTTAGGGAGCTTCCACACTTAACAAGTGACACAACTGAGGCCTGTGTCACAAGGCAGGAAAGAGAAGCCTTGGAGCAAGGAGTAATGGTCGTTGTAATTGTTTACAGACTCCTGGTCCCTCCTTGTCATTTCTTGAGGTTTTAGTGCCCTGTAACATACCTTTCCCTCCAACTCTGTCCCTGTGACATCTTGGTGGCTCTTCAGAATCCAGGTCTCCTGCCCAGTATCTTATACCTTTCACAGGTTGAGATGATAAAAGGAAAACATAGGACACATATGAATCTGATTATGGTGTTAGTGAAACCAAGCAGGACCCTGTGGGGCTCCTGGGCATGGAAGCCTTTCTGTGTCCCCTGTTTCTTGTTTGTAGGGAACAGACTCCAGCCTCCATGACCTTCCCTGAGCTCCAAAAGAAAGAGTGGAACTGTTGCTAGTCAGGGAAGGGAGGGGATGCAGAGACAAGGGAGGAGCAGCCCAGAAACAATAGTGCAGCCTCGGGGCAGGTCCTGGTTCCGCTTCAAGGGATACACATGACAATATGTTTGAAGATGTTCGCATTCTTTTTTTTTTTTTTTGGCCCTGCCGCTTGGCTTGTGGGATTTTAGTTCCCCAGCCAGGGACTGGGGATCGAACCCAGGCCCACAGCAGTGAAAGAGCCAAGTCCTAACCACTGGAATAGCAGGGAATTCCAAGCATTCTTCATTGCAGAGAAGATCACAGTTTGATAACCTCAAGAAGCTCATCAGGAGACCCCCTGAGGCCAGATCAAAGGAACCAGAGAAGTTCACCAAGAGACCACCTGAGACCAGATTAAAGGAATGCAGGGCTTCCCTGGTGGCGCAGTGGTTGAGAGTCTGCCTGCCGCTGCAGGGGACACGGGTTCGTGACCCGGTCTGGGAGGATCCCACGTGCCGCGGAGCGGCTGGGCCCATGAGCCATGGCCGCTGAGCCTGCGCATCCGGAGCCTGTGCTCCGCAACGGGAGAGGCCACAACAGTGAGAGGCCCGCGTACCGCAAAAAAAAAAAAGGAATGCAGGCCCTGCACACAACCTGATCCTTACCAGTAACTTCACCCTTGAACCATTGTTATAAAACTCCTCACCAAATCCCCCTGGGTTGGGACACAGTTTTTGAGGTACGAGCCCATTGTGTCCCCCTTTGCCTGGCAAAGCAATAAAGCTATTCTTTTCTACCTCACCCAAAACTCTGTCTCTGGGATTTGATTCGGCACTGGTGCACAGAGACTGAGTTTTCGGCATCATTAGGGCCTGTCCAATACCATGTCCTACCCCAGGTGCAGGTGTCCAGAGGCCATGTGCCCCAGGTGAGGCTGGGATCCTCCCCAGCCCTGGGCCTGGGGAATGAGTCTTGTCTGACCCATTATGGTAATTCAGCTCCATGTGCTTTGATTTTTAACTGCGTATATGATCAATTCTGGCCAATGAGATGTGAGGGAATCTCTTCTAAGAAAATTCTGGGAATAGTTTTCATATTCTTGAAAAAGAGACACAATGAGGAAACATTATTCCTTCCCTTTTTAGACAGAGACTTTGTAGGAGATGAAGCCCTGAGTTACTTCTGGCACCATGTGACCTCGAAGGGACAAACCCAAGTGCAAAAAAGTGCTATGGAACAGCTCTACCTCTGAACTTCCTATCTGTGAGGCAAGTTCCTTAGTGCTCCTCACATCTGTAGCCCACAGCATCCTAACCAGCATTGAGTGGCCCTGCCTCTAAGGACTGTGGAAGGTCAAGCGGAGCGGGAGTCAGTGGCAGCTGGATCTGTGATGGTAGTGTGACCCGAAACACTGGGTTCACTTCTCAGTGGAAGTCATGCCAAGACACAACCAAGGCAAAGAGCGTGAGAAGGAAGGACTTATTATTTGCAGCAAGTAAGATTTTCCCCAAAGCAGCGTCTTCCCAACAGTAAAACTGGCAAAGTTTTAAGCAGAGGGTACGTGCGTATTCATGGAGGGGCTTGGGTGGCTGACAGAGGCCAAGCTTCTCTTGATTGAAGTCACAAGGGTCAGAAAAGGTCAACGTCATCCTCACTTAGGTTCCAGTTGATCTGGTGGTGGAGCGCTTCAGGCTAATCTTTACCATTGAAACAGGAAGGGGAGTCTTTGCAACTGATGTATTACCTTTGCTATTGTTACTTCTCTTGCCTGATAACGGCGCTTTAGCCCTGCATTCTTTTGTTACCTTAGATTGTTAATTACTGAGACCTGTCCAAGGACATTCATGGTGGCCAGGCTTAGCTCCCCAAATAGGCCCAAAATGGCTTCTCTTCTGTCATGAAAGCCATGCCTGGTTCTCTTTCTCGAGGGGACCCCCTACTTTCTCTGCTTACATAACCAGTTAAGGAGAAGCATGGCATCGGATGGCCCTGCTGGTAAGGACTGTACAAGGTCAGGCAGAGCAGCAACCGGTGGCAGCTGGATCTGTGATGCTAGTTGCTGTAACAGACAAGCCGGAAAGTCTCAGTTTTTGTACAAACTATTTCTCACTGTGTCACTGTCACTGCACAGTCAGTCCTGACAAGGTGGCCTTTCCCGTGCTCCTTCAGACACCCAAGATCCTCCTTCCTTCCTCTGGGTCCTCGGGGTTCTACTCACTTAGCTGGTGAGGAAAACACGCCTGCTTCTTAAACACACGGCTGCCAGGAGACTAGTTGGGCAGCCATTCCAGCAGCAACTGCTCCCTCCGGGAAGGGAGCAGGACCTCTGACCTTCAGCGGGTGTCCTCTGCCACAGCTACTGTGGCGGCTGAAGCGGATCTGAGCCGGTCTAGAAGGAAGGAGGGACCTAGGGAGGAAGAGAGGGAGGGTCTCTCAGTGGGTAGCGCTGGGCCCAGTAAAGAGCTGATTGGGGTAGGGCCTGCATTTGGGGTGGAGAGGTATGTGCATTTGGGGAGAAAGAAAGAGACCAGATTATAGTGCCTTGAATGTGTCAGTCTGCTTTGTGTTGTGTTTGGAACTCTTATGCAGATGGGCTCTACCTGTAACAGGGAAGAGACAAATCAGGCTACACGTTGGATCTGTTCCTTTTACTTGAACCTTTGCTCTCCGCTGCTTCTGTTCACTAAAAGGATACTGTCTCTACATAACGGCCTGCCTAGGGGAACCCTGCTCCTCTGCCTGAATGTTAAACCAAAGTGCCTTTGTTTAGGGAAACATCCGGACCTGTCTACCTGTGGATGGCTGCAAGAAAGAAGAAATTAACACATTCCCTCCAAGAGGGGGGCCATTCCAGGGGATACTTGCAAAACTTATGACCTTTTGGCTTTACTTCCTCATCTCCTCCTCCTCTCTGTGCTATAAAAGAAACTGGCATCCAAACCCCGATAAGATGGTTATTTTGAGACTTTAGTCTGCCGATTCACTGGCCTGTCATGTGGTGAGCAGAGTGAGGTTGGACTCAGTAACATATGTGGGACCTCACTGCTAATCGCTGGGTTCTGGGATGAATCCCACAGTATCCCATGGCATGGATAAAGGAATGAGCTTTATTTATTTATTGGGGGGTGGGGACAGGAAATATTGACAAGCCCAGGGTCAGCAAGACCCAGTTGGCGTGTTTCAGGGAACAGCCCCTGGCCCTTTTTGTAGGGCAAATTCTAAAGCAGCCTTGTTAGTGAAGGACATGTTAGTGCAAGTTCGTGTGCCCGACGCACCGTGAGGCCAAACATACCAAAACGAAAGGGGACGGCTGGCTCATGCCCTAAGAAGCCCCGAGCTCTCAGAAGGTTTCGGCAAAGCCTTTTTAAAAGCCAGGTGAGGGGGGGGCGGGGTCGCAGGGTCTGGGATCAGCTCGTGCACAGTTCTCTGATTGGCTGATGGTGAGGTGACAGGGCGGTGTCACAGGGGTTACCATGATCAGTCCTTGGGCTCCAGGTGGCCTGGGGCTACGTTCTCAGGTCACCCAGTAGTTAACATCTTCCGTTTGGTGGGGGTTTTTCACATCTGCAAAACAGCTCAGGAAATGTGCATTAAATACTGTTAGTAGGTCCTTCAGGGAGGAACTAAAGCAAAGGGTATGGGGGAGGACCCCATAGGGTCCTGATCGGTTACAGACCCACAAGCTGCTTGGGGTCAGCCAGCCTGGGTTTTGGTGCTTGACGGGCACTGGGAACAGCCCAGCACCTGGAGACCTCGGCCTAGGACGTGGCTGTTCCCTGTAAGTTGTGGGAAGCTGAGCGTGGGGCAGACCTTCCTGCTCAGAACAGGGAATCCCAGAGCCGCTTTCAGACAGCCCTGCTCCTGGCAGAGCTGAGCCTGAGGATTTTGTAATCTTCGAGGAGGTGAAAATCCAACATTCTCTTTACCTTACCTTTGGTGTAGCTTCGTGGGAGGAGTCAGAGCCCTGGGATTCAAAATAACAATTCGATCAGTGCGTGCCTACTGTGTGGTGGGCATCTTATATTTGCACCTAGTAGGTTAGCAGGGCCCGTGGGTTGCAGTGTCACAGCGACTCTGCCTTGTTCCTAACTTGTGCTCCGTGGGGCAGTTCTCCCTGGCCCAGCAGTGATGTGCAGTCCCAACACTTCCCTGATGACTTTTAGGATAAGGTCTACAGCGGCTTCGAGTTGCAAAACAGCCTTCATTCCAGAATGACAAGGTTCAGTCTCAGATAATAGCCACAGCTTCCAATTATAGTCAAAGTTATGACCATTTTCTTTGGGCCTCGAGGGACCTGCTCCTGGGGGGAGGGGCATGGCTCACCCCTGCTCTCCTAAGTGTTTCTTCTGAGTTCCCAGTCAGTGAAGGTTCAGAAATCCCATGCCAACGATCAGAAGTGTAGGATGTGGTGCTCCCTAAATCAGCTCCCTGGCAGCCGGCAGAGGTGCCGGCAACAGCGGGGACGTGGTCCCTCCTCAGAGTCTGTCCCAGCTCTCAGGGCCCCTCTTCTGAGCTTCTAGGGCCCGGGAACCCCACATCTGCTCTCTGTTCCCCTAGCCCTAGGGTTGGTAGCTGTTTCCCCTGGTTATTATTATTGTTTTATTGGGGTATAGTTGCTTTACAATGTTGGGTTAGTGAATCAGCTGTACTTATACATACATCCCCTTTTTTGGATTTCCTTCCCATTTAGGTCACCACAGAGCATTAAATAGAGTTCTGTGTGCTCTACAGTATGTTCCCATCAGTTACCTATTTTATTTTTTTAAATTTGTTTTTATTAAAAAAAATTTTTTTGTGGTACGCGGGCCTCTCACCGTTGCGGCCACTCCCGTTGTGGAGCACAGGCTCCGGACACGCAGGCTCAGCGGCCATGGCTCACGGGCCCAGCCGCTCCGTGGCACGTGGGATCTTCCCGGACCGGGGCACGAACCCGCGTCCCCTGCATCGGCAGGCGGACTCTCAACCACTGCGCCACCGGGGAAGCCCCAGTTACCTATTTTATACACAGTACTAATAGTGAATATATGTCAATCCCAATTTCCCAGTTCATCCCACCCCTCCCCTTTCCCCCTTAGTTTCCATACATTTGTTCTCTACGTCTGTGTCTCTATTTCTACCTTGCAAACAGGTTCATCTGTACCATTTCTAGATTCCACATACATGCGTTAATACATGGTATTTGTTTTTCTCTTTCTGACTTATTTCACTCTTACAGTCTCTAGGTCCATTCATGTCTCTACAAGTGACCCAATTTCGTTCCTTTTTACGGCTAATATTCCATTGTATATATGTACCACATCTTCTTTATCCATTCACCTGTCGATGGACATTTGGGTTGTTTCCATGTCCTGCCTATTGTAAATAGTGCTGCAATGAACAAAACTACAATGAGATATCACCTCACACTGGTCAGAATGGCCATCATCAAAAAATCTACAAACAGGGCTTCCCTGGTGGCGCAGTGGTTGAGAGACCGCCTGCCGATGGAGGGGACACAGGTTCGTGTCCCGGTCCGGGAAGATACCACATGCCGTGGAGCGGCTGGGCCCGTGAGCCATGGCCACTGGGCCTGCGCGTCCGGAGCCTGTGCTCTGCAATGGGAGAGGCCACAACAGTGAGAGGACCGCGTACCGCAAAAAAAAAAAAAAAAAAATCTACAAACAATAAATGCTGGAGAGGGTGTGGAGAAAAGGGAACCCTCGCACTGTTGGTGGGAATGTAAATTGATACAGCCACTATGGAGAACAGTATGGAGGTTCCTTAAAAAACTAAAAACAGAATTACCATATGACCCAGCAATTCCACTACTGGGCATATACCCTGAGAAAACCATAATTCAAAAAGACACTATTTCTTCATTCCCTGTATTCTCTTTTTGATTTTTCAGTCCTCCAAAACTTGTTTAACCAATTCCCTATATTAAATTCTCTCTGATGAATTACCTATTTTGGACTCTGTCTTCTTGACCAGACCGTGATTATATACTGGTTATTTAACAATTTCCAACCCACCACAATTGAAAGCAGATGTAAATTATACTGAATATAACAACCAGTTATTTATGAAGGAAATGATGAAATATTTGCTTATGTCAGCCAGGGTTTGATAAAATACTACTCTCTAGGGGAGAGAGATTTGTACTTAACTGAAGTGCTATGACCTTTCTTCTCTGCCTTTGCTTTACACCAAAAGTTGCCCAGAATGTCATTCATGGACCAGACTATGAACTGGACAAGAGCTGATGCCAAGTTTCAAAACGGCTTAAGCCACTCCCCCCACCCTGTTACTATAGCGACCCACAGGTCAGAGGTGTTATCTGTAGGGATAGTTAAGGAGTCAAAAGATAATTGAAGGCAGGTTACAAGCAGAGGGTTTTTTTTTTTTTTAAACAATTTGTTCCCTTACCTGCTGCTCTGTAAGACAAGCTCAAGAATTTCTGTTAGTCACCAGTTTCTGTTAACCCTGTGGGATACGGTTTCCTTTTCCAGAATGTCATGTAGTTGGAATCACACAGTTGGTAGCCTTTTCGGATTGGCTTCTTTCACTTGGTAATATGCATTTAAGGTTCCTCCAGGTCCTTCTGCAGCTTGATAGCTCATTTCTTTTTAATACTTTTTATTTCCAAAACTACCCCAGAGATATGTTTTATCAGCTCCAACTTACACATGAAGAAACCAAGGCCAAGGACCAGGTTTGCTGAATGCCAGGGACAGGTCTTTTGAATGTGCATCTGTTTCAGTGTCTCTGCCCTGTGGGGGACCAGAATTTGTTACCTCCAAATGTGTCTCTTTGGCATGTTAATTTTTTTAAGCGGGTTATTTTATAAGAAACAGGAGACCTGAAAGAAACTCTGCAAACCAAGGAGTCGTCACCCTTGTGTAAGAAACACAGACATTTATAAGGGAAATCTCCATTTCTAAGATGTCTTTCTTGTTGTACCAGGAAGAGAATGACCAGATCTCTAGAAACATCCTTGGAGAAGCAATGACTTTAAACTGAATCACCGGGGCTTCCCTGATGGCGGAATGGTTAAGAATCTGCCTGCCAGTGCAGTGTACACGGGTTCGAACCCTGGTCCGGGAAGATCCCACATGCTGCGTAGCAACTAAGCCCTTGCGCCACAACTACTGAGCCCGCGAGCCACGACTACTGAAGACCCCGTGCTCTAGAGCCTGTGCTCCACAACAAGAGAAGCCACCGCAATGAGAAGCCCGCGCACCGCAACGATGAGTAGCCCCTGCTCGCTGCAACTAGAGAAAGCCCGCGCGCAGCATTGAAGACCCAACGCAGCCAAAAAGAAAAATAAATAAATAAACCGCATCATAACCTTACCCTTGTTTGCTGGGCTTTTCCTGGTTACCTCCCCTAACTGGCTCTTCCCGCCCTCTGCAACCTCTTTTGTCTTCTGCTGAGGGCGGTATTTAAGGTGAGGCTTACTCAGGTTTCCATCTCCCATGGAGGCGGGTTAGAAACTTTTGTTTGATTTTCTCCTGTTAACCTGTCTCACGTCAATTTAATTCTTAAATCAGCCAGAGGAGCCTGGAGGGTAGAGGAAAATGTCTTCCCCCCTGATAGCCCCTCCCCCATGGCTGTGGGTCTTCTCTAGCCGGCTTGGGCTTTGTGGTCCTGGGCGAGTCCACACCTTGTTTTTGTTAAAATTTTACTTATTTATTCATTTCGTTTTGGCTGCTTTGGGTCTTTGTTGCCGCGTGCCGGCTTTCTTTAGTTGAGGTGAGCGGGGGCTACTCATTGTTGTGGTGCGTGGACTTCTCACTGCGGTGGCTTCTCTTGTTGCGGAGCACGGGCTCTAGGCGTGCGGGCTTCAGCAGTTGTGGCACGCGGGCTCAGCAGTTGTAGCTCACAGGCTCTAGAGCGCAGGCTCAGTAGTTGTGGCACACGGGCTTAGTTGCTCCGCGGCATGTGGCATATTGCTGGACCAGGGCTCGAACAGTGTCCCCTGCATTGGCAGGCAGATTCTTTTTTTTTTTTTGCGGTACGCGGGCCTCTCACTGTTGTGGCCTCTCCCGTTGCGCAGCGCAGGCTCAGCGGCCATGGCTCACGGGCCTAGCCACTCTGCGGCACGTGGGATCTTCCCGGACCGGGGCACGAACCTGTGTCCCCTGCATCAGCAGGCAGACTCTCAACCACTGCGCCACCAGGGAAGCCCCCAGGCAGATTCTTAACCAAGGCGCCGAAGAGAAGTCCCATGCCTCTTTGCCTCTTATTTCCCCATGTGTTGAGAATGTAGAATAATCCACGTGTCTCCCTGTTGATTGAAAGAAAAAATGCACAACCTAAAAGTTGAGAATTATGTTTTATGTGGTGGACTTTCTGAGGACTTAAGCTCAGAAGAGAGCCTCTCGGGTAGCTCTGAGGGACTGCTCTGAAGAGGTAAGGGGAGGGCCAGGATACACAGGAGTTTCTGCAAAAAATCCCAAGTAGTCGGAACATCAAAAATTACTGTTGGATTCCCTGGCGGTCCAGTGGTTAGAACTCTGTGCTTCCACTGCAGGGGGCACAGGTTCCATCCCTGATCAGGGAATTAAGATCCCGCATGCCATGCGGTGCAGCTAAAATAAATAAATAAATAAATAAAAAGCTTACTGTTAATTAAAGAAAACCCACCAGATATCTCAAGTTAATGACTTTAGTGCTTTTCTATGTATGGGAAGATGCAAGAGTCTGGGTTCAGTGAAATCCATCCCTTTGATGTGCACCTTAACTATCTAGGGCCAGTATATATCTAGCGCCTGCTTTTCTCCATCCTGAATCCCCTCTGGTACACAGTCGGGGCCGCTGCAGTGGCTGGTGGCTTGGCGGCCACAACATTCTTTGTTTACTGATATAGCAGGCAACATTTTTCATCCACAGGGAAAAATGAGGACTATAGCCTGGGAGACAGACTCTCAGGGAGCTCTGAAGAACTGCTCCAAAGAGGGGGCAGGTCAGTACATGTATGATTTTAGTGAAGGGGGATCCACGCAGTGAAGCCCACATTTTGGCAGAAGGTTGCTGCTCGTCACAAGGGACAGATATCTCTGTTAGTGATTTTAGCGCTTTTCTAGATATGAGAAGATGCAAGAAATTGGGCTCATAAGATCTTCTCCTGAAAATATCGAACTATCTGAAGGACTGTTCTGCCAGTTTTTCCCAGAACACAGAGACCCTCACTCCTGATCTCCACCCTGGACTCCTTTCAGGATGTGTTGAAGGTCAGCGGCTGCAATGGCTCACGACTTCATTCTTGTAGAACAAGATGGTGAGCGACAATTTTTAGCTGGCATCCCTGACTCCTAGGGCAGTACTGAGGGTCAGGTGGACAGCCCAAACTCTGCTGAGATCTATGGGTTCTTGCAGGGGGTGTTAGAACAGCCCGCACTGGGTCCCTCACTGCCTGACTTGGCCAAAAGGTCAGCTCTGCCTCCGTGGGACATTGCAAAGTAGAGGGGATTCTATCCTGGAATCAGATCTGGTCCTGTCTGCATCGCCACAGGGGAAGCAGATGGTTTGGGGAAATCCAATTTAAAAGGAAAGAAATCGAATTAGCTCTCCAGGGGTCTGCCAGCCAATGCCTGAGTGAAAACTATTACATTAGCTGCTCAGGCCTCTCCAAGCCAGCATTAAAACTGTAGGTGGGGTGGGCTGAGCCGGAGAGCAGAGAACTTAGCTTGGTGGAATAAAGTCCTAAGACTCCAATGATCCCTGGCTTGGGACCCAGGAACCTGCAGCTGACTCTGCCATTGACTTTCCACGGTTCTTAGACCCTCCCTGTAACTTCCCTTTCCCCAAGACCCACACGCATAATCCCAGCCCTCCCGGAGTGTGGTCACACTTATGTAAGGAGAACATACTTCAACAGGCCTATTTACTCCGAGTATTCCATTGAAGATCCCCTTGGGGTGTGAGTGCTGTGGGGCGGAATCATCTAGGGAGGCTGTCCCAGGTGGTCCTTGAGCCAGTCAGCTCTAACGGGGAAATGTGTCCAAGGAAGTTCTTTTTGCCTAATTTCCTGTGCTTGGGAGACCATGGGGCATCCTGAACGTGGACACTGCTCCCTTCACCATAACCCCTGGGACCAGGGATCAGTGTCCTGACAAGAGGTGCCAGTAGGGATGCTTCTCATTGGATGGTGCCAATTACCGTTTAGATCCGTGTTTTGGGGCTGCGTCGGGTCTTAGTTGCGGCACGTGGGGTCTTCACTGAGGCGAGCGGGATCTTTCGTTGCGGTGTGGGCAATGATCTTTGTTGTGGCGCGTGAGCCTCTCTCTAGTTGTGGCTCCAGGGCGCGTGGGCTCTGTAGTTATGGCGCACGGGCTTAGTTGCCCCACGGCAGGCGGGATCTTAGTTCCCCGACCAGGGATCGAACCTGCGTCCCCTGCATTGGAAGGCGGATTCTTTTTTTTTTTGCGATACGCGGGCCTCTCACTGTCGTGGCCTCTCCCGTTGCGGAGCACAGGCTCCGGACGCGCAGGCTCAGCGGCCATGGCTCACGAGCCCAGCCGCTCCGCGGCACGTGGGATCTTCCCGGACCGGGGCACGAACCCGTGTCCCCTGCATCGGCAGGCAGACTCTCAACCACTGCGCCACCAGGGAAGCCCGAAGGCGGATTCTTTACCACTGGACCACCAGGGAATTCCCTAGATCCTTTCTGCTAAGGGAGCTTCATTGTGAGATCAGAGAGAAGCAGAGATGCCATATGCAGAGCCGGGATGAGCCCCTGTCCTGGGCTTCTGTCAGGTCTGTTGTACGATGCAGACGAGAAGCGCAGAAATGCAGAAGTCATGGTGTGGCTGCCGAGATGCTGAATATCCTCCCCCAGAATCCCATTAGTTAACGGTTGGGGTGCTCTTTTCTTTGCACCTTTGTTACCCCAAAAATGGGGTCGCTTCCTGGTGGACGTCAAGCCAAAAGACTCAGCCACGCCAAAGAGCGGGAAGAGGAAGGATTTATCACCTGCAACAAGTAGGGAGGACGCCGGGGGTCTTTCCCAAAGCAGGGTCCTTTCCGAAACAGCAAAATTGGGGAAGATTTAAGGTAAGGGTCCGTGCATATTCAGGAAGGGGCTTGAGTTGAGGGGAATTCAGCCTAGAATCGGGGCAACGGTTGACGGAGTCTCAGCTTTAGTTGATTGAAATCCTAGGGTCAGAAAAGGTCAACATCTGGGAGTCCCCTGGTGGCCTAGTAGTTAGGATTCTGGGCTTTCACGGCTGTGGCCCGGGTTCAATACCTGGCTGGGGAACTGAGATCTCTGCGGCCAAAAAGAAAAAAAAAGTCAAGATCATCATTCCGATCTCCACCTGTGTTGGGGCCTTAGTTCAAAGGTATGTATCAGACTGTTATGCTCCTTGGGGAGGAACTAGGACCCTGTTTTATGGCTCAACTATTGTCTCTTGACTGCTTTTCCTGTGTTCCTGCATTCCTTTGTTCCCTTAATATCATTGATTACTGAGACCTGTTCGAGGGCAAGCACTGTGTCCAGGCTTAGATCACAAACTGGCTTAGGCCAAGGACGGCTTCTCTGATGTCAAGAAAACTATGCCTGGTTCTCTTTCTCTGGGGACCCCCTACCCTATCTGCTCACATCTTGAACAGCCCAACCATGGCACTGTATATGGAAAAAACATGCAACAATTTCAGAGGTAAAGCATTATTTTGAAATATTTTGGGGTTGTCCATGGAAATATTCACCATTCCTATTACTTTAATCTTTACTAGAGCTCCTCCCCTCACCCTTGCTCCCACCCCTGCACCCCAAGTGAAAAAAAAATAGAGAGAGCCCTGGTTTCGTGAGTATTCGCTGGGAGACCTATGTCTTTATGAGATCTCTAAGATGCAAGGGATGTAGGAGTTCCTCAAGTCCCCATCTCCAGGCTCTCCTGTTCCCCCGCCGCTCTCCATAGCCCAGGGCCCACCGCTCTATCAGGCAGCCCTGGTTTCAAGGAGTTTTCTTGGCATTATGGCAAAATCTGTTCCCTGTGAGTTCTACCCATGAACTCTCGCTGTGGCCCCTGGGACAACATATACCCCTGGTCCACCTTATAGTTCTCTAGATACTTGCAAACAAAGTTTGTTGTGTTGTTGGTTCACCATCCTTGCCCAGGTTCGAATCCCCTGGTCCCTCACTCTTTCCTTGGAAGACAGGGTTCTAGGGCTGCCCCCTCCGGGTCTCTGGAGTTGGTCACCTACCTTTTTGAGGAGGCCCCAGACTGGAGCAACATACTGCTCTGGGGCCTGACTGCTGCATCCGTGGCTTTATTTTCTCCCTCCACCTGGACATCTACCTCTCTGGATGGAGCCCAGGACAGCCTTACCTCACAGATTTGGCTTCAGTTAGGTTTGTGATAAGCTACATTTTCATGTCTTTTTCCAAACGGTATTGTTTTCTATCTTGTATTTATGGAATTGAGGTCTTCCCATGAAAAGGTGTTCCAGTATGTTTTTGTTAAATCTCCTCCTGCGATATTAATCCTGGGAGGCACCACTGTGTAAAATGTGCAATAAGACCAAAAAAGTACAGACCTGGATTCCAATCTGTATCTAGTATATTAACTGGATGATCTCGGGACAAATATGTAACTTCTCTGAACCTCAAGTTCTCCAGCTGTAAGATGGAATCAAACACATCTGGGAATTCCCTGGCGGTCCAGTGGTTAGGACTCAGCACTTTCACTACCAGGGCCCAGGTTCAATCCCTGGTTGGGGAACTAAGATCCCATAAGCCGCGTGGCGTGGTCAAAAAAAACCAAACCAAAACAACACCAGCGAGACACTCACATCTCATTTGCCCCTTTTCCACTTTCACTGTAGATTGGAAGAACTAGATACTCGTGTTCTCAGCTTCCTTTATGGCTCTGAGTACCCGTGTGTCAGATTTTGGCTAATGGTTCACAGATGGAAGTTGGCTTCCAGGCTGTCGGGAGAAGCTTTTGCATCTTAGATAGAAAGGGTAGTTGTATGCAGCGTTTGCCCTTCTCCCCACTTCCTGCTGTGAATGTAGAGATGTTCGGAGTTGTGGCAGCTACCTTGTGACCATGGGGTACAAGCCAAGAGAATCACAGCGATGCCATTTTTGACAGTGCCTTGCTACTAAGTCAACACCTGGGGTTGCCTCTGGACTTACATGGGGGATAAACACTATTATCCAACCAGACAAACATGTTATTAACTTACTCAGCTCCTTGAAGCGTAAGGATCAGGAACTCTGCTAAACATATTATACTGATTGCTTGACCTCATTCACTGATTATTTATTCCTGTTAAGATATATCCTTTGGGTGTTATAATCCATTATTCTAGACCCTGAGATCTCTTTGAACTATAATTTGTTACCCAAGTTACTGGATATTTCTCAGAGCTTTGTGAAACCTAGTGTTTAATAATATTCCAAGTTATCATTAAAAACATTGACCGAGGTAGGGCAAAGCAGGGCCCTGTAGCTCCCCGGGGGAGCCCTCTGCCCTTGGATGGGGGCTGGACTCACCCAGCTGTGGATCCGCCTACTTGCGCTGTTAGGTCCACTCATACTTTTCCATCTTGTGCCCAAGAAGCTCATGAGATGCCCTAGCCTGTCAGTGAAATAAAAATTCACCGTACCCCTGCAGTGTCCTAATGCACTAGTTGAAACCTCCTTCCTGGGGGAGGGAAACAATAGGGGTCTGGAACGAGTGCTGGGACACAGAGGGGGTCTTGGCTCCAACCTTGCATCACTTGACTCGACTCTGGAGGATGAGGGATGTGGAGAGGTGGGCCCTCGTGAGGAGAGTGCCAGGAGTGTGGGGATTTTCAAGCACTTTCTGTCCTGAAGGGCACCAGGTGCAGTAATAACCTTTTACTATCCAGCTGTCTCTATTCACATTTGTTGCCCTTGGGCTGCATTTCACAGTTGAACCCAGAGGCCAACATACCCGCTATATCCTCTTTTGTTCAAGGGGATTCTTTCTGGACCCACAGCTATTGTTGCTACTGGCTGTCAATTGCCTGTTTGTAAAACTTCCTGAGAGCTCTGGGCCATCTTGGTTTTCCCTCTGCTGCGGAGCTTCCCCTGGTCCTGGTGGCCAGCAGAGCAGGCTTGTTCCGGCTGGACTGAGGGCAGCGAGGGCGGACCAGCTGGCTCCTTCCCGGGTGTCTGCCAGCTCTCACGATCCCTCCTCTCCCGGTCCTGGGCCCGGCCTGCAGGTCAGAGGGTGGCCGAGTCCTTATGATGTGCTGATCCCCCACCTGACAGCTGACTGGTCAGGGGTAGATATTCCACTGCAACTGGGTCAGACTTTCTCTCCTAAAAACTTCAAGTGGGGGGCTTCCCTGGTGGCGCAGTGGTTGAGAATCTGCCTGCCGATGCAGGGGACACGGGTTCGAGCCCTGGTCTGGGAGGATCCCACATGCCACGGAGCGGCTGGGCCCGTGAGCCATGGCCGCTGAGCCTGCGCGTCTGGAGCCTGTGCTCCGCAGCAAGAGGCCACGACAGTGAGAGGCCCGCGCACCGCGATGAAGAGTGGCCCCCGCTTGCCACAACTAGAGAAAGCCCTTGCACAGAAATGGAGACCCAACACAGCAAAAACAAACAAACAAACAAATAAATAATTAAAAAGCCAAGCATTTGAAGCCCTTTAAAAACAAACAAACAAAAAACTTCCAGTGGGGCTGGTGGAGGTTGTCTCTGTGTAAGCCTGGGAGCTGAACACCTGCTCTCTTTCCACCCCATGTAGACTGAGTAGCAGAGACAATTGGTGTCTTTGGAGAGCAAAACACAGCACCCAGAAGCGGAGAGCTGCAGGAGTGCCCAGTCCATGGTTCCAGGATCTTCCACAGCTTAACTGTGTTTCCATGTTTGGGTTCCATGAGATACTACCTGTGTTCTTAATAAACTGTTCGCTTTTGCTGAAGCTACCCAGGTGGTCTATTATTTATGACAAACGGAAAGACAGGGTATAACTGAGGTATTCCTCAGTTTACGTAGCAGCAATCTGTTTTGCTGACTCCACTCTCTCCAGCAAAGAAGCCAGGACTGGGAAGTGTGTATACGGGACCTGCTTTTCCTAGCGGGAGCTGGCAGTCACGAGCAGGGCGGATATTACCTTTTTTTTGGCATGCGGGATCTTGGTTCCCTGACCAGGTATTGAGCCCATGGCCCCTGCAGTGGAAGCACAGAGTCCAAACCACTGGAGCGCCAGGGAAGTCCCCAGGGTGAATACTACCATCATTCAGGGATTGTGATGCCGTGAATTAAGACAGTCTCACTCGCTGTGAGATAAAACAAACGATTGGCCCGTTATTCCCACAACTGAAATAGTAGTTAGCCTTCAAGTGCTCAAATTAGTAAGGGACTGAGGCCACAGAACAGCAGAGAGACCCAAGGATGCAAACCAGCTTGGATTTGTTTTGTTAATTGTGGTAGAATAAACCTAGCTGACAACTTACCATTTTAACCACCTTTAGGTGTACAGCTCGCTGGCACGGTGTACATTTCGCAGTGCTGTGCAGCCGTCATCACTATCTACCTCCACGCCTTTTTCTTTATCCCGAACGGAAACTCTGCACTCATGATACAATAACTCCCCATTCTCCTCTCCCCAGCCCCTGCTTACCTCCAATCTACTTACTGTCTCTATGAAGCTGCCTATTCTAGGTACCTCATATAATTGGGATCGTCCAGTATTCGTTCTTTTTTGTCTGGCTTATTTTGCTTGGCATAATGTCTCCAAGGCTCATCCGTGTTGTAGATGTGTTGGGATCTCATTTCTTTTTGAGGTGAAATCATACAGTAAGTCCCCTACATACAAACGAGTTCCATTCCGAGACGACGTCTGTAAGTCCAATTTGTTCGTATGTCCAACCAAGTTAGCCGAGGTACCCAACTAACACAATCGGCTACACACCGCTGCTTTTACTCTTGCTTCCGGACATCCTGGGCTTGAAATAAAAATACTGTACTACTATACTCTACACAGTACTGTACAAAGTGCACAAAAGCACAACCACTTGTAGAGGATGCACGCACGTGACCATGTACGCCAGACACGAGAACTAACTTAGGTGACTGGACGTGCGAAGGCACGCTGGCGTCTTTGAAAGTTTGCAACTGGAAGGTTCGTATGTAGGGGACTTACTGTATTCTGTTGTATGGATCTACCACATTTTGTTTATCCCTTCACCTGCTGATGGACATTTTTGGGTTGTTTTCACCTTTTGCCTCTCGTGAATAACGCTGCTGTGAACATCGGTGTTCTGATTTTTTAATGTAATGGCGTTCAGGGCCATTTTGGTTCTCTCTCTCTTTTTTGAATGTGGAGAAAGAGCCCAGACTGAATCAAGGAGTGGAAGATAAAAACAGGTTTGCTACGCTTCTGTACTTCCCCTCTTGTGGTGCTCATCTCACTCCGTCGTAATTGCTGGCTTGATGCTCTGAACCGCTCACTAGATTTTAGGCTCTCTGAGTGAAGACCGTCTCCCGCACGGTGGCTTGGTGAGGGTGACTGACATCCCCCAGCATGCCTCTTCCTCCTCCTTTCTGGTTAGAGTGGAGCACAACCGGAGGTGGAAATGGAGCAGCAGGCATTCCGCAGCTCACACAGATGGCTGCCGCTTTGCTGGCTTACTCAGGTTCTCCACATCCCAGCCGGCGTGTGCTCGGGTCCACCGCGTCGGGTCCTCGCCTCTGCAGGACCCACGCCACCATCATCAAGAACAAGAACAGACGCGGATTTGTCTGTCCTCGTGGGCTCCACATTCTCGATCTCGCCCACGTTACATCAAACTGTCCTCCCTGACTCTCTGCCTGTGGGCGTCAAGTTCCAACGTCGGAAGCAAAGATCATAGTCTTATAGAGACTGCTTAACCAGCTCCAGCGATTGTGTAAGGTCAAATCCCTGTAAGAAAAGTTATTTAATATTCTGCTTCTGTTTAAACCCCGATGAGTATACCCTCATTTACTCATGCACTAGGCAATAGGTGCTAGGTGCTGAGGGTGTGGCAGGGAATAAAACAAAGTCTGGGCCACCGGGGACCTCATGTTTACTACTGTATCCTCAAGACACATCACATTGCTGCAAGAAAGTCCCGGGCTAGGCTCCAGTGTTGATGTGTGAACAACGGTGAGATCTTGGATCAAAATCCCTTCATCCCTCCATGCCCTCACTAGTAAAGTAGGGAGACCAGCCTTCCCACCTACTTCTCATGTACGCACAGAGCAAAGAGCAGGTGAAAAACATTTGAAAAAATAAGCAGCTCTAAAAAAAATGTAGGGAAGCAAAACCCCAGAACCAGTTTGGGATGTTGTCATCATCTTTTATTATGTATCAAATTGTCTTTAACATAAGTTACAACCTGATTAAACTTGATAGACGTTTTTTATCTATTTAAAGACACACACAAAAATCTCTTTATACACAATATCTTTTGCCTAGAGCCTAGCAAATATAGTACCTTTCAATGCAGGATTTCTGCTTAACATAATAAGCAAAAACAAATGACCAAAAAAATATAAACCAGAGCAAACCCCAATCCCTTAACTACAAATATCAATATTGAATAAAGCATTAAAAACACAAACGTAGAATAACTTTTTTGTTTAGAAATGCAGAATGAATACTAAAGTTAGTGGCAAAGAAAAACAAAAAAAAAAACCACACACACAAAACAACACGGAACCCCGAGAAAATAACCAACAGTCTTCAGGGGTGACCTTTCCTGCTCGCGGCTGCAGCGCTGCCTCTAGACCATCTCTCGGTTCCTGCGGATGGCGCAGCACAGGATCATGCTGAAGATCATGCCGAATATCTGGAAGACAGGAAGGGGTGTGAGCAAGTATGTGGCTGTGCTGTGGGAAGGCGGAGGGAGAGGGGAAGACAGGAGACACGCCGGCCGCTACAAATGACAAGGGGAAGGCGCCCACGAGGCCAAATGAGGTAAAGGGTGTGAAGCAGGAGAAATGTAAGTAAGACAGTGGAGGGACTGCTGACCAGGGGATTCTGAGTCTGCAGCCGTCGGCCGCTGCAGGCCGCACAAGCCAGCTCCCTGGGAACTCTCAAGGTGAGCATTCTTAAATTGAATGCTCCAACGCCAGCTATTCCCATAGTGTCTACAGGCCAATACTTTCACTTCCCTCTTTGCGTACGTCTGTGTTTTCTATTCTAGTTTTAAAGGTATTGTCATGCCTTTTACTGAAAGCTACTTCAAGCCTTTCCTAGATGCAGAGGAGGGGTGTCAATTACCCCTAAGACAGGAGGCGATTCTCTCTCTGGGGGGGTCTTTGCAAGGGGCAGAGGAAGGCTGTGTCCCCTACAGAGTCCCATCACTCCCTTGTGGGGGAAGACGGGTGACCCCAGGGAAGCTGGCTGGCCCCTGGTGGCTTCTGGGGGCTCCTGACATGAGAGTAGACTGTTGGAAGCTTTCAGTCTCCTCCTGGTTTTCCACCTTGGGGTGTCTTTCTGACCACAGTGGGAGGTGAGACAGTTCACATCCATGTTGCTTTTACTGAACTACTTTCGTGGGGCAAAGAAAAGCAGGTGCGCGGTGAGAACATGTTCTTAAGATGATCCCGGGATCACTAACAGGTCTGGGTGGTCTACGTCCTTGCTGTTCCAAGTGTGGTCTGTGGACCAGACACGGCGGAATCACCTCATATTTATCCCTGCACCTTAATGGTTATGGGAATGGATTCTGGAGAGACAGTGAGTTCAAATCCCAGATGCTTCACTCCTGACCTCAGAGACTCTGATCAATGTACTCAACCTCTCTGTCTCTCCGGGCCCGAGTCTGTGAAATGGGAATATGAATAGTTCCCGAGTCTGTGAAATGGGAATATGAATAGTTCCCGAGTCTGTGAAATGGGAATATGAATAGTTCCCACTTCGTGGATACGGCGAGGCGTAAATCAGTTGATAAATTAGTTGATTAGCTAAAGCAGTGCCTGGCCAGAGCAAGGGCTTAATCAATCTTAATTACTAAGATTCCCTCCCCATGCCCCCCCGGCACTCACCATCACCACGGCAATCCCGATGCCCACGGCGCCGATGATGTGGAATTTGTTTTGGAAGACCTCTTCGATGGCCTCAGGGCAGGACTTGGGGGGGCAAACCAAGACGCAGGTCATACACGGTCCTGCTCCAGGCTCCCCCCTACCCCCCACGGCACCCATCTCATACCCGGAGCGCTGGTGGTCCCAGAGCAAGGGCTGGGGACTGGCTGGTGGATGGAAAGGAGAACCAGGACAGAGATGGGAGGTGGGTCCCCAAAATTTGGGCAAGAAATCAGGGAGGGAAGAGGGATGAGCCCGTGCTTTGGGGTCCATGTCTTACGTGGCCATAGGGTTACCTCCTATTATTCTGAAGTTTGGACATTGGCTCTAGCTCACAACCATGGGCTGCTCACAAGTCTATAAAGCAGGAGTCCAGGCCTGGGAGCATCGCCCACGCACGATGGCTGGAGGGCCCCATTGTTGCAGGGAGCTAGAACACTTTGTTATTTCCCTGGCCTTTGTTTTGCTGCCCTTGAGGAAACAGAGGCCCAGGGCAGGGGAGAAAGGAGATGGCCACCTTGGGTCCTTCCCAGGGGGAAGAGGTGTTTAGGAAGCACTGGGATGCTGTCCTCCCAGATCCAGGGAGCTGAATGCAAGTCCACTTTGGCAGGATTTGCCCAGAGCATCTGGGCCGGGCACAAGGGTCTTGCCCGTAAGCTTACCTTCGTCGTGAGGTTGTCGAGTATGTCCTTTTTGGGGCAGATGTCTGAGATAAATTGTTCTACTCCCCCAGCCAAACCACAGCAGTCCAACTGCAGAGGGAAGGACAGGGATGGGGGTGGGAGAGATAAATAAAGAGGACTGAAATAGAGATGCACACATGTTCTGAAGAAAGGCAAGGAGAAGGGCAGCGTCTTAGCGAAGCCGGTGTACCGCGTAGTGGATGGCTTTCAGCGTCTCCCGCTGGGGCTCGTCCTTGTTTTTCAGCTTGTTGTAGGTGTCCCTGTAAAATTCCTGGACTTCCTTGATCACCTGGGATGCACAGACAAGAGAGGAGCAGAGATGGCTTCTCTATGAACGAACGAACGTCACCTGTTCCGTCTCGTTCACGTGCAGCCACAAGTTCCCGGAGCGGACAAGCCACTGGACTAGGACCTCCCCGCCTCGGGGCCTCCGGGGTCCCCCCTCATCTCCTCCCACGTCCTCTAGGAACCGCTCCAGCCATTTCCCCTTCTTTTTGCACCTTTGGTTGGTCCCTTCAGCCCCACTTGGCTCCTTCCCTTCTACCTAGAAACAAAATGAAATTGCCTCAATCTAAGGAACTAAAAACAAAAAGCCTACTCCTGATTCGGCTAGTTTTTCAGGCTTCCATCTTTTTTCCTTCACTCAGAGACTGGGTGACTTTTGGCAAATTACCAAACCTCTCTGTACATGAGTTTCTGCGTACGTAGAATGGAGATCATAATAGTCCCCACCTCAGAGGTTATGGCGAGGATTTAAAGGTGATATTGCATTAAGCCTGTAGCTATCGTTTTATAATACGAAGGAAGTAGCGTTATGCTTCTGCACCGGGTGCATCCGGGTTTAAGAATGCCTGTAGGGCTTCCCTGGTGGCTCAGTGGTTGGGAGTCTGCCTGCCGATGCAGGGGACACGGGTTCGTGCCCTGGTCCGGGAAGATCCCACATGCCGCGGAGCGGCTGGGCCCTTGAGCCATGGCCACTGAGCCTGCGCGTCCGGAGCCTGTGCTCCGCAACGGGAGAGGCCACAACGGTGAGAGGCCCACGTACCACAAAAAAAAAAAAAAAAAAAGCCAGTATCCAGGGTCTCTCTTCTTTGGCCCCTCCTGCTAAACATGACAAGACAGACCTTCCTGAAACACTGTTCTGATGCAGCCCACCCTGGTCCCCCACTGAGCCCACCCTCAGCTGTGCTCAGACCCTTTCTTTGCCGGGAAGGTCCAGCCTCCACCAGCTTTCCTCCTGAAATCCTCTCTCTCCTTCCGGGTTTAGGTCAACACCCCTCTCTCTCCGTGAAGCCAGAAGAGAGTCCCCTTCCCCACGCCGGCTTTCAAATCCCACGGGGCTTCTGATTATAAATGGCTTCTGAGACACTAGTCAAATGCATGTCTTTCTCCCACACTAGGGGCCACAGCTCCTTGGGGTGGGGACCACCACCCACGCATCTCTGGCCCCCGGCGAGTGGGGTGCAGCCCTTGGCTGGTGGTGGCACGGACTTAGAGATGAGGGGAGGGACCGGGGGTGGGTGTGGTGGGTCCGGGCCAGACGAAGCCACATTTTCCTAAGTCGTGTTCCAGAGAAGTTGAGGGGAGGGCTGCTGAGGTGTGAGGGGCAGACACACTGACCCAACAATACTACCCGAACACCCACTCCGTGCCAGCGCCGTCCAGGGCACCGGAAGCAGTGGTCGGCACTCACTCGCCCAGGGTAGTGTGAACACTCGCATTCCCTTCCCTGGGGAGCTCCCCTCAGAGGCACGTCTGATGGCTGAAGGCCAAAGGCCGAAGCAAGGGACCAGCTGGGACACCCTTCCACCGCCATCACCCCATCCCCTAACTCCCAAGAGACCTTACGGGAAAAACCTACCTCATCCTTGTGGGAGTATCCCCAGATGGCCGCAGCGATTTCAATGGCAAATATCACCAAGAGGAAGCCAAAGAACTGGAAGGAAAAGGGCTGGAGTGAGGCACAGTCCCAGCCGGCCGGCTGGAACGAGCATCTGGGGACCCGGGCTCTGGGGGCGGGAAGGGATGCCTGGAAGGGACGGGAGGGGGTCCACAGAACTACCAGCGCCCTGCCAAGGCCAGGAGGGGAAAGTCGCAGGAGGAGAGAGTGGCACAGACCCCAGAACTGATATTTCTAAGGTGTCAGCGAAGAGTCAGCGATGAAACACCCTCACCTGCTCACAAAAACCAGAGATTTGAGGAAAGAAGGAGGTGAATACAACCCAGAGTTTGAGGAAAATTGTAACAAATTTTGAAACAAGAAGGGGAGGCGAAGGTACCTGTGGATTCAGGGAAAAAAAGCAAACGTGGTCCTCGACAAAGGGAAAAACAAAGTCCTGGCATTTAGTTGCCTAAGGGAAGTGATGAGACAGAGGCTCCAGAAAGGAAGAGGGGCAGCGTGTCATCCCGGGGCCGGGGATGGGGGCAATGAGATGGGCACCCGCTCTGCCCCGTCCCGCCCCCTGGTCTGTGGGATCTCGGGTGGGCACCCTGGGACACCAGGGGCTGTGGGCACAGAGGGGACACTCACCAATCCCAGCATGCACTGGGACTCCTGCACAGCCCCACAGCAGCCCAGGAAACCCACCAGCATCATGAGGGCGCCGGCTCCAATCAGAATGTAAACTCCTGAGGGCACAGGGCAGAGGACAGGACAAGGAGCTGTTAGCGGGGACGAGTAGGTGCTTCCTGATCTCGTTCCCTCTCCGCATCCTTACTGCCCCCGTCAAGGGCACAAGAGGCCCAAACAGCCTCCTCCCACCTGTCTCTCCTCTGGGACCCACCCATCAAGCCCCCATTCCCACCTTACCCTCAGCCCTCCTGGAAGATGCCCACTGCCCCCGCCCTAGGACACAGAACATCCACGGGAGCCCCAGATTCTACTCAGGACGGACCGGTCCAGTCTGCACCCGTCTCCAGCTGGATGGACCCACTCCCGCTAGTTAAATCAGACTCTCCAAACTTGGGCTAACGTCCTGAGGCTCTGACAAACCTCCTGCTGGCCTCTACCTGACACAAGAGGCGAGGAGAGCAAGGCTTCAGCAGGAAGGGGCTGTGCACACGCAGACACCCACGCTCTGGGCGGGCCAGCTCTGCCATATCCCCAGAGGGGATGCCTTCCCGCCCTGCTGCCTGGTGGCAGCCAGGCCTGCACACTTAGCAACGTCCGAGGGCACGAGAACCCTGCTCTAGTGCAAAGAACAGCCTGGGTGTCAGAAGACCCTTGTTCTGGTCCCAACTCTGCTACTAACTGCTGTGTGACCTTGGGTAAGATTACAATTTCCTTATTTCCTTAACAGTAAAATGAGGAGTTGATGGCTAGAAAATTTCAAAAGATCCCTTATAGCACACCAGTGAGATCTTACAGCTGCAATTCAGTTACACCAGGTTGAGTGGAAAGGATCCTCCTTGCTAGAGGGAAGGTGAGTGACAAGGTTTCTAAACACTCAGTTGGGGTGTCCAGTGCAGAAAGGGTGGTGAAGGGCTGTGAGTTCCACAACTCTGGCCTGGGACAGGGGGACACAGTGGGACACAGCCCCGGCCCTAGTCATTCCACACTCCCCCAGGGAATGCCCAGAGGGGCCCATCGTTCAGTTATATTCCTGAGAAACACAGCTGACCTGCAGTGACCACCCCCTTCCCCGGTTCCCTCCGCCAGCCCCCAGAGGCCCCGGGAAAACTGGCAAAGAAGTCCTAGGCCTCCCTGGCATCTGTCCACTGCTGGGAGGGGCCTCCTGTCACACGTCGAGAGCCCCAAATGCCTGGGTTTGAAAGCCGGCTCTGTGACCCTGGGAAGGCCACTTGTCTCTCTGTGTAACTGTCTTCCATCTGCAAACTGGGGACAGGAAAAATGCCCACCGCAAGGATTGCTGTGAGGATTAGGCCATACGCTCCAAACGTCCACAACAAGTGGTAGCTGCTGCTAATCCTTCTAACTTGAATTTAAAAAATTTTAATCTTTTATTAAGGTATAGTTGACGTACAGTCAGCTACTGTCAATCTTCACAGTACGAAGGATGGACGACAGTTGGGAATAATCACGGTTGTGATGCCGAATTTCACAGACGTGCTGCTCCCTCCCTGCTGTCCCCTCGCTGGGAGCAGGGAGACCTCCCTAAAGCAGGCGTGCTTCGCCACAATGCACAACAGGACGCTGCGACGAGAACCCCGGCAGGTGTCACAGTGATTTCACCGTCCCACATCCGTACCCTCCTCCCAGGCCGGAGCTGTGTAGGCAGCAAACCTCGCAGCGGCCCGTGGCTGAGACGCCCGGGCAGCACAGCGAGGGGCGCACACAAGGGAGCGTTTGTCCTCTGCCCGTCCCCTCCCCACATCTGTCGTGATGTCAAGTCACGTGGCCTTGCTGGCAAACCCTGATGAATATGGGTATTGTTCCCGTGCACGCCCGGCCCAGACTGGGCAAGGGGACAAATGCAGCTTGTCTTGGAGTCAAGTCCCATCCTCCTAGGTCGTCCACTCCATGGGGCCACAGGCTGGACTTGGGGAGGCAGGTCCGCCCCGCCCACACAGGGCCACTGCAGGAGAAGGGGCAGCGCTTTCGGGTCTGGGCTCTGACTCGGGGACCCCAGTGAGCGGTAACACGGCCCCCGTTTCTCCCCGTCTCCTCATCTCTCCCCACTGGGGCAAGACAACAAAGGATGAGGTCCCTCCTTTGAGCTCCATCGCAGGGCTGAGTGGGGATGACCACACAGACGCGCTCTCTCTCCGTCCAGATCCCAGCCTGGCCGGGCGGCCCTGGCAGAAGGCAGAGGAGTCAGGGTGGCGGCAACAGAGAGCCATTAAAGGAAAACGCATTTCCCACGCAGAGAGAACCTTCTCCTCATGGGCCTGTCGGTTAATAGTAAATATTCAATCTTGGGCTCAGCAGATGAAGATTTTAGGTCCAAGCGTCTTGGTTTTCAATCTTGCTCGGACAGCTGCTAGATCTGGGGTGTCTTGGCGTCACCCTCTCCATCCAGTGGGGGATGACGATGAGCAATTCCCTGGTGGCTGTTCATGGGGATTTTGGACGGCAGCCGTCAAGCCATAGGGCGGCTCAGCTATGAGGTGCAACCCCAGAAGCCTTCCATCCACTGCAGGCTGAGGGCTGCCGCTTCAAAGGGCCGTCCCGGGCTTCCCCTTGGACAGGCTCCGCCCGGTCTGCACCCCGAGCTTGTGAGCAGGGGCTGGCGGTGATAAATGACAAAGCATTCCCCTTTATAAAACAAGTGGATGTTAGCTTTCAGTCTGACTCATGGAAAAAGTTACGTGTCACGGAGCCTTCTCTGGGATTTTACTGTATTCACTTGCTTAAGGGCTGTTTGTTCTGCTTTCTTCAGGCTGACGTTACAGGCCTACTCCAAAAAAATAAAAAAATAAAAGCTTCTAGTGAAGCAGCAGCATCTGCCGTGTCCTTTACACAAAAGCCTTTTTCCACCTGTTGATTGGGGCTCCCGGCCTGGGGAAGGCAGGGGACACGTCAGCCTCCCGTCATCACCCCCATCCCATCTTGCAAACAGCGCTCCCCACACGTTCGTGTGCAGAACAAACTCCGGCCGGGCCTCTGGCCTCCACTTGCTGAGAACAGTTTACTGTCTCCACGTAAGTCAAGCAGGGGCTCCGAGGAACCCTAGGTCTGCTCCCCGATGGCTCTCTCCCCGTCCCCGTCCAGCCCACTGATGGCTGGACCAAGGACTGAAGAAGGGCTGCTGGGCTGGGACCGAGAAGAAGAAGTTCCCCAATTCGTCTGCAGCCTGGGATTATGGATACTGTTGACGGCCTGAATCTCCAGGGCCCGAACTGGAGAGAAGGCCCATATAAGGCTGTCAGCCGTTCTGGATCCACTAGAGACTGTTCTGAACGTTGCCAAGTTTCTTCCCTCGCTTCTCTGCCTGATTATGCATTCGTTCTCTACCTTGAAAGCTGTGGCCCCGCTGGAGAAAAGACACCCCTGGGTCCCTCAGGTTTCCTGAAGGGTCAGCTGCACGGCCAGGCTGGCCTGTGGCTTGCCCTGCAGATGGTCTGTACCCAAGTGCAAGGGACGGTCACCCATGATGTCAGGAAGAGCAGCCGGGACGGAGCTGGCACCCTCTGCTGGAAGAGGGGTTGTGGGTCAATGCAAAGGCTGATGTCACAGCCCGAGGGGGAAGGGGACACAGAGGACGAAGCTTCCTTGGCCCTTTGCCCGGCTGTGACAATTATTCAGTTGCCCAAAGCACTCAGCGAAGCGTGGGGCCCAGCCAGGCCCAAGTGGTCAGTCGCTGACTGTGTTCTATGTGATGTCACTTGCATCACCCTCCAAGCCCTGGGCTTCTGCCAGCAGAATGAAGTCTTCAAAGCCGAGCCCTTTCCCAGGAAGGGGGTCCAGTGCAGAGGGTTTGTATCTGTCTATGAGAGCTCAGGGGGCAGTGGCCACTTGTCCCTCAGTAGGGGTTTTGCTGTGTCTCTTTGGGATGTGCCTTTGGACCAGCTCCTGGCCACCTCAGGTAGGACCACGGGCCATCAGAAGGACGCCGCAATGACCAGGGGACCTGAGTCCTGGGAGATTCCTGGAGGCAGGCCTGGCCCCTCTGGCTGTATGCTTGTCACTCTCCTGCCACCTGCCTGACTTTCCTACCTGTCACCTGCTGGGCTGCTGGTGCCGGGGGCCTGTCTCCCCCAACCACAATTGGGGCAAAGTCAAAAGGCCTAGGGAGGGACTTCCCTGGCGGTCCAGCCAGTGGTTGGCACTCCATGCTTTCACTGCTGAGGGCCCAGGTTCAATCCCTGGTCGGGGAACTAAGATCCCATAAGCCACGAGGCCAAAAAAATAAAAAATAAAAAAGAGTGGATATATGTATAACTGACTCACTTTGCTGTACACCTGAAACTAACACAACATTGTAAATCAACTATACCCCAATAAAAAAAAAAATACACAGAATGAGCCAGAGTCCTAGATAACAAAACAGAAACTGGTCGTTGGAAGCGACCAGAGGTATGGAGTCAGGCACCCGCAGAGCATGGGGAGGCCGGGGACTCGTTCTAGGACAATGCCACCTGCTTGCACACGCCTGCTCCCAGATCTGCTCTCCCTGTGGAGGGTCCCCAGCTCCTTGTTGTGACGTGACGTGGAGAGCTCAAGGCCTGTCCTCAGCCCCTGACCCTACCCTGCAGTCCCACTGCCCCAGCTCACAGAGTGGCATTCCAGGCCTGGCGAGGCTGCCAAAAACCTCACAAAAGAATGCTGTAGCTAAAACAAGTCAGGGCCCTATGGAAACCTGCTCCCTAAAAACTCTGTGTGTGTAGTTTTCAATGCACTTTTTTTTTTTTTAACTTTATTTATTTATTTCTGGCTGCATTGGGTCTTTGTTGCTGCGCACAGGTTTTCTCTAGTTGCGGCGAGGGCTACTTTCTCTAGTTGCGGCGGGGGCTACTCTTCGTTGCGGTGCGCGGGCTTCTCATTGCGGTGGCTTCTCTTGTTGCGGAGCACAGGGTCTAGGCGCGCGGGCTAGTTGTGGCATGTGGCTCAGTAGTTGTGGCTCACGGGCTTAGTTGCTCCGTAGCATGTGGGATCTTCCCAGACCAGGGCTCGAACCCGTGTCCCCTGCATTGGCATGTGGATTCTTAACCACTGCGCCACCAGGGAAGAGCGTGTGTGTGTAGTTTTTAAAAAAAGTATGCTGTGCTTTTCTTTCCCTTACTTTCTTTCTGACAATTGGGAGACATTCCCTAAAAAACCTCAACTAACAGCACCACCAAAAAGAGATGAAGGCAGGGAAACCATCCCCAGACCCAGGTGCCTGCGGGGCCACCAGCTGGAGGCTGGCCCTGGGAGGCGGGAGGGGGTCATGCACCACTGGCCACCGCGTTCTTCCTGAAGGTCTGGGTGATAACGCTCTTCAGACTGTTTGCTCCGTCTTTTTTTAAAAATAACTTCTTTGGTGGGTGGAAAGGAAATGACCAAACTTACACTTTGAGCCTGATGACATGACAGCATCCTCCTAAAAATAGGGGGCCGCTTTTGTTTTTTGCAAATGAAGTGGTTCCTATCCCCCAACCAGGCGAGGGGAGAGCCGAGAGGATCTGTGAGCTGACTCAGAAACCAGGGAACTGCCTCAGACAGGCCCCGGCCCTCCCACTCCTGTTAGAGATGCTTACACGGCAATATGCTGGTGAAAGGGACAGAACGATGCTAGAAGAAGATGCTGTGTGCAGAAAGAAACCTGCTAAATCTATTTATCTTCAAACTGGAAGCCTTTGCCCTAAAACAAAATCACTTTAGAAAACAGATAAGACTTAACATGCATGGCCTGTGTCCCAGCGCAGGGGTCTGAGGGGCTGGTGTCTCTTCTAGTCTCTCGTATTAATCTGAATGTTATCCAGGAGGCAGGTCCTCTGGGTCTCTGAGCCCCTATCTGAACCGTGGGGGAGATGCTCCCTCTCCTTCCCCTGGCTCTGTGGGTCCCCAGGACAGAGTTTTTTAAATTAAAGAAATGAACCAGGCTTCTTAGACATAAAATTCAGAGAGAAGTTCAGAGACAAGAACAGAGGTTCTGAAACCCTCCAGGGTGGCAGCGGCTTTGGTGGAGCTAACTTCACATCAGAGAATGGTCCCAATGCCAGGCTCGGTCAGCTTGGAAAAAGACACCACATCAGTTAAATGCAAATGCGTGGGCACAACTACACAAAAGCCCAGCTGGAAAAGGACCCGACTGGCAATGCAGCTGGAGCAAAAGTCCTCCCCAGCCCAAGTCCTTGGATCAACGTGGACTCTCCACAGCTGGAGGGAACAGCAAGGTCCCCCACTCACCTGTGTAGAAGCTGGAGTTATTATTATTCTCTTGCTCGAAGATGCTCTTGGTCTGCGAGTCGAATCGGAGCCATAGTCCGATGGCAAGGACCGCGATCCCGGCAAGCTGCAAGACACACGGGACATTGGCAATGAGCCCGGATGTCAGGAACAGCGCGGTGCCCTAGCTCAGGTGAGCTGCCCTTGGCCTCTGCCCCTCGCCAGGCACCTGGAAGTAGCAGCAGCCAGGTGGGGGTGGGAGCAGGGGATCGAGCCATTTGCTAAAAATACCAGCCAGTTGGGAATAAACAATTATCTACCAGCAGTACGGGGATGGATACCTCGTGGACAACAGAATATTATACAGCCGTGAAAATGAACCAGTCACAGTTTGTGCAATACTATGAGTGCATCTCACGATGTTAATCAGAAGAAGCAAAAAGCACCAGACACGTACAATACAATTCCATACAGTTAGAAACTCTTGTTTAGGAGGGCATGTATATCATAACAGAAAAAGAAGGAAGTGATGATCATAAAGTCGAGCGAGTGGTGGCCTGTAGGGAGGGCAGGGTTTCTGAGGAGGGAACAGCGCGGGGCGGGGGTGGGGGGGTGGGGAGGAGGGTCTAGGGCACTGGCGATATTCTAGCTTTGACTTGGGTGGTAGTGGCCCAGATATTCACTTCATAATTATCCTTCACACTGTTTGTGTTTTCTGCACTCCTCCGTATATATACCAGACAATAAAAAAAAAGAAAAACCATCGCCCAACGCGTAGGTACCTCCCTGGGCTGTGAGGGCAGCTGTGATTCCGGACTAAACCGTGCTGCTCAGTGAAACCTACCCACAGCTGGCGCCTCTCTCTTCACACAGGGAAGCCTAATAAGCTGACCCACCCGACTCCAGGCTTAGGTGGACATTTACTTACGGGTGATCCTTGTAAACATTAGACAAGAAATCTCCAGAGGATTGTCCGATCCTATAATTTAGTGAAAATCCCATTTCATAGGTGGGCAAGTTGAGATACTGGACCCTAAAGGGCAGACTCTCCCAGTAAGGAAAGACTGAGGCATCAATCCTGGCCCGTCAGGCACTGCTGAACTTGATGCCAGGGAGGAGGCCCCCTGCCAAGCCCGGCCAGGCCAGCTGAGCTCCCCTCCCCACTGCTGCTGGCCTGTACCAGGGCTTGCTGGGGTGACTCACAGGCTGTGGGTGGTGGCCGGCTGGATGAGGGTGTGTGGGCTCAGGGCCAGTGCCCAGCCCCAGGTTTCGCTGGCCCACCCTCCTCAACAGAGGCACCCTGTGTCAGAACCCTCCTCCTCAGGGAGCTGGGTTCTTTGCCCCAAGGGCCAGGGCAGCCTGCAGTATAGACAGGCCTCTTCTCTGTCTCTGCTTCTCTCCTTTTCCCATGACTTTGCAGCGGGTTTGGACGTGCTGGGTGGAGAGTGGAGACAGCAGCAGTGGGAGGGGCGACCCAAGACTTCACACTGCAGTAGAGTTAAAACCTTGTCTACAGGGAATTCCCTGGCGGTCCAGTGATTAGGACTCTGTGCTTCCACTGCAGGGAGGGCCCAGGTTCAATCCTGGTCGGGGAACTAAGATCCCGCATGCTGCCTGGCGGGGCCAAAAAAAACCCAAAACCTTCGTCTACTCCCGTAGAGGTGTCCACAGTGAGGGTCTGGAATTCCTTAGAGTTCTATCGCTTCAGTTCTCCCATCTGGCGAACAGGCGTGGTGAGCTCGGATGCTCTGGTTCAGTCTGGGTTCTCCTGACTCTCAGGACCTCTTAGAACAAGGGCCCAGCTGGGAACTCTCGGTGCACTGGGGACTAAGACCCAAGACCCTGGTCTAGCTCCCCTGGGGTCTTGGAGAGTTATAAGAAAGGAGGTAGCAGTTCCCCCTTCTCCACCCCCAACACAAGCAGGCCCAATCAGATTCCTGGAGAATGGAAGACGGAGGCCATTGGCCTCTTTGGGAATGTGAAAGCATTAGCCTGAAAAGCCTGGAGACTGGAGCTTCACATGCACTTGCAGGTAGTCCTAGACTGTGGTTAGCACTGAGCCACAAGCCCTGGCCTCAGTCTCCCCTCTCGCCCTTATCTTGGCGGGGCTGTCGCTGAGAGCACCTGGGCCTGAGAAAGCCGTGTCCTTTCACGCACGTCCTTTCTGCTCTAGGCTGCCTGCACATATCCAAGGCTTATCCTCCAGTCATTCTCCCTGTGGATAAAGTTACTCATCCACCCCTTACTCTGCTGGAAAAATTCTTAAACGAGTCACCACAAAAGGAACAAAAACAATCCCATCCGAAAGAACGAAACTACAAAAGATGATGACAGCTCCACTCTGCCCAGAAGCTTGTCAGGTCAGGAGCTGGGTCTCTTTGGGAGTGATCCCATGCACAGGTAACAGCACCCAAACGAAACTTCCAGTTTTAGTCTTGAGGATCCTGAGCCAGTCGTTTACCTTTGACCTGGCCCACACGCACAGGTGGCAAGAAGAACACTGTGTGGAGGACAGTGTCCCAGAAGGTCACCCCGGCCAAGGACAAGGCCAGATACAGGAGAGGAGTCCAGGGTCCTGCCACATCTGGACACCATCCCAGACCTAACATCAGGAGGAAGGAAAAGTGGCTGGCTCTGCAGAAGTGGAAAAAGCATGGGACTTCCCTGGCGGTCCAGTGGTTAAGACTCTGCGCTACCACGGCAGGGGGCGCAGGTTTGATCCCTGGTTGGGGAACCCACATGCCAGGTGGTGCGGCCAAAAAAAAAAGAAGTGGAAAAAGCAGGAATAGATCTCAGTTTCTTATGCCTAAAAACTCACCATGAGTGGGAGGAAGGTTCAAGAAAACCCAGGAGGAAGGGAGGACAGGGGCGGGACTGGGAGGCTCGGTTCACCAAAATCACAGAGAAATGAGCACTGCTGCCCGTTTTGTTTGAATTACTGAGTTAACTGGCCTGAAGGGATGCTGCCCCGTTTTCTGTCACGCTATTGGAGAAACCGCTTCAGTTGGCTGGAGGTCACAGGGCCACGATACCACTTCACAGTGGCCTTCCCGGGTGTGCAGGCAGTGCTATCCGGGGAGCTCAGAGCACTTCCCAGGAGGGCACACTTTTCGGTGTGCACAAAGGGGTCCCCCAGCCCCCCACCTGGCTCTCGTCCCCAGCTACTTGAGTCCTAGGAGAAACCAAACAGGAATGACCAGAACCACCAAAAAGAGCTTCAACCTTTAAAAAGGGTGCCACTGCAATGTTCACAGCAGCACTATTCACAATAGCCAAGACATGGAAGCAACCCAAGTGTCCATCGACAGAGGAATGGATAAAGAAGATGTGGCACACATACACAGAGGAATATTACTCAGCCATAAAAAAGAACGAAATAATGCCATTTGCACCAACATGGATGAACCCAGAGATGCTCATACTGAGTGAAGTAAGAAAGAGAAAGACAAATACCATATGATATCACTTATATGTGGAATCTAAAATAGGACACAAATGAACTTATTTACGAAACACAAACAGACACAGACATAGAAAACCAAAGGGGAAAGGGGATGGGGGAGGGATAAACTAGCAGTTTGGAACTAGTAGATACAAACTACTATATATAAAATAGATAAATGACAAGGTCCTACTGTATAGAACAGGGAACTATATTCAATATCCTGTAATAAACCATGATGGAAAAGAATATGAAAAAGAATATCTATATATGTATAACTGAACCACTTCGCTGTACACCAGAAACTAACACAACACCGTAAATCAACTAGACTTCCATTAACAAGGGTGTCAGCAACTTACTGAGGGGCTCCACAGAATAAGGAAATAGGGGTCTGTGGGACCAAGAAGCTGACCGTTCCCTCCAGGGTTAATGAACAGTACGTGGCAGGAATGTCAGCTGCACAGGGGCCACGGCTGCAGCCCGCCTCTTACCCATCATGGCAGGACTAGAGTGCGCAGGCCGAGGATGCTCAGACAATTCCCTGCTCAGGGCGTCCCTGAAAGAGGGCAGCGACCTGCCCACCATCACCAACCGGTCTGGTGGGGACAGAAGCAGAAGGTACAGCCCCTCCACTCCCAGCTCCAGGCTCTGCCCAGTCGGCCTGGTTACCGCCTTCCAACAAAAGCCAAAGGGACGCATTCCGCCTTCAGGCCAGAAAAGGTCTCACCCATTTGATATCTCAGGGAAAAAGGACAGTTTTCTCCATCGTTTTATTGGAGATTTATTTCCTCACACACGCTCAGTTTCTTCTTAGAAGATGGGCCAGGAGAAAAACACGAGACAAAACCTAACCTGCGGACATTCTACAAAATACTTAACCAGAATGTCTCAAAACTGTCAGGATCATGAAAAATGAGGACAGAAACTGTCACAGGCCAGAGGTGACGGAGGAGACAGGACACGCGTCATGTGGTATTGTGGGTGGGATCCTGGAACAGAAAGGGGACTGGGCTGGAAAACCAAGTGAAATCCGAGTAAGTCTAGCTTAGTTAAGAGTAACGTACCAATGCTGGTTTCTGAGCTGTGACAAATGTGCCCCGGGAATATAAACTGTGAACAAGAAGGGAGACGGGGAGGAGTACAAGGGGACTCTCTGTAGTATCTCTGCAACTTTTCTGTACCTCTAAAGCTGTTCTAAAACTCTGTGTGTGTGCGTGTATGTGTGTAGTGTGTGTGTGTGTGTGTGTGTGTGTGTGTGTGTGTGTGGTGGGGCCTCTCCTTCAAAGCTTCCTGTCTCCTTCAAGAACCAGCTCCATTGGGCTTCCCTGGTGGTGCAGTGGTTGAGAGTCCGCCTGCTGATGCAGGGGACACGGGTACGTGCCCCGGTCTGGGAAGATCCCACGTGCCGCGGAGCGACTGGGCCTGTGAGCTGTGGCCGCTGAGCCTGCGCGTCCGGAGCCTGTGCTCTGCAACGGGAGAGGCCACAACAGTGAGAGCCCTGCGTATCGCAAAAAAAAAAAAAAAAAGAACCTGCTCCATTAATCCACCTCTTTCCTGCCTCTGTTGTCTGTCTCGGCTACTGTTTCACTTTTTAAAAAAAATTTAATTTAATTTATTTTTTATACAGCAGGTTCTTATTAGTTACCTATTTTATACATATTAGTGTATATACGTCAATCCCAATCTCCCAATTCATCCCACCACCCCACCACTTCCCCCCCTTGGTGTCCATATGTTTGTTCTCTACAGCTGTGTCTCTATTGCTGCCCTGTAAACCGGTTCATCTGTACCATTTTTCTCGGCTCCACATATATGCATTAATATACGATATTTGTTTTTCTCTTTTTGACTGACTTCTGCCAACACACATGGGCAGGTCTGTCTATCCTAAAAAAACCCCAGAAAACAAACCGTCTCCTCCTCCAGCTGCACTGCTCCTCCTGGCTGCTCTGCGCTTTAAACCCCGAACCTGTAGCTAAACCACCTCCAAGTCCTCACTCAGCAAGGAGTCCCTGTGGGGCCCCCTGCCCTTCATGTAGCACAGTGGCCATTCCTCTGAAAGGCTCAGACGGCTTGGGCTGTCACCGAGTGTTAAGGCTTCTACTCCATCCTTGTACTTCTGGATCTCTAAGCAGTAACAACATTGAACCCTGCTTCCTTCTCCCCTGCTCCTTAGATGGAATCCCTCAAAGTTTCCCAAATAAGTCTCGTAAATCGCGCCTCAGCTGGAGGGAGCCCCTCCTCCTGGAAGGCTGTCCCGACCACCTAGGCCAGCTGCTTCCCCACCAAGACGTCCTCAGCTTCCTCCCCGCTCCGCACTGGTCCTCCCCAGCATCCTCGCTCCCTCCCTTCCTGTTTACACTCTCCTGGAGGGCAGGATGAGTTCTCGGTCATTTCAGTAGCTCCCCTGCACCCCATCCATACTTGGGACCAAACAGTCATTAGTAAATCATTATTCAATAAGTGAAGGATGACTTCAATGAAAGAGAAGCTCTGAAGCCCATCAGAATTTCCTCTCCTGGGTCCTCTCACCTTGGACAAGCCTTCTTTCCCACCGGCTTGTCATCCAGACCCACCTTCCAACATCTCCCAACAAGGGTCAGAAACTACAAAGAACAACTACTTGCCCAGAATAAATACTGAGAAAGAGCCATGAGGGTATGTGATGAATGTCACAGTGAGATTTAGGGGCACGTCCACATCAAGTCTTTTGGAAAATGAGGGTTTATAAAAAGTCCATGCCCTGCTGTGCTCACCGCCCACCGAAGTCCAGTTAGACACTCCAATCCTTTTTTTTTAATGCATTCATTTTTTATTTAATAATACTTTATTAAAGATGACTAGATATAATTAAATAAAATAAACCTTTAACCTACATAGCTTTGGATATCATTATACTTTTAACAGCAATATTCAAGTGGTGACGGGTGTTTAATTCTTTCACTCTAAAATATATGTGACCAGACTCCCCTGGTGGTCCAGTGGCTAAAACTCTGTGATTCCAATGCCCGGGGGCCTGGGTTCGATCCCTGGTAGGGCACTAGGTCCCACATGCCGCAAGTAAAGATCCCCATGCCGCAAGTAAAGATCCCGCGTGCCACAACTAAGACCCCACGAAGCCAAATAAGTAAATATTAAAAAAAATATATATATATATGTGACGTTTTAGATGTCTGGTGATAGGTGTCGAATTCATCACTCTAGAATATCTGTGAATTTATGATTTTGAAGTTTTTCTGGATGACAGATGTTTCAGAATTGGGTGAAAGTCTCAGAAAAAGTCTGAAAAGCATCGCTATAATTTTCCATACAACCTCTAGAGTTCACAGACACTCTGAAACCATTCATAAAACCTGGAGGGTATGGATTCCACATTGTGAGTACTTGGATAGACCCTCCAAGCCTTGAGGATCACACAGGTAATCCAGTCACCTGGGGCGGGATGCCAGCTTCAGGAGGCGTGAAAGCCCAGCCCCACCCCGGGCGGGCCCAGCTTCCTGTCCTGTCCTCTCCTCTCCCCTGGCTGAAAGCACAACACGCCCAAGGCTCCCTCCCACGCAGAGATGAGGATTTCAGTGAGTCACACCAGACCCATAGGGACAGGCCTAGAAATCTTACACTACAACACACAGCCGGGGTTAAAGGAAAGGCCTCCAAGTCCAAGGGGCGAATTGAAAACAAATCCTAAGTGCAGTGTTGCTTAGGGGCACCTGAATTCTCTGGACCCCCTGCCGAGTTTGCAAAGCCAATTCCAGCTGGAGCCAGAGGAATGGCGGCCGTACCAGCCGAAACGCCTGAAGCAAGCGTGCAGAAAGGTGGGAGGTAACGAGGTGACACAGAGGAAAAGGGCAACCGGCTGACTGCAGAGGTTTCAGTGTGTCTGTGTGCGCGTATGTGTCACCTTGCATCCCATCCCTCAGGTGGAAGGAACCATGTCTCCCCGTGGGGGAAACCCCACTGCAAAGAAAAATCCTCCCAAGGCAAACACATTGGGTGGTCTCGGCTTGGGCCTCTTTCCTCTCGGTCCCCTCTGTCTTCTGTAATAGGACCTGACGGGTCACACATGTTTTAAAAGGACGAAATACTCATGGACACTTTCTCCGTCCAGTCGTCTTGGCCCAGGAAGTGCAGGGCAGATCATCTCCACATGCAGTTTCCTTTGAGGCTGACTGCAGTGGTCCCATCTGCCACTTTGGAAGCGGCTAGAGGTGGGCGGTGGTGACAGGAGGGGGTCGGGGGAGAAGGCAGTGCTTTCTTTCCTATGTCCCATCGTCCTTCTGTGAAGCCTTGGCTATTTGGTGACTTTGGTCAAAGGGATGCAGCAGACATTTTAGTAAGGGACAGGTGGCATGACAGAACAGTGGGCAAGAAGCAGGGGGCCCTAGCTCTGGCCCTGTCACTTGCACACCGGAGCCAGCCACGGGGTGATGTGAGAATCACCTGGCAGAGTTCTAAACACGTATCCGCCGCCACTCCATCCCGGGGCACGCGAGCGCTCCCAGGAGAACGCACATCTGCTGAGAGTAGCTGCACGTGTGGACAGTGGCGTGGCCTCTGGGGCTAATTCCAGCGCTGCCGCCTGGGAGCTGTGTGACACTAAGTACTCTCCGTAGCTTCTCTGAACCTCAGAGTTCCCATTTGTAAAAAAAGAGTTTGATACTTTCCTGCCTTTGACCCAGGAGGTTGAAGGGGAAGATTAAACGTGTAAAACACTCTGACGACCGTGAGTGCTAGAGACAGCCAGATTCTGTGGGGAATGTAATGATGACAACGATAATAATAAACCTTGCGAACGACACGAAGACAAAAGTGAGGATATTCACGGCTCTTGGCGGCCTCAGCTGTGTGTCCTCCTCTGATCTGAGGAGGCGGCTGGGTGGGCACAGGGCGACTGAGGACAGTGGGGGTCTGTCTTCTGTGGGTCTGTGTGAGTGCGGTGTGCTGGGGGAGATGCCTCCAGATCTCCGCTAGGACCAGCCGGGATGGGGGGAGAGAAGTGGGACGGGGAGGGTAAGGGACACGGCTGGCCGAGAGTGGAGGCCTCTGTCCTTCCTGGATTCCCAGGCTGCTTCCGTGAGTGAATTCAGGCTGCAGGAAGCAGTTATTGAAGGAGCAGATCACAGAGAGGGAGGGGATTTGACCTCTTTACTTCCTTCCTTCGGTAAGATCCGTATCAGCCCTGGATTTTTTTGTTAACATACTGGGCTTGGGAGACCTCAGCTTAGCTGCCCCTGGCCACCCAGGCAGTCACAGCGGCTGAACCCTGAGGATGTAAGCTGCCTCACCACTCACGCCTGATGCAGCCTCGAGAGTGCAGATAAGGGCCTCTGTGTTCACATGGCCTTTAGAAACAAGTCGGGCCACCTAGACCTGTGGGCTCCAGCCTCACCCATCTCCATGGCAACCCTGGCTCAGCACAGAGTGCCAAGCCTGATGGGCTGATTCACTGTCAGGAGCCTGGGCCGGGCACTGCTGGCAAGAGCAGACAGGAGCTGGCTCCCCAACGCCTCTCTCACCCTCTCCCGGCACCCTCCTCCCCGAGCTGCTGTCTCTGGAAGGATGAAGCACTTGGGCAGGAGCAGAGGTCTTGGAGTCCTGCCCTCTCCAGGCCCGCCGCACAGGATAACAACAGCTAAAACCAAACTCCACGCTGATCAGAAAAAAACTGCCATGGCTTGCTTTCCTTAAGGATCACAAGTAAACTGGTAGGACTTCCCTGGTGGCGCAGTGGTTAAGACTCCGCGCTCCCAATGCAGGGGGCCGACGGGGGCTTCGATCCATGGTCAGGGAACTAGATCCCCCATGCATACCACAACTAAGGAGCCCGCCTGCAGCAACTAAGGAGCTGCCTGCCACAACTAAGGAGCCCACGTGCCGCAACTAAGGAGCCGGCAAACCGCAACTAAGGACCTTGCAAGCCACAATTAAGGAGCCCACCTGCTGCAACCAAATAAATAAATAAATAAAATTAAATAAATATTAAAAAAAAAAGTAAACTGTTCGTTCATGGCAGAACTGAAAGATGCCAACCAGGGCATATTACTAACGTTAGTTTTATTAGAGATGAACAGAAAAGCCCCAGAGATCACAGTCCTGAAGAACAACTGTCCCCCACCTTCCCCGTGAGTATGATCATTTTGGGGGCCATCTCATCCCCTTGGGGCTTCTTCTGAGCTGCACATCTACAGAAGCCTGTATCCTCAAAGGCCACTGGGAGATTTTTTTCCACGCCAGTGGTTCTCAACACGTGGTCCCCAGACCAGCTGTAGTGGCAGCAGCATCAGCTGGGAACTTGTCAGACGTGCAAACTTGTTGTCCCCGTCCTGGACTTATTCGATTAGAAACCCAAGTGAGGTGAGGCCCAGTGATCTGTGTTGTTGTTGTTTTTTTGGCCGCGCTGCGTGGCATGTGGGATCCTAGTTCTCCGACCAGGGATCAAACCCGAGCCCACTGCAGTGGAAGCATGGAGTCCTAACCACTGGACTGCCAGGGAAGTCCCAGCAATCTATGTTCTAACAAGCGCCCCCAGATGATTCTGCTGCCCACTCAGGTTTCAGAACCACTGCTCTAAGGCTTTCATTTAAACACTGAACAATTGGAGGAATGGAAAAGCTCTTTCTGGGGGTTCTGAACCCAGAGACCAGCTTTTGAAACGCCAGTGCCAAAGGGCACGAAGCTACGGAGCGGGGATGTGAGCCTCCCCTGGGCGCAGGGCTCCTGCTGGCACTGGAAAGCCAGGGAGGGGGACTGGGGCTGAGGACCACCTTGGCTGCTGAATGGTGACAGATAAGGGGGAGGATACAGGACACGTTAAGCAGGAAGGAAGCAAGAGGTAAGAAAGACAGATACTGGCTAGACAACGCCCTCTTGAACCCACTGAGCGGGGAAGTCACAGTAAATGCTCAAGTCGGAACCTGCATTTGGCTTCTCCACATGCCTCCAGCCACAGACTCACCTGGTGAACCCTCCTCCCCCAGACGCCAAAATGACTCGGGCAGCCCCTGCAGCAGGGCGCTCTTGGCAAAAACTTCCCCAATTTCTGCAGCCTACGTTCTCCCCAGGACAGGCTGCCGCTGTGTATGGAAGTGGACTCTTTCTCAAATCACCCCAAATTCTAGGAAAACATTAAAAAAAAAAAAGAACACCTGCAGAGGCTGATGGTCAACGACCTTGTAGGTTTATCTGGAGTTACTGTTGATTTGACTGTGCCAGGCTTTTGTCCATTAGTAACTCCTCCAGAGGCTAGGGAAAGGAAAATAAATAATATAATAACAGTAGCAGTCACTCCTCATGAGCACTCACTCGTGTCCTCCATCGCAGGAGGTGATTTAAGTATATTATCTCATTTAATCCGCTCGTCACACTTATTTTATAGGTGAAACAGAGAGGTTAAGCAACTCGCTCAAAAAGACACAGCCAGCAAGAGGCAGAGCTGACTCTGAACCAGATCCATGCAGCCAGCAGCTCAGAGCCACACTCTTCCCAACACTGTGATCCCTCCCTGCCAGCTGGTGAACTGGAAGAATGGGAACCCCCAAGAAATTTTCTGTAGGGGACAAGAGTCTGGTCTGGACACCGTGAATTTGGCAGGATGCTCTGACCTAAACCTTATCCTGCCTGGTGGCTAGACGAGTCCAATTTAGGGCATCAATGCCAGCCAAGGCCAGGGCCAAGGAAGGGAACGACCACGGACTCATCCTTTGGGTCCGTTCTCCCCCTCCCCCCACCCCCTCTGGTGAGCATGGGACAGGTGGTGGCCTCAAGCCTACCCTCAGAGGGTCCCAGGGGAAATGAACCCTTCAGGGCCACTTCTATCTTCCTTTCTTTGCTTCCCAAGGTGTCCACACAGAAGCAATGGTGCCTTTGGCTCTGTCCCCTCTGGGACCTGGCTTCAAGGTGTCAAAAAGTTCTCCATAAGAGGAATCCAGCCCTTTTGGGAAGCAGAAGGTGAGTGTTGAAGGAGAGGTGCCAAGGCCGCCCCTCTTGGGCAGATTCCACAAGAGAGGTCCCTGTCAACTGGGTACGCTTATGGGCCACTCCAAGCAAAGCCCCAAACTGGTCGCTCCCTCCCTCACCTTTCCCAAACCAGGGGAATCTCTGAAATGGGCGTTTTGTAGACAGATGAAAAGATAAGTCGTCTGTTTCACCTTCTGAAAGAGAGGAAGCCTAGCGGTAAAATGTCAGCTTTGAGCAATGCCCTCAGTGATGCGGCTTCGCAGAGCTGAAGCAATAAGATGGGGACGAATATGAGTGCTTAGGACAACTTCAGCCTCTGAAAAATTCTAAGGAGGGGCAGCTCCTTACGTAATACTAACTAAACAACAGTTGCAGAAGCTGACAGCTGAGCTCTTGCTATGAGCAGGTACCATGATAATAACTTGACCCTAAGGAGAGTCACCAACAGGCCGCCTCCCCCCAGGAATCTACATTTCCAACAATTCAACCCCTCCTTCCCCCAATAATCCCCCTGGGTCATAACGCCCCCTGCTGCTCTGTGTTACTCTTTTACACAATGCAGCACCTTGAGGGGGGGAGGTCTCAACAGCAACAAAAACAAAATCCAACCATCACCCCCCCTTCTCCCAAGCCAGGACCTCAGGCAGGCGGACTTCCACTATTTAGTGCCCTAAACACTGAGAAGATTGTGGTACCTACCCCAGCGCCTAGATAATTCAACATTAAAAAATAATAATAATACAAATTGTAGGATAAGTCTAAAGAATTAACTTTCCCCAGGTTCCTGAGCACAGGCTCAGCCTGTCTGTGGACCTCCTGGGAGGACGCGGGGTGGTGGCTAACAGCTACAGCCTGTGGGTACCACCATCTTGCTCTGCTGGCCTCTTTTGGGCAACTGTGTTCAGCTTGCTAACAGGGGAACATTCCCTGGAAGCACATAGTGAGAGATCTCCCAGGGAGAAGAGGAATATTGGGAGACTAGAGTCCTCCTGTCAGGCCCTGCTGCCCCTTCTGAATCTGAGGATGCTGGTGGGACTGCCTTATACTCTTCGAGGTAGTTCCGATCATCCCAGCTTGAGATGACGAAACAGGCTCAGAGAGGTAAAGTAACTTGTCCATGGTCACACAGCAGGTATGCAGTGACTCAGCTGACAGTTCTCTCCCTCTGTCACATGCACAGCGTGTGCCAGGCAGAGGTTAGTTACTTGACTGCCTGTCTCATCCCTGGTGGAAGGGAGGTAGCTGGGTCCCCTCTCTGGGGTGTGGCAGAGGACGAAAGACCTTGTAAACTTCTTCTCAGCACACCTTTATGGAAATTAGGCAGTGACCTGGTCTGAACAAGTTCAAGACTTGAGAAATCCTCCCTCCTGAGGACTGAGCCAGCATCATTTAAAAACCAGAGCCCTGAGTGGGACTTCCCTGGCGGTCCAGTGGTTAGGACTCCGCGCTTCCAATGCAGGGGGCTCGGGTTCCATCCCTGGTTGGGGAACTAAGATCCTGCATGTCTCGAGGCGTGGACAAAAAAGAAAAAAAAGAAAAAAAGAAAACCAGAGCCCTTATTCTGCCTAAGAGGAGAAAAGTTTTAGCTAATACAAGGTGCCAGTGTTAAGTCACTTGGGGCTGAGGGACTGGGAGGGAGGCCTCTGCCCAAGGTAACCTCCTTCCAAACAAGAAGTTTCAAGTTTCCACTGCCTGCTGGCCAGACGTGTAGCAGACGTCAGCCAGCCCATAAATGCATTTTCTGCTGAAAGTAGCCATTCTGATCTTAACCAAAATCATCTGATGTGGGGGATTGTTTTGGGGCTGTTTTGCTTTAAATTCCAGAATACCATTGTGTTTTCCATTGTGTATGCCTAACTAAGATGCCTGGTGATCGCGCGCGCACACACACACACACACACACTCTTGCTGATACACTTGAGCCACACAGACCAGCTAGCTCTCATTCCATCTGTGGAACCTGTTACCACTTGCTCGCGTGACCCTGAGTGGTGGGAGATACCCCTTGCCCTATTCCTCTGCCACGATCCCCTCTTCATTTTAGTCTCAATGATTAAACAGCAAGCCCTCCACTGTCTGCTGTGTCCCCTGCCTCACCCGAAGCACTTCACTTGAATCATTTAATTTTCTCAACAGACCCACCAGGTAGGTAATATTAACTTGTTTTCGAGCTGAGAAGTTTCAGGCACAGAAGTTCAGGAGCTTGTCTTGAGATCACACGGCAAAGAGGTGCCTGAGTTACAACCTGGACCCACAGCAGTCTGACTGCAAAGCCCAAATTCTCAATCATTTTGCTAAGCTCAAAGGTCTTCTTGATCCATTTTGTTAATTTCAGGGCCAGAATTTTTCATCACTTTTATCCTTTCTCCTTCCTGGTCACAGCTGATTCTATTTCAAAAGTGGCGTCTTCGATCCGTAAAGGCCCCAAGAGAGCCCACATGTAAGAGCAGAGGGCCCATCTTCTCACGACAGGAAGGTACCTGCCTTGGCCACCTGGCCTGCACGTGCCTTCGGAGTCTGGCGTCGCTCTGGGGGAGGCTGATGGACAGAGTCTAGAGAGAGAGCCTGGGACTCCTCTTGCTGGCCTCTGGCTGGAGAGCTCTGGGCACGTTCTTGCTGGCCAGCCAGAAGTGAGTGTGGCCACAGCCCTGCTCTGGGAGTAAGCTGGTACATGCCCTTCTCGTCCCAGCTGCGCCACCGCTGCAAGCCTGGCAAGTACAGACACCGCTGCAGCTGCCCACTGGCCACTGTCCTTGTATCCCTATAGGCATGGCCTGAAGGTGGGACCCAGAGCCTTTGCCCACCCCTTACAGCACCATCCTGCCAGCAGAGGACAGAGGGAACGAGAGGGTATCACTGCAGGCCTGTCTCACAGCCCTGGGCATGGGGCCCTGAGAGGCAGGAGGACCACACCAGCTCCCCATTCTAAGGGTCCCTCCTTAGCTCTGGAAGAGAATGTAATTTCTAGTTGAAATGAGTTTTCTGATCTCTTAAGGGTTATCTGTCTTGGGGAGCCAGGGCTATAATTTGATCGAAGAGGGGGAAAGTAGAGTGTGGGACGACTTCCCCAGGCTTATAGAAAGGAGGCTTTAAAAAGTTTGAGCATAGGGAGGACTTCCCCAGTGGCACAGTGGTTAAGAATCCGCCTGCCAGTGCAGGGGACACAGGTTTGAGCTCTTGTCCAGGAAGATGCCATGGAGCAACTAAGCCTGTGCGCCGCAACTATGGAGTCTGAGCTCTAGAGCCCGTGAGCCACAACTACTCAGTCTGAGTGCCACAACTACTGAAGCCCACACAACAAGAGAAACCATTTCGATGAGAAGCCTGCGCACCGCAACGAAGACCCGACACAGCCAAAAATAAATAAATAAATTTATTAAAAAAATTTTTTTTTTGAGCATAGGGATTTCCCTGGTGGTCCAGTGGTTAGGACTTCGTGTTTCCACTGCAGGGGGCCCGGGTCTGGTCCCTGCTTGGGGAACTAAGATCCCACAAGCTGCCCAGTGTGGCTAAGAAAACAAAAAAAAGTCTGAGCATAATAGTAACAGGTTGAAATCCATGGCCCCACATCACAGGAAGGCACTTATAGTGCATCAGGGTGAGCAGGAGGAAGAGTCTTTACGGGGGACAAGTTTCCTGTCCCTGCAGGACACATTCTGCTGAGGGTGGCTTCCCACACAATAGAGGGGGGCATGGATGTGAGGGGTGCATACAAACTGCTACACTGCAATTGTTCATCTAGATGGGAAGAGGCATTTTTGGTTCGGATTTGTAAATAACTTTGTCTTAGTCCATTAAGGCTGCTGTAACAAAGTACTGTGGGCAGGGTAGAAGTCCAAGATCAAGGCACCAGCAGACTTGGCATCTGGTTTGGACTCAGTTTCTGGTTCATAGAGGGTTATCTTCTCACTAGAATCTCACATGGTTGAAGGGAGATGGGAACTCTGGGGCCTCTTCTTCTTTTTTTAAAAAATAAATTTATTTATTTTATTTATTTATTTTTGGCTGTCTAGAGAGCGAGCCTGGGACTCCTCTTGGGTCTTCGTTGCTGTGCGCAGGCTTCCTCTGGTTGCGGCGAGCGGGGGCTACTCTTCGTTGTGGTGCACGGGCGTCTCATTGCAGTGGCTTCCCTTTGTTGCAGAACAGAAACTCTAGACACACGGGCTTCAGTAGTTGCGACACGTGGGCTTCAGTACTTGCAGCACGTGGGCTCAGTAGTTGTGGCTCATGGGCTCTAGAGCTCAGGCTCAGTAGTTGTGGCGCATGGGCTTAGTTGCTCCGCGGCATGTGGGATCTTCCCGGACCAGGGCTTGAACCCATGTCCCCTGCATTGCGAGGCAGATTCTTTTTTTTTTTTTTTTTTTTTTTTAGTGATACACAGGCCTCTCACTGTTGTGGCCTCTCCCGCTGCAGAGCACAGGCTCCGGACGCGCAGGCTCAGTGGCCATGGCTCACGGGCCTAGCTGCTCCGTGGCATGTGGGATCTTCCCAGACCGGGGCACGAACCCGTGTCCTCTGCATTGGCAGGTGGACTCTCAACCACTGCGCCACCAGGGGAGCCCAGGAGGCGGATTCTTAACCACTGCTTCACCAGAGAGGTCCCGCCTCTTCTTATAAGGGCACTAATTCCATTCATGAGGGCCCCATCCTCATGACCTAATCACCCCCAACAGCCTCGACTCCAAATAAAACTGCATTGGACTTTAGGATTTAACATATGAATTTGGAGAGGCGCAAACAGTCTATAGCAAACTATCTTTTAAACTAAACTTCCCAAAGAAGACATACAGATGGCCAACGGGCACATGAAAAGATGCTCAACATCACTAAACATCAGGGGAATGCAAATCAAAACCACAATCAGATATGATGTTATACCTGTCACAATGGCTATTATCCAAAGGACAACAAATAACAAGTGTTGATGATGATGTGGAGAAAGGGAACCTTGTGCAGTCTTGGTGGAAATGTAAATTTGTGCACCCAGTATGGAAAAGAGTATGGCAGTTTCTCAAAAGATTAAAAATAGAACTACCACATGATGCAGCAATTTCACTTCTGGTTACATATCCAAAGAACATGAAAACACTAATTCGAAAAGATACATGCACCCCTATGTTCACTGCAGCACTATTTACAATAGCCAAGACATGGAAACAACCTAAATGTCCATCCATAGATATATGTATAAAGAAGACATGGTACATATATACGCTAGAATATTATTCAGCCATAAAAAAGATAGAAATCACACCATTTGTGACAACATGGATGGACCTGGAGGGTATTATGCTAAATGAAATCTGGAACACAAAACAAATGAACAAACCAAACCCAACCAAACCCACAGACACAGAGAACAGATTGGTGGTTGCCTGAGGGAAGGAAGGCTGGGGAGGTGGGTAAAATGGGCGAAGGGGATCCAGAGGTACAAATTTTCAGTTATAAAATAAATAAGTCAAGGGGATGTGATGTACAGCAAGGTAACTATAGTCAGTGATATTGTTTTGCAGATTTGAAAGCTGCTCTCATCTCAAGAAAAAAAAATTCTGTAACTTTGTATGGTGACAGATGGTAAGTAGACTTACTCTGGCTATCATTTTGCAACGTGTATGAATGTCAAATCATTACGTTGTACACTGGAAACTAAAGGCATATTGTATGTCAATCATACTTCAATTAAAACACACACATGCTGTAGAGCAGACATTAAACACAACATTGCAAATCAACTATACCTCAATAAAATGAAAACACACACAACACCCCAAACTTGAGAAGCAAAGAATTCGCAACTATGTATGATTTTGCTGATCTTTCATTTAAAGATTCAATAAATCAACCTTATCATTTGCTACTGATTCAATCAGTGTAAGTTTAAAGATAAATTAAAACTAAAATGCTATAGAAATGTGTTTTGAATTCACTAAAATGGTCTAATTTACTTTATGATATTTTTAACCCCCAGTCAAGGATTTTCTCCTACGATCCACGTGTGGTGTTGTTTCTGCCCTTGGACACTGACGTGCGGCTCAGACTGGGAGGAAAAGGGGCCTCCTCTAAGCAGTTTGGAGGCAGGGGCTCGGTAGGAGTCATGGCCCCCATCTGCCTGGGTCTGAGAGAGGTGGATACTGGGACCTTGAGAGTGTAGCGGGTAGGCTGTGGAGGGTGACTTCCCTAACACAGCCAGGGACACCGTTTCTGCTCCCTTGCACAATGCCTGGCAAGAGGATTGAGCAAAAGGACTGATTGACTTTCTCCTCGTCAACAGTCCACACACCTCTCTGCTCAGGGATCTTCCCTGGGATCAAACAGATCTGGCCCCTCTCCTGCAAGTCAGTGGGCTTCGTCCTCCCTGCTACGTAGCCAGGCTGTACATCTCACAACTCAGAGGTCTGCGTCTCCAGAGACCCCCGGGGGGCGCATCTCCCTTTCCAAAGTCCTCAGGGGCAAGGTCAGCCGAGCCTTCTAGTTTCCATTTGTGGGAAAGACAGCACCCTGCTCTTTCCCAGCAAAGACAAATCGCCCAATCTCCAGGACTAGGAATACAGAACACTCGTTGAATTAATCTCGAGTCCAAGCCACTCCTTGGTCCAGGATTAAGCTGACAGTCAGAGCAAGGATGGGTGGGGAGGCCAGAGCTCCAGTCAGGGCTGCCCTTGATCCTCGGGGAACTTAGGGGCTCTCTAATGCCTTCCTCAAAGTCCCCACAGCTCCCCTGTGCAGTCCTGGAGAGCAGTGAGGCAACCCACACCTCATGGCAGAAACGTGGGATTCCGGACAGAGCAGGGGTTGCCTGGAAACCAATATGCGGTGTTTGATATGGGGAGGTTCATGGGTCTCTGGAGAAAAAAGCAAAAAAACCGGGGACTGTGTGTTTCTGGAGGCAGGTCCCATTGATTTCATGGGATTCCCCCAAAATGTTCGGACCTGCCAGTCGAGGATGACAGCAAGCAGTACTTAAAAGCTATCCAGGGACTTCCCTGGTGGCGCAGTGGCTGGGAATCCTCCTGCCAATGCAGGGGACATGGGTTCGAACTCTGGTCCGGGAGGATCCCACATGCCGTGGGGCAACTAAGCCTGTGTGCCACAACTACTGAGCCTGCACTCTAGAGCCTGCGTGCCACAACTACGGAGCCCATGTGCCACAACTACGGAGCCCATGTGCCACAACTACTTAAGCCCGTGTGCCTAGAGCCTGTGCTCCGCAAGAGGAGAAGCCACCGCAATGAGAAGCCCGCGCACCGCAATGAAGACTAGCCCCGGCTCGCTGCAACTAGACAAAGCCCACGCAGCAACGAAGACCCAACGCAGCCCAAAATAAGTAAATAAAAAATAAATAAATTTATTAAACAAAAAACCAAACAGAAAACTATCCAGAACTAAGTATTTCTTTGGTGGAGGGGAGGAATTACTGGATGGATGTAATTAAAATAAAATTATCTCATCTGGAGACAGGACGCTGCTTTCCACAGCTGCCTGCCATCACTTGACGGAAAATGCAAATGTCCCTGGACCAGCATTACTTTTTCCACGGAATGAAACAGGCAAGTGATCTGCACTCAGACTTTAAAAACATAAATTAAAAAAAAAATATTGTTTAGATTAGCGCTTTTGGTCTCCTTAATTCCCTCAGTTGCAAATTATCTCTGGGTGAACCTGGGTTCGACAGGCTCTTCCCCAGATTGTCAAACCCCAAAACCATGGTCATTGCTCTTCTGTAAGTAAGAGGGAAAGACGGTTTCTGCAAGTCTTTGGTTGAAAAGACCTGAGGCGGTTCCAAATAAAGTTCCCCTGACCCCGCCCCCGGAGGGAGGCAGGAACGCGGCACAAAAACATGAAGCTTCCTGAAACTTTTTCTTCACGCTCCTCTCCCCAGACTCTCCAGAACATGCAGCCACCAAGGAGGCAACAGGACCACAGAAAACACCGTAACCCGTGACGTCGGGTCCCTCACCCTCACAGCCAGGCACACCCAAGAAAGACGGTCAAGGCTTGTGCTCTTTGGCAGAAAAGGTGCTTGTGTTAAGTCCCAGGCGTATTATTAAGTCCCAAACTGTGCAACCAATCCCCCAAACCGTGCCTCCTTGTAAAATGGAATCGAACAGGAAAACAGACAAATCGAACACGGACACACAGCTCTGTGTGTTAATAGTGAAGATTTGCATCTGACACAAAAGGAAGATGTGAGAACGGTGATGTGTGAGGTCTGAAGCCGCAGAAGACTCGTTTAGCGGAGTAAGTGCTCCAAAGGGCTTCTTATCAAAGCAGTTCCAAACTCAGGTCTGAACCGGCAGCTGCTTCCTTTGAGCACCAGAGTGAGGTCTGGAATGGTGCCAGGTGAGTGTGCGTGCGCGCGTATGTGCGTCCGCGCGTGTAGAGGAATCCTCCCCACTCCCCAAATCAGGAGTCCCATCTGTTGTTGACAACCATCGCGGGGCAAAGTGGGGGGAAAGCCTCAGGAGTCCGGGCAGGGAGAAGTCTTATTTTCCTGAGCAGATGCAGACACCTGGCCTCCCCAAACCTGCCAGCCTCTGTGCAAACACAGCCGGCTCTCGCAGGGCTCGGGCTGTCTGGGTGCCAAAGGTGGAAGCCATTTCACGCAAGAGCCCCAGCTGCTTGCTCAGGCCAGCACTGAAGGCAAACAGCTTCTGGGTGAAGCAGCAGGTTGGGTGGGAGGGGCTTCTGCCAGTGCCATCCCGCTCGCCCATCCCCCGCCCAGACCCCGCATTCCGGATTTCTCCGCACGCAGTTTTATTTTCAGAAGTGGGGCTGCCCCACAGTCAGACTTGTGGCCACACATGAAATGGAGTCAGGGTCCTGAGGTGGGAATCGCAGAGGTGTGTGGAGGAACGAGGCTGGCAGTGATGCAGGATGAGAAGAAGGGGGGGACGTGTGTGGATGTGGGGTGTGCACCTGGCTACCTCTCTCTGGTTTCAACTTCCACACTTCCTCAGGCCAGTGCTCCCACCCTCCCCACCTCCTCAACCTCCTTTCCATACAGGGATGACAAAAGCTACGGCTGGAAGTTTACTTCTCATCCAGGAGGCTAAGTGCGTCACGCGCATGCGCTCCTATAACCCACAGCAACCCCAGGGGGTAGTCACCAGCTCCACACGGTGACGGGCAAATCCAACCCAGAGCCACTCTGACCACTAGGCAGCACTGCCACAAAAGGCTGAGGGCGACCAAAACAGAGAACCCCCCCCAGACAGAGACCCCACCCAGGGGGAGTAGAGGGAACTTGGGGTTACCAGGAAAGAGAGGCACGACTCAGGCCCTAGACGTCAAGAGGCCCCTGAATGAAATGAAGCCACGCTGGGTCAAGCCTGGGTACCCACTGCACACTTCCATTTCCTGAGTCCTGTTTTGGGTTGTGTGGGAATGTCCTTTGCTCTAGGCCCTGGGGGTGGGGCTGGTTTCATAGACTGAGCTACTGAAGGGACCTTTCTGGACCATTTGCTCCAACCCACTGGTTGTACAGATGAGGAAACTGAGGTCTGGAATTCAAAAGTGACCTGCTCAAAGTGATCTGGGGGCAGAGCTGGACTAACACACAGGTCCCTGAGCTCTGGTCCAGGCCTCTGTCCATGTTTCCGTGAAGCCTGCCTTAGGCCTGCGAGACACCATTTCTTGGGAAAGAGAAATTCCCTGCTATTCCCATCAGTGAGGGAGGAGACGGGGTGAGAGGCAGGGAACAAAGGGGTGAGGGGGTGGGTAGAATGTGAAGGCCTGGCTCCTGGCCTGGACCAGCCCCGGTTCCCCACTGTACAGCTGAGGCTGCCCCTTTGGCATTGTAAAATGTTTCCCCATCGAAATTTTTTGGAGGGTGGGTAGGCAAAGAGGTCTGAAGGAAACCCAGAAACAACTGAAACAGAGCTGGGAAGTTAGGGTCCTGGGGGCACTGGAAGAACAGCCTGACTGCTGGCTTAGCTGCAGGCACCAGAGGCCCTACTTGGGGAGGGCAGGCAGCACAGGCTCTGCTGTCACTGAGGGTCCCACAGGGATGAGACTGGGGGCCAGGGAAGAGGTACACCGCTCCCCTCCCCCGCCCCAATCACCCCACTGCCGCTGAGGTGGGCTTCTCCTCTCTGGATCCCTGCTGGACCACCCCTCAGCATCCTCTGTCCATGAGGTACTGGTGGCCCCTAGCCTCCCAACTCCTGCTCTTCAAGGCCCACATCAGGTCCCAAACACCAAGTTTATAAATTCCTGGTCTCAAGAGAGAAAGGGAAGTGATGACATCATAACAGTCCAAGCAACCAGTTCCCTCAGGTCATAGCTTCTCTTAAAAGTTAGTTTTTGAGAGCTTGTTGCCCCCCTCCTTTCATTCCCACTCAGCTGGGTACAGCAGCAGGTGGTGATGGAAAGCGTGCTGAACTTGGAGCCAACCAGACCTGCCTTCAGACTTACCTCTGATGCTATCCTGCCACATGACCCTGGCTGAGTCGTGGAACCTCTCTGGGGACTAGTTTCCTGGTCATCAGTAAAATGGGGAGAATGTTACCTGCTCTGGCTATACAATGAGATTTGGAAAAGGACTTTGCAGTAACACGCTGCACAAGGGGATCATGGTGTTCCTTTATTCCAACACCTCCTAGAAGGGAGATGAGGGCTTCATCTCTACAGGGACCTGAATACAGGACGACTGAACAATAAACGATTCAGAGACATGAAGCTACTGCTGACCCCCATACACCACCCGTTACCAGGTCCCCTTGTTGGTTTTGTGATGGAGATGGAAGAGGACAGGACTTAAGGGACCTAGGGGTTGGGGTATTGGCTGGGTTCCCGTGACGCTGGGCAGGTCAGCCCCTCTCTGGTTCCCGCTTCCTCGCTGTGAAGAAGAGGCTGGACTGAATCACCTCAAAAGTCATTTCTAATTCTATACCCAGCCGTTCCTAGAATGAGTCATTTCTGTTTCAGATGACACAGCCCATCAGCAGCACCTAGCTCAGGCAGGGGCAGGTCTGGATACAGTGGGGTGGCAGGCAGGAGTCAGTGAGAGGCTGAGCAGATACCTGAGTGGCCTGGGAGCCTCCCGCCAGGCTCCTGCAGGTGCCATGGGGCGGGGGGTATGGAGGCAGCCTGGGAGTCCGTGGGTCCCCATGCCCCAAACCCTCACACAGCCTAGGCAGATAGCTGAGGAGTAACCAAGAGACTGGCAGGGGAGAGATGGTGCTAGGGAGGAGGGAGAGAAAAACTCCTTAAAGGACAAGGGCGGGGTGGGGCGGGGCTAGTCAGCCTTTGACGTTCTTTCCTAGAGCCGGAGTTGGAGATGGGCGGAGCCAAGGCTGGCAGCTAGCTGGCTGGCAGGGACACCCGGGAGGAGGGGGTGCCCACCACAGGAGGGTCTCCCTAGAGCAGGCCTTGGGCTGGGCAGGGCACACCTGTGCACTGTCCTCACTAGAGCAGGTGTTGGGTGTGATGAGTCTTGCAAGGGCAGGTCAACCTCATACCCCGTCAGCTCCAGAGAGAGGATTAAATCTCAGGAGGTTTTCCCTGGGGTTCACGGGGAAGCAGCTCCAGGGAAATAAGCACATTTTTGTTACAAGCCTCTGGTGGCTCGCCCCTGCTTCTACAGTCATCTCTATCGAGAGTGGCACAGGGCCTGCCTTTCCACATGCTTTCCTGACTGCAAAGGGGCAAATACTGTCCACCTGTGAGCAGGGGATGTGGCCCGTGAACCAGGACACCAAAGTCCCCTATTCCTTGCCTCTTTCTTGGGGTGGCCCCTTAATCTCTCAAGGAGAGGTGCGGAGGGACCACTCCCCTTCCCTGCCGGCCTTAGCCTTCCCATTTGCAGACAGGCTGAGAGTGGCCGGCAGCGGGAGTCCTGGATCTCCCTGGCCTGCGTCCTCCCCAGGTGACAGTCCACTCCCTGTGGCCCCGCCCGGCTGCTGGGTGGGCTGGCGGGGAAGGGGGTGAGGCCGGCACCTTATCTCTCCCGGAAATGGAGAAACAGAGGACTCATCCTACTGAGGGCGCCGATAGGCATCTGCCCCACCCCTCCCCAACTCTCCCGGAGTTCTCTCCAGCTCAGATACTTATCGCTCTTCGGGGGAAAAAAAAAATCAAGACAAGCTAGTCTTTCAGGTAGTTTCGAGGGAGCTCGGACTTTCTCACGCCGGCTCAGAATCAGTCTGAGAGCATGGGGCCTGAAGGTTCCCCCCCGGGGGTGGAGGAGGGATCCCGACGCTCATTCAGGGACGGGGCCCGGGACGCTGACACCCGCGACCTGCGCGCCCCTTGCTCTCCGGCGTAAATGTGCCAACAGACCTTCACTGAGCTCCTCCGGCGCCACCTTAGTCCCTTGGAGGGTCCGCATCCTCCCCTCCCCGCGGCCTCGGCCACTCGGGGGGACCACACCCGGGTCACGAGCTGCACTGCCCGCCACAGTCCCCTTCGGGCAGGGCCTTGAGTCCCCAGCAGAGGGGGTGCTCCGTTTCTCCCTCCTGCACTCGGAGGGGATCGGGGTGGGAGCAAACACCCCCCCACACACACACCCCCGGCTCACTAGGGCCCCGCGCCCCCTGCCCGCCCCGCTTCGGACCAGCCCCGGACCAACGCGCCCTCCCAGCCCGTCTCAGCCCCCGCCGAGAAGCCAGCTGGCGGCCGCAGTGCCCTCTCCTCCCGCCAGGAGTCTTCTCCTGCGCAGGCGATGCCGGTGACCGGCAACCCCGACCGCGGACCGGGTGCCCGGGGTGGACAGGTGGCCCCGGAGAGGAGCGCGCGGCAGTCGCGCTCACTCACCCAGAAGATGAAGTTAAATCCGAACAGCAGATATTTGATGCACTTGGTGCCTCCTTTGACCGGCATGGTGCACGCTAGACTGGCCTGGGCCGGACTGGTGTGGGACGGGGGCGCTTGAGGCCGGGACGGGCGGGACCAGTCTTCGGACCGAGGTGCTGGCGGCTGCGGGTTGGCCTCAGGGCTGCACTTTTAAAAAGTGCCACTCCTCGGGCGCGCGCCGCCGCGGTGCGCATGTGCCGGGCCCCGCCTCTGCCCCCGCCCTCGCCCCCGCCCCCGCCCTCGCCCCCGCCCCCCCGGCCCCCGCCCCCGCCCCACCTGCCCCGCCCCGCCCCGCCCAGGTCCGGTGGCCGCAGCCCCTCCCGCCTCTGGCTCGGCCCTTCCCACCGAGTCGGCCGGCCTTGACTTCCCGCCATCCTCCCCGTTTCCTCCCAGCAGTCCTGGGGTCTTTCCAGTCAGTCATCTTCGGCTGCTTTCGTCCCGGAGTAAGTGGAGGCCTCGCCCTTCCGGTTGTCCCCTGGTTTCCGTCCTTCTCGAGCCCTCTGCTTTGGGAGACCCCTTCCCCGGTGGTCGGGGCCGAGGTCCCTTAACCCCAGGCCGGCTGCCGCAGAATGAGGGCTCTTCTTGCTTTGGCCTCGATTTAAACAGAAGCTGCCTGGCCTTATGTATCCCTGGGGCGGCTCCTTGCAAACCTTCCCTCGTGAAGCACACTATTACTCGGCACAGCATGCGGAGCAGGAGGAATTAGAAGCTCGCCGTCCAGGTGGGAAGATCGGTCGGAAGCTTATGGGAGTAATTCTCAGATACCATCACTGAATAGTAATATGTCTGAGGGCCGGGCAGTCCGGGAGTGCTTCCTGGACTTGAGGTTCAGATGGCCCAGAGGAGAAGACAAAGCCTGTAGCCTGGCTTCTGTTCTTGCCTCTACTCCCCGTCACCCGCGCTCTTGCCCTTTGACTCTGCCCACTGCTACCTCTTTGAAGCTCCAGTGCCAGAGTGCTTAGGGTGTTTCTCCCCCGCTCAGAAATGTCCCGCAAATGATAAATGTTGGCGAGGATGTGGAGAAAAGGGAACCCTCCTCCACTGTTGGGGGGAATGTAAGTTGGTGCAGCCACTATGGAAAGCAGTATGGAGGTTCCTTAAAAAAATTAAAAAGAGAACTACCCAGCACTTCCACTCCTGGGTGTTTATCCGAAGAAAATGAAAGCACTACTTGAAAATATATTTGCACCCCTGTGTTCATTGCAACATTATTTACAGTAGCCAAGATAGGGAAACAGCATAAGTGTCCATCAATAGATGAAGGGATAAAGAAGATGTGTATATACACAATGGAATATTACTCAGCCATAAAAAAGAATGAAATCTTGCCACTTGCAGCAACATGGATGGACCTAGAGGGTATTATGTGGAGTGAAATAAATCAGAGAGAGAAAGCCAGATACTGTATGATTTCACTTACATGTGGAATCTAAAAAACAAACGAATATAACTAAACAGAAACAGAGTCATAGACACAGAGAACAAACAGGTGGTTGCCACAGGGAAGGGGGGTAGGGGTAGGAGAGAATTACGCGAGGGAGATTTAAGAGGTACAAGCTTTCACTTACAGAATAAATGAGTCATGGGAATTAAATGTACAGTGTGGGGAATATAGTCCATAATTATGTAATATCTTCGTATGGTGACAGATGGTAACTAGCTTATCATGGTGATCATTTTGAAATGTATAGAAATATCGAATCACTGTGTTATGTATCATGAACTAACACAGTGTTGTAGGTCAATTTATACTTCCAAAACAAGCAAACAAACTCAGAAAAAGAGATCAGATTTGTGGTTACCAGCGGTGGGGAGGGGAGGGGAAGGGGAATTGGAGGAAGGTAGTCAAAAGGGACAAACTTCCCGTTTTAAGGTAAATAAGTACTAGGGATGTAATGTACAATATAATACATAATTAACACTGCTGCAAGTTATAAAGGAAAATTGTTAAGAGAATAAATCCTGAGCTCTCATCACAAGGAGAAAATATAAATATTTTTCTGTTTCTTTAATGTATGTGTGTGAGATGTGGATAGTCACTAAACCCACCGTGGTAATCATTTCATGATGTATGTGAGTCAAATCACTATGTCGAACACCTTAAATTTATAGAGTGCTGCAGGTCAATTCTATCTCAGTAAAACTGGAAGAGAAGGATTCTTTCTGCAGCTCCCCACATTCAATGAGATAAGTTAAAATTCCTCATCTTGCATCTGTAGGGGACACTCTGCCCTCCCCAGCACCCCAGGTCTGCACCTGGCATGTGGTGTGTGCCCTCTGGCTGGCCTGCCTTCCTATCTTCACTTGTAGAAACTCTATGGCCCCTTAAACATTCCTTTCCTGTTTCTCACCAGAGGATGAGGAGATTCCCCCTACTTTTGAAATCCCAAAACCCTTTCGTATTTTTTTCAAAATGAAGTTTCCTTTGGTGGTTTTTTTTTTTTTAATTACAAAAACAAAACCTGCTCAATTACGGAAACATCAGAAAATACCAATAAGCAAAAAAAAAAAAAAAACCCGTAACTCAAAATAACACTCACCAGAAACAGCCTGCGTTACCACTTTAAAGTACATATTTTGCTCTGTTTACTATGGTTGTTAGATCTGTCTCATTGATGCATTCATTCAAAAACACCTTTCAGTATCCTGTTATGTCCTTAGGGCAGGAGGGGGATGAGCATGTTACAGGAGGTCAAGGAGAGAGGCTTAAAGGCCAGGGGGGCTTAAAGGAGGGGCCTTTGACCCAAATTGGAAAGCATGCTGCAGAACCCCAGGAAAAGTGGTTGCAATCATGGGAGAATTAGGCAAAGCTGGGGCTGGGGCCGTCTGGGGTCTGGGCTGGAGCTCACAGTTGGGGGAGGCGTGTAGGGAGGTGAAGGTGGGGATGTAACTAGAGGTGCCTCATGGTCCTGGACTCTGCAAGCGGGGGTGAGGGGTCACCGAAGTGTTTATAAGCAGGGAACCTGTGCTTTGGATAGTTGGGTGGCTGGTGGCAGGGGCCGGTTGGGGGTTGAGGGGAGGAGCAGGCAGGAGGCTCCGTGAGGACAAGGACCATTGCCTCGATCTCCAGGCCTTGGCTCAGAGCTTTGGGGGGTTAGACTGAAAGGTGAGGTGTATCAGGGCACCTGCAATTGGGGAGCGGGGCAGCAGGAGACGAAGGTGAGCTGGGGACCCGTGGAGGTACGTTAGGAGGCTGTGGAGTAGTTCAGGTGAGAGACCAAGGGGTGGGGCAACGGGGTGGAGGCTGGAGAGAGGGGGGCAAACCAGGAGAGGGGGTAGCGAGGGCAAGATCAGAGTCAGGCCAGCTGGAGCCGAGGAGGATTTCATTCATTTCTTCTTCCAGTGTTTCTGGAGAGCCTGCTCTGTGTCCTATACATACCCGATGCTAAGACCCCTGTGACACTGCCCTGTTACCTCACCATCAGCCAATCAGAGAACTGTGCACGAGCTGATCACAGACCCTGCGACCCTTGTCCCTTGCCTGGCTTTAAAAAAGCTTTGCTGAAACCCTTCGAAATCCTTCCTGGAGCTTGGGGGTTTTTTTAGGGCGTGAGCCACCCATCTCCCTGTATGGCCCTGCCCTGACAAACCTTTCTCTGCTCCAAACTCCGACGTTTTGGTGTTTGGCCTCACTGTGTGTCAGGCACACGAACTCGTGCTAACAGGGGGAGATGTTGCCTAGGAAACAGCAGGGGCTGGGGCGTGTACCCAGGTCTGCCTGAGCTGGGAGAGGCTTCCAGCGAGAGGGACACCGCAGCTGACTTTGGAAGGTGGGCCAGCAGACAAGGCTGGGGAGGGAACTCCAGGCAGAGGGAACCATGTGGAAAGGCACAGGCACAAAACCACAGGCAGCTGCTGGGGAAACCACCATAGTGGGTGAGACAGGGAAGGAAGGAGGACTGGGAAGGAGCAGTCACAGAAACAAAGTTCCCTAAGTGTGGCCAATAGTGGCCACGGGCAGAGGAGTTTTGATACTCTTTCCTAGGTCACTGCCCCTGACCCACCGTGGCCAAGGATGGCTGGGGTCCAGCAGGGTGTGGGGTGCTGAGGCCGGAAACCAGACAAGGTCTCGTGGTGCTGTTCTCAGCCAGAGTCCACCTGCCTTGGGAGAACAGGTCTAAGGAGAGAAAGGATTTTATCTTTTTTATATTCTCCTCTCCTCTCCCCGCCCCACCTCCTCATTCACAAGTCCAGATGGGAGGAGTTGAGCAAACATTTAAGCTTATAAAAGAAACTCCTTCTAAGGGTAATTGTGAGCACTGACTGAGGTCATCCACCTGCCACTGGAGTGCCCAGGGAATGTTGGCTACTGTTACTATTACTGTTACTATTTACCCTCAAGAAACCATTGGTGGGAGAGGGCTATGGTGAAACATCAAATTACGTACAATCGAGGAGTCCTGAGAATGTGAGTGAGGAGATCTGAGTTCTGTTCTTGATCCCACCCTTTGGTTTATTATGGACAAGCCACCTCCTCTGTCTGGGCCTGTACAGTGACATGTTGAATTAGGAGCTATCAGGTCCCCTCTGTTGTGTGGTGCCCTGAGCCTCCGCCCCAAAGTGTGTTTGTTAGAGGCCTTTAGTCCTACAGGCGACCAAGAAAGGGAGCAACGGAAAAAATACGGTTTTGCTTTAACTGGAAGGGGAAAATCTGGGTAAGCCCCTGAGTCAGAGATCACATGAAGGCAGTGAGGCCTTCCAGGCTGTGTGGTGATGGAGTGGGAGAACTTTTCCTCCCTTCCCTCAGGGCATCCTGTTTCTGGAAAAACCCCTGCCCTGGCTGAGGGTTCACTCTGGCTCTTGTGCCCCACCTGGTGGTAAGATTTGAACACAGGGCTAGGGACCTGAGGACTGGCCACACCCGTCTTCCTGGGCCCCGTCTTGCTTCCAGCTATGGGAGGCGGCTGGAGAACCCACTCTCATGGGCCACTAAGGCCTCCCAGCTGCCACACTGGTGGCCATTTCTCCTTGCCATGACCCTGCTGAACAGCCCTTCTTTCTGGACACCTCTCCCTTGCTGTCCCTGGGGTTGTACCACCCACCTTGGTTCACTCCCTTCCCTTCTAGAAACGTCTTTGCTGCGCCTCTTACTAAGCTCAAATGTCACTACTCCGTGAAGCCTTGAACACTCGGTCTCTTCCTCCACGGATTACCTTGTTTGGATCTCTCCTGTGTGACTCATTGGGCTTCATCGTAATCTCTCCTGTGTACATGTTTTGGAGGCGAGCTCCTCTAAATACACGTGCATTTGGTTAGTTTCTGTGTTCTCCAAGCATCCAGTCCCTTGCTGGTCCATAGGAGCCCTCTGCAAACTTGTGAAAAAACTGCCAGGGAGTGGGTCTCCCTCAGGCATGGCTCCTCTGTCCTCTGCTCCCCTCTTTCCCTGGACGTGCATCCCCCCTTGTTCCTCCCACCATTTTTCTTTTGCGCTTAAATTCATCATGATATCTGAGGGCCTGTAGAGCATTTCCCTAACCCTAATGTCCCCGCAAATATGCCCACATCCTAACCCCCCAAATCCATGAAGATACTACCTTCCATGGCAAAAGGGATTTTGCACGTGTGATTACGTTACAATCTTGAGATGGGGAGGCTATCGTGGCATGTACTCATGGGCCCAGTGTAATCCCACGAGTCCTTAGAAGAGGCAGGAGCGTCAGAGACAGAAAGGGAGACGTGGAGGCGCAGGCCGAGATGGGAAGGACGCAGGGCCACAAGCCAAGGAATGCAGGCAGCTCCAGAGGCGGCAAGGAAGCAGATTCTCCCCTCGAGCTGCCAGAGGGAGCAAATGTCATCCTGCCGACTCATTTTGGGCTTCTGACCTGCAGAATTGTAAAGTCATGTGTGCTGATTTTAAGCCACTAAATTTGTGGTAATTTGTCACAGAGTCAATAGTATACGAATAGACATCTCAAAATAAACATCAAGATCAGACTTCATAATCTCCGAGGGGCTCCCTACACAAGAAGCCGCCTGCCCTTCTCCTTGCCCACACCCTCCGGTCAGCCCCGAACCCTCCTCTCACCTGGGATTCCTCTGCTCCTGCTGGTCCCACACCTGCTCGCTGAATGTGCTTCCTGCTTCCTTGTACTGTTCCCGTCACCGGTAGGAGGTGCCACTGAGGCTGTCCAACTTAAAAATGAAGAAGCAAAGACCAAGGCAGGAGAGACTGATTTATTTTGTTTCTTTTTTTTTTTTCTGTTCAAATGACAGGGTATTATTGGATTGTTGGTGTCTTTCAAAAATTTTTTATCTTTTTCAAGGAAGTTTATTTATTTATTTATTAACTGAAATATAGTTGATTTACAGTGTTGTGTTAGTTTCCCAGGTAGGTTATCACAAAATATTGAGTAGAGTTCCCTGTGCTCTACAGTAGATCCTTGTTGGTTATCTGTGTTATATATAGTAGTATGTATATGTTAATCCCAACCTCCTAGTTTATCCCTCCCCACCCGAGAGAGGGATTTAGAGAGAAGAGCAGACCTCAGGGCTTCTGAGTCCAGCTCCGTGTTCATGGCTCAGCTTCCTCTCCACCCGCTCCACCCAAGATGGGGCCATGTCCTCGAAGCCCCTCCTCAGTCCCAACAACTGTCCCATCCTCCTACCCGCGTTCCTGTCATTCACTCATCCAGTCTGCACGTATCGCTGGACCGACTGCCTTGCCACGTCACTGGGCTTGGGCTGCCTTGGGCCGCCCTACCCCCACCATAACTTCTTTTCAGTGTGTTGAACGCACGCGTAGTCCTTGTGGAGACCACCCGCGCAGAGTATGGAGTTTATGAAGATTTCACGGAGAACGGGGTGAGGGGTGACAGCTGGCATGCCAGAGAACACCATTCTCAAAATGCTTTTTGGATCTTTCTTCAAACTTCCATTCTGTGCAGCCACGCCTGCCTGGTCTCCTGCACCCCTGCCCAGCCCCTGCCAGCCTCTGGCCCTCGCCCTCCGCTTCATGGGGAGCAACGTAGCTCTCACTCGGCATTTCCAGTCTGCATCCTCCACTTCCCACTACCCCAGCTCAGCAAAACAAATCATATTTCTCAGGATCTGTCCACTTCAGGAGATTGGGTGGGGGGTGACGAAGAGTTGTAAGTAACTAATATTTTTTTTATTAATTAATTTATTTTTGGCTGCGTTGGGTCTTCGTTTCTGCGCGAGGGCTTTCTCTAGTTGCGGCGAGTGGGGGCCACTCTTCATCGCAGTGCGTGGGCCTCTCACTATCGTGGCCTCTCTTGTTGCGGAGCACAGGCTCCAGACGCGCAGGCTCAGTAGTTGTGGCTCACGGGCCCAGTTGCTCCGCGGCATGTGGGATCTTCCCAGACCAGGGCTCGAACCCGTGTCCCCTGCATTGGCAGGCAGATTCTCAACCACTGCGCCACCAGGGAAGCCCCAGTAACTAATATTTAATATCGTCTTTTTGTTGTAACTCCTAAAGCTTTGCTTCGCACATTTTTCCTGCTTGAAAACGTCTTGGGCTCCACTTACTGCTAAATTGTTTGCCATCACACTTATCACCTTCTAACAGAGGAAAGAATTTTTTTAGTATGTGTATTGTTTATAATCTGCCTCCTTCCGCCGGAATGTAATCTCCTCCAGAGCAGGGACTGTGACTGTCTTGTTCTCAGAAGTATCCCAAGGGCCTTGAACAGTACCCGACACACAGCAGGTGCACAGTAAATATTTTCTGAATGTGTGAAAGGCTCATGTCCTAATTCTAAGCTCATCATAAAGGCCCTCTGCTCTCTTGTCACAACCTATAGTATTTACAATTCTGTTCCCTCTCTTGGGACACCGCATGCACACCCACACCTATGGTTGGGTTCCCACCGCCTCTTCCCTCTGCCCCAGTCCCTGGCCCATCCTTTCTCTTCTCCCCCATAAGCAGCCCCCATCTTTGAGGCCAGCTCGGCCCCTGCGTTTCCCGAATCCTCGATCATCCCAGTCTGCGCTGGCCCTCCCTCTCAGCGCTCCTGTAGCAGTTGCTTTCTGAGTCACCCGCTAGAGTCTGATCAGACGTTGTCCCGGATGGTAATTTCATGTGTGTGTCCTGGATGGTAATTTCATGTGTGTGTC